>NC_137137.1:25960113-26312613 GCF_949319135.1 Squalius cephalus | reverse complement strand
TATTGTATTTAAATATACATGTATTAGGTCTGAGGATATTTTCCCACCGGTTAATCGACGTGTGACACGAGTGGGTGCTTTTAAATCGCTAATATAATAGTGTAAGAAAAATAATGATAATGTTGCACACACAAATCACACACATGTGGGAAAGAATGATGCTTTTAAACAACACTAAACCGCCATTAGGTGTCGCCAGGCATCCATCTTAATAAGCGAGTCATTGATTCATTCGTTCAAACGATTTGTTCGAATGAGTCGATCATGATTAAGACAGATGTTTATGGATTGATCATTCAATCTTTGAGTCAACCGATTCGTTAAAAATGCTGAATCGTTCAGTTATGAGAAAACACGTGATGCGTGATGGTTCTGCCGTGATCTTTGTTTAACTATTTTCGCTGCTGAAACAGAACAAAAACAGTCAACATTGCATCTAAAATGTAAGTGACTTAATTGTAACTGTTTATTAACCTGTTGTATGAAATCTAGGGGTGGGAGAAAAAATGTATTCTTAGATGCATCGCGATGCGGACGTGGACGATTCTGAATCGATTCACAAATGTCAAAAAATCGATTCTCTAAAAAAATATTTTTCTAATAACGTAATATTGACGGAAGGCAAAAGGCGGAACTCTAAGCGGACGTGCGTGCAGTCTGTGGCGCGCACATAACAGAGAAGTTTCTTCTGCTCACCAAGGCTGCATTTATTTGATTAAAAATACAAACAAAAACAGTAATATTGTAAAATATTATTCCAATTTAAAACAGCTGCTTTCTATTTTAATATATTTTAAACTGTTATTTATTCCTGTGATCAAAGCTGAGTTTTCAGCATCATTACTCCAGTCGTCACTGTCACATGATCCTTCAGAAATTATTCTAATATGATGATTGATACTCAAGAAACATTCATTATTATTTTAAATGTCGAAAACAGTTGTGTACAGTCTTTGATGAATAGAAAGTTCAAAAGAACAGCATTTATCTGAAATCTAAAGCTTTTGTAACGTTAAACACTACCGCTCAAAAGTTTTGGGTTAGTAATAATTAAAATTTTATTTTTTGGGGAAATAAATAAAATAAATCAGTACTTTTATTTATGAAGGATTAGTTAAACTGATCAACAGTTACAGTAAAGACATTTATAATGTTAAAAATATATATATTTGAAATATATGCTGTTCTTTTGAACTTTACATTCATCAAGGCATTTTGAAAAAAAAAAATTCTGTACACAACTGTTTTCAACATTGAAAATAATAATGAATATTTATTGAGCATCAATCATCATATTAGTATGATTTCTGAAGGATCATGTGACACTGAAGACTGGAGTAATGATGCTGAAAACTCAACTTTGATCACAGAAATGAATTACTATGTAAAATATTTAAAAATTGAAAACAGCTGTTTTAAATTGGAATAATATTTCACAATATTACTGTTTTTGTTTGTATTTTTAATCAATAAATGCAGCCTTGGTGAGCAGAAGAGACTTCTCCTAAAAACATTAAAAATCTTACTGACCCCAAACTTTTGAACAATAATATATATATATATATATATATATATATATATATATATATATACATATATATGTATGTGTGTGTATGTATGTATGTATATATATATATATATATATATATATATATAAATATAGCTGCGAGCAGCGATGGAGGGCCAAAGCCGGCGGTACCGCCACCCCGGTGCCTTTAGGTAACTAAAGGCACCGGGGTTGCGGTGCCACCGGCTTGGGCCCGTAATCGCTGCTCGCAGCTATATTTATTATTATTATTATTCTTCTCCGCATTTAATTGCATTTTTGAGGGCCTAAACATGCTCGAAAACTCACAAAACTTTGCACACGCATCAGAACTGGCGAAAATTTACATCTGATATAGGTTTCAGAATTGGACGGGGCAAAATGGCTCGATAGCGCCACCTATAAAATTTCAACGGAGTGCGCCTCCCGCAACGTTCCACGTACGTGCACGAAATTCGGTACATACATGTAATGACCTAATACCTACAAAAAAGTCTCTTGGAGCATAGCCCTAAACACAACAGGAAGTCAGCCATTTTGAACTTCCTCTCAGATTTTTGTGCAGTTTTTGCCATTTTCAGGCCTCGTACTTTAACGAACTCCTCCTACAGTTTTAATCTGATCATCTTCAAATTTGGTGAGTGTAATCTTAAGGCCTTTGCGACGTTAAATTGCGAAGATCTTGAGTTTTCGTCAAAGGGCGGGTCCTCGGCGGCCTGATAAATTTCGATGTTTCGCCATGAAACAGGAAGTTGTTGTAACTCAGGCATGGAATGTCCAATCTGCCCCAAACTTCACACGTTTGATAAGAGTTCTGTCCTGAACACATGACCATGCTCATATTCAGTTATAGTCATAGCGCCACCTGCTGGCAACAGGAAGTGACATGTTTAACACTGTTATGGACTCCTAATAACATATAAAAAAGTGCCAGCAAGTGCTAAACATGCTAACAACATACTAGAAGCATGCTAAAACATGCTAGCAAACTCTTAGCTAAGTGCTAAAGCATGCTATTATTGCAATTAAATAGGAATTTGCTGTAACTCAGGCATGGAATGTCCAATCTGCCCCAAACTTCACACTTTTGATAAGCGTTCTGTACTGAACACATCTACATGAGAATATTCAGTTATAGTAATAGCGCCACCTACTGGTAACAGGAAGTGTCATGTTTAACACGTTGATGCCATTCTAGCAACATGTTAAAAATGCCATTGACTTCTAAACATGCTAGAAACATGTTAAAACATGCTAGCAATACTTAGCTAAGTGCTAAAGCATGCTAATTCAATGAAACAGGATGTTGTTGTTACTCAAGAAGGCAATGTCCAATCTGCGCCAAACTTCACACTTTTAATAAACGTTCTATCCTGAACACATGACCATGCTCATATTCAGTTACAGTCATAGTGCCACCTGCTGGCAACAGGAAGTGACATGTTAAACACTGTTGTGGACATATAAAAACATATAAAAAAGTGCCAGCAAGTGCTAAACATGCTAACAACATACTAGAAACATGCTAAAACATGCTAGCAAACACTTAGCTAAGTGCTAAAGCATGCAAATGCTGCAATTAAATAGGAATTTGCTGTAACACAGGCATGGAATGTCCAATCTGCCCCAAATTTCACACGTTTGATAAGAGTCATGGCCTGAACACATCTACATGAGAATATTCAGTTATAGTAATAGCGCCACCTGCTGTCAACAGGAAGTGACATGTTTAACACTGTTGTGGTCTCCTAATAACATATAAAAAAGAGCCAGCAAGTGCTAAACAGGTTAGCAACATACTAGAAACATGCTAGCAAACACTTAGTTAAGTGCTAAAGCATGCTATTACTGCAATTAAATAGGAATTTGCTGTAACTCAGGCATGGAATGTCCAATCTGCCCTAAACTTCACACGTTTGATAAGAATCATGGCCTGAACACATGTCTATGCTCAAATTCAGTTATAGTAATAGCGCCACCTACTGGCAACAGGAAGTGACATGTTTAACACGTTGATGCCGTTCTAGCAACATGTTAAAAATGCCATTGAGTTCTAAACATGCTAGAAACATATTAAAACATGCTAGCAATACTTAGCTAAGTGCTAAAGCATGCTAATTCAATGAAACAGGACTTTGTTGTTACTCAAGAAGGCAATGTACAATCTACCCCAAACTTCACATGTTTGATAAGAGTTATCTCTTGAACACATGTCCATGCTCATATTTAGTTATAGTCATAGCGCCACCTGCTGGCAACAGGAAGTGACGTTTAACACTGTTCTTGACTCCTAATAACATATAAAAAAATGCCAGTAGATGCTAAACATCCTACCAACATACTAGAGACATAATAAAACATACTAGCAAACACTTAGCTAAGTGCTAAAGAATGATATTACTGCAATTAAATATGAATTTGCTGTAACTCAGGCATGGAATGTCCAATCTGCCCCAAACTTCACACTTTTGATAAGCGTTCTGTCCTGAACACATGACCATGCTTATATTCAGTTACAGTAATAGCGCCACCTGCTGGCAACAGGAAGTGACATGTTTAACACTGTTATGGACTCCTAATAACATATAAAAAAGTGCCAGCAAGTGTTAAACATGCTAACAACATACTAGAAACATGCTAAAACATGCTAGCAAACTCTTAGCTAAGTGCTAAAGCATGCTATTATTGCAATTAAATAGGAATTTGCTGTAACTCAGGCATGGAATGTCCAATCTGCCCCAAACTTCACACTTTTGATAAGAGTCATGGCCTGAACACATCTACATGAGAATGTTCAGTTATAGTAATAGCGCCACCTACTGGCAACAGGAAGTGACATGTTTAACACGTTGATGCCGTTCTAGCAACATGTTAAAAATGCCATTGAGTTCTAAACATGCTAGAAACATATTAAAACATGCTAGTAATGCTTAGCTAAGTGCTAAAGAATGCTAATTCAATGAAACATGACTTTGTTGTTACTCAAGAAGGCAATGTCCAATTTGCACCAAACTTCACAAGTTTGATAAGAGTTCTGTCCTGAACACACATCCATGCTCATATTCAGTTATAGTCATAACGCCACCTACTGGCAACAGAAACTGACATGGTTAACACAGTAATGCAGTACTAACCACATAATTATTGTGTACTAAGCATGCTAGAAACAGACTAAACATGCTAGCAACACTTAGCTGAGTCATGAAGCATGCTATTATCACCATTATACAAAACATTTTGTAACTGACTTTGACATACTCTTACTATATATACCTCCTTAAATGTACATTTCCCAACCATGCTCTGTCTTCCTAAAGCCACCGAGTGTTGATGGCACGGGTGCGAGGGCCCTTTCATCGCTGCTTGCAGCTTTAATTAGGGCCCGAGCACCGATGGTGTGAGGACCCTCTTGGAATTGCTCTGTTTATTAGGGCCCGAGCACCGATGGTGTGAGGACCCTCTTGGAATTGCTCTGTTTATTATTATTATTATTATTCTTCTCCGCATTGAATTGCATTTTTGAGGGCCTAAACATGCGCGAAAACTCACGAAACTTTGCACACGCGTCAGAACTGGCGAAAATTTACATCTGATATAGGTTTCAGAATTGGACGGGGCAAAATGGCTCGATAGCGCCACCTATAAAAGTTCAACGGAGTGCGCCTCCTGCAACGTTCCACGTACGTGCACGAAATTCGGTACATACGTGTAATGACCTAATACCTACAAAAAAGTCTCTTGGAGCATAGCCCTAAACACAACAGGAAGTCAGCCATTTTGAACTTCCTCTCAGATTTTTGTGCAGTTTTTGCCATTTTCAGGCCTCGTACTTTAACGAACTCCTCCTACAGTTTTAATCTGATCATCTTCAAATTTGGTGAGTGTAATCTTAAGGCCTTTGCGACGTTAAATTGCGAAGATCTTGAGTTTTCGTCGAAGGGCGGGTCCTCGGCGGCCTTACAAATTTCGATGTTTCGCCATGAAACAGGAAGTTGCTGTAACTCAGGCATGGAATGTCCAATCTCCCCCAAACTTCACACGTTTGATAAGAGTTCTGTCCTGAACACATGGCCATGCTCATATTCAGTTATAGTCATAGCGCCACCTGCTGGCAACAGGAAGTGACATGTTTAACACTGTTATGGACTCCTAATAACATATAAAAAAGTGCCAGCAAGTGCGAAACATGCTAACAACATACTAGAAGCATGCTAAAACATGCTAGCAAACTCTTAGCTAAGTGCTAAAGCATGCTATTATTGCAATTAAATAGGAATTTGCTGTAACTCAGGCATGGAATGTCCAATCTGCCCCAAACTTCACACTTTTGATAAGCGTTCTGTCCTGAACACATCTACATGATAATATTCAGTTATAGTAATAGCGCCACCTACTGGCAACAGGAAGTGTCATGTTTAACACGTTGATGCCATTCTAGCAACATGTTAAAAATGCCATTGAGGTCTAAACATGCTAGAAACATGTTAAAACATGCTAGCAATACTTAGCTAAGTGTTAAAGCATGCTAATTCAATGAAACAGGATGTTGTTGTTACTCAAGAAGGCAATGTCCAATATGCGCCAAACTTCACACTTTTAATAAACGTTCTGTCCTGAACACATGACCATGCTCATATTCAGTTACAGTCATAGTGCCACCTGCTGGCAACAGGAAGTGACATGTTAAACACTGTTGTGGACATATAAAAACATATAAAAAAAGTGCCAGCAAGTGCTAAACATGCTAACAACATACTAGAAACATGCTAAAACATGCTAGCAAACACTTAGCTAAGTGCTAAAGCATGCTATTGCTGCAATTAAATAGGAATTTGCTGTAACACAGGCATGGAATGTCCAATCTGCCCCAAACTTCACACGTTTGATAAGAGTCATGGCCTGAACACATCTACATGAGAATATTCAGTTATAGTAATAGCGCCACCTGCTGTCAACAGGAAGTGACATGTTTAACACTGTTGTGGTCTCCTAATAACATATATAAAAGAGCCAGCAAGTGCTAAACAGGTTAGCAACATACTAGAAACATGCTAGCAAACACTTAGCTAAGTGATAAAGCATGCTATTACTGCAATTAAATAGGAATTTGCTGTAACTCAGGCATGGAACGTCCAATCTGCCCCAAACTTCACATGTTTGATAAGAATCATGGCCTGAACGCATGCCTATGCTCAAATTCAGTTATAGTAATAGCGCCACCTACTGGCAACAGGAAGTGACATGTTTAACACGTTGATGCCGTTCTAGCAACATGTTAAAAATGCCATTGAGTTCTAAACATGCTAGAAACATATTAAAACATGCTAGCAATACTTAGCTAAGTGCTAAAGCATGCTAATTCAATGAAACAGGACTTTGTTGTTACTCAAGAAGGCAATGTACAATCTACCCCAAACGTCACACGTTTGATAAGAGTTATCTCTTGAACACATGTCCATGCTCATATTTAGTTATAGTCATAGCGCCACCTGCTGGCAACAGGAAGTGACGTTTAACACTGTTCTTGACTCCTAATAACATATAAAAAAATGCCAGTAGGTGCTAAACATCCTACCAACATACTAGAGACATGCTAAAACATAATAGCAAACACTTAGCTAAGTGCTAAAGAATGATATTACTGCAATTAAATATGAATTTGCTGTAACTCAGGCATGGAATGTCCAATCTGCCCCAAACTTCACACTTTTGATAAGCGTTCTGTCCTGAACACATGACCATGCTTATATTCAGTTACAGTCATAGCGCCACCTGCTGGCAACAGGAAGTGACATGTTTAACACTGTTGTGGACTCCTAATAACATATAAAAAAGTGCCAGCAAGTGTTAAACATGCTAACAACATACTAGAAACATGCTAAAACATGCTAGCAAACTCTTAGCCAAGTGCTAAAGCATGCTATTATTGCAATTAAATAGGAATTTGCTGTAACTCAGGCATGGAATGTCCAATCTGCCCCAAACTTCACACTTTTGATAAGAGTCATGGCCTGAACACATCTACATGAGAATGTTCAGTTATAGTAATAGCGCCACCAACTGGCAACAGGAAGTGACATGTTTAACACGTTGATGCCGTTCTAGCAACATGTTAAAACATGCTAACAATGCTTAGCTAAGTTCTAAAGAATGCTAATTCAATGAAACATGACTTTGTTGTTACTCAAGAAGGCAATGTCCAATTTGCACCAAACTTCACATGTTTGATAAGAGTTCTGTCCTGAACACACATCCATGCTCATATTCAGTTATAGTCATAACGCCACCTACTGGCAACAGAAACTGACATGGTTAACACAGTAATGCAGTACTAACCACATAATTATTGTGTACTAAGCATGCTAGAAACAGACTGAACATGCTAGCAACACTTAGCTGAGTCATGAAGCATGCTATTATCACCATTATACAAAACATTTTGTAACTGACTTTGACATACTCTTACTATATATACCTCCTTAAATGTACATTTCCCAACCATGCTCTGCCTTCCTAAAGCCACCGAGTGTTGATGGCACGGGTGCGAGGGCCCTTTCATCGCTGCTTGCAGCTTTAATTAGGGCCCGAGCACCGATGGTGTGAGGACCCTCTTGGAATTGCTCTGTTTATTATTATTATTATTATTCTTCTCCGCATTGAATTGCATTTTTGAGGGCCTAAACATGCGCGAAAACTCACGAAACTTTGCACACGCGTCAGAACTGGCGAAAATTTACATCTGATATAGGTTTCAGAATTGGACGGGGCAAAATGGCTCGATAGCGCCACCTATAAAAGTTCAACGGAGTGCGCCTCCCGCAACGTTCCACGTACGTGCACGAAATTCGGTACATACGTGTAATGACCTAATACCTACAAAAAAGTCTCTTGGAGCATAGCCCTAAACACAACAGGAAGTCAGCCATTTTGAACTTCCTCTCAGATTTTTGTGCAGTTTTTGCCATTTTCAGGCCTCGTACTTTAACGAACTCCTCCTACAGTTTTAATCTGATCATCTTCAAATTTGGTGAGTGTAATCTTAAGGCCTTTGCGACGTTAAATTGCGAAGATCTTGAGTTTTCGTCGAAGGGCGGGTCCTCGGCGGCCTTACAAATTTCGATGTTTCGCCATGAAACAGGAAGTTGCTGTAACTCAGGCATGGAATGTCCAATCTCCCCCAAACTTCACACGTTTGATAAGAGTTCTGTCCTGAACACATGGCCATGCTCATATTCAGTTATAGTCATAGCGCCACCTGCTGGCAACAGGAAGTGACATGTTTAACACTGTTATGGACTCCTAATAACATATAAAAAAGTGCCAGCAAGTGCGAAACATGCTAACAACATACTAGAAGCATGCTAAAACATGCTAGCAAACTCTTAGCTAAGTGCTAAAGCATGCTATTATTGCAATTAAATAGGAATTTGCTGTAACTCAGGCATGGAATGTCCAATCTGCCCCAAACTTCACACTTTTGATAAGCGTTCTGTCCTGAACACATCTACATGATAATATTCAGTTATAGTAATAGCGCCACCTACTGGCAACAGGAAGTGTCATGTTTAACACGTTGATGCCATTCTAGCAACATGTTAAAAATGCCATTGAGGTCTAAACATGCTAGAAACATGTTAAAACATGCTAGCAATACTTAGCTAAGTGCTAAAGCATGCTAATTCAATGAAACAGGATGTTGTTGTTACTCAAGAAGGCAATGTCCAATATGCGCCAAACTTCACACTTTTAATAAACGTTCTGTCCTGAACACATGACCATGCTCATATTCAGTTACAGTCATAGTGCCACCTGCTGGCAACAGGAAGTGACATGTTAAACACTGTTGTGGACATATAAAAACATATAAAAAAAGTGCCAGCAAGTGCTAAACATGCTAACAACATACTAGAAACATGCTAAAACATGCTAGCAAACACTTAGCTAAGTGCTAAAGCATGCTATTGCTGCAATTAAATAGGAATTTGCTGTAACACAGGCATGGAATGTCCAATCTGCCCCAAACTTCACACGTTTGATAAGAGTCATGGCCTGAACACATCTACATGAGAATATTCAGTTATAGTAATAGCGCCACCTGCTGTCAACAGGAAGTGACATGTTTAACACTGTTGTGGTCTCCTAATAACATATATAAAAGAGCCAGCAAGTGCTAAACAGGTTAGCAACATACTAGAAACATGCTAGCAAACACTTAGCTAAGTGATAAAGCATGCTATTACTGCAATTAAATAGGAATTTGCTGTAACTCAGGCATGGAACGTCCAATCTGCCCCAAACTTCACATGTTTGATAAGAATCATGGCCTGAACGCATGCCTATGCTCAAATTCAGTTATAGTAATAGCGCCACCTACTGGCAACAGGAAGTGACATGTTTAACACGTTGATGCCGTTCTAGCAACATGTTAAAAATGCCATTGAGTTCTAAACATGCTAGAAACATATTAAAACATGCTAGCAATACTTAGCTAAGTGCTAAAGCATGCTAATTCAATGAAACAGGACTTTGTTGTTACTCAAGAAGGCAATGTACAATCTACCCCAAACGTCACACGTTTGATAAGAGTTATCTCTTGAACACATGTCCATGCTCATATTTAGTTATAGTCATAGCGCCACCTGCTGGCAACAGGAAGTGACGTTTAACACTGTTCTTGACTCCTAATAACATATAAAAAAATGCCAGTAGGTGCTAAACATCCTACCAACATACTAGAGACATGCTAAAACATAATAGCAAACACTTAGCTAAGTGCTAAAGAATGATATTACTGCAATTAAATATGAATTTGCTGTAACTCAGGCATGGAATGTCCAATCTGCCCCAAACTTCACACTTTTGATAAGCGTTCTGTCCTGAACACATGACCATGCTTATATTCAGTTACAGTCATAGCGCCACCTGCTGGCAACAGGAAGTGACATGTTTAACACTGTTGTGGACTCCTAATAACATATAAAAAAGTGCCAGCAAGTGTTAAACATGCTAACAACATACTAGAAACATGCTAAAACATGCTAGCAAACTCTTAGCCAAGTGCTAAAGCATGCTATTATTGCAATTAAATAGGAATTTGCTGTAACTCAGGCATGGAATGTCCAATCTGCCCCAAACTTCACACTTTTGATAAGAGTCATGGCCTGAACACATCTACATGAGAATGTTCAGTTATAGTAATAGCGCCACCAACTGGCAACAGGAAGTGACATGTTTAACACGTTGATGCCGTTCTAGCAACATGTTAAAACATGCTAACAATGCTTAGCTAAGTTCTAAAGAATGCTAATTCAATGAAACATGACTTTGTTGTTACTCAAGAAGGCAATGTCCAATTTGCACCAAACTTCACATGTTTGATAAGAGTTCTGTCCTGAACACACATCCATGCTCATATTCAGTTATAGTCATAACGCCACCTACTGGCAACAGAAACTGACATGGTTAACACAGTAATGCAGTACTAACCACATAATTATTGTGTACTAAGCATGCTAGAAACAGACTGAACATGCTAGCAACACTTAGCTGAGTCATGAAGCATGCTATTATCACCATTATACAAAACATTTTGTAACTGACTTTGACATACTCTTACTATATATACCTCCTTAAATGTACATTTCCCAACCATGCTCTGCCTTCCTAAAGCCACCGAGTGTTGATGGCACGGGTGCGAGGGCCCTTTCATCGCTGCTTGCAGCTTTAATTATTATTATTATTATTCTTCTCCGCATTGAATTGCATTTTTGAGGGCCTAAACATGCGCGAAAACTCACGAAACTTTGCACACGCGTCAGAACTGGCGAAAATTTACATCTGATATAGGTTTCAGAATTGGACGGGGCAAAATGGCTCGATAGCGCCACCTATAAAAGTTCAACGGAGTGCGCCTCCTGCAACGTTCCACGTACGTGCACGAAATTCGGTACATACGTGTAATGACCTAATACCTACAAAAAAGTCTCTTGGAGCATAGCCCTAAACACAACAGGAAGTCAGCCATTTTGAACTTCCTCTCAGATTTTTGTGCAGTTTTTGCCATTTTCAGGCCTCGTACTTTAACGAACTCCTCCTACAGTTTTAATCTGATCATCTTCAAATTTGGTGAGTGTAATCTTAAGGCCTTTGCGACGTTAAATTGCGAAGATCTTGAGTTTTCGTCGAAGGGCGGGTCCTCGGCGGCCTTACAAATTTCGATGTTTCGCCATGAAACAGGAAGTTGCTGTAACTCAGGCATGGAATGTCCAATCTCCCCCAAACTTCACACGTTTGATAAGAGTTCTGTCCTGAACACATGGCCATGCTCATATTCAGTTATAGTCATAGCGCCACCTGCTGGCAACAGGAAGTGACATGTTTAACACTGTTATGGACTCCTAATAACATATAAAAAAGTGCCAGCAAGTGCGAAACATGCTAACAACATACTAGAAGCATGCTAAAACATGCTAGCAAACTCTTAGCTAAGTGCTAAAGCATGCTATTATTGCAATTAAATAGGAATTTGCTGTAACTCAGGCATGGAATGTCCAATCTGCCCCAAACTTCACACTTTTGATAAGCGTTCTGTCCTGAACACATCTACATGATAATATTCAGTTATAGTAATAGCGCCACCTACTGGCAACAGGAAGTGTCATGTTTAACATGTTGATGCCATTCTAGCAACATGTTAAAAATGCCATTGAGGTCTAAACATGCTAGAAACATGTTAAAACATGCTAGCAATACTTAGCTAAGTGCTAAAGCATGCTAATTCAATGAAACAGGATGTTGTTGTTACTCAAGAAGGCAATGTCCAATATGCGCCAAACTTCACACTTTTAATAAACGTTCTGTCCTGAACACATGACCATGCTCATATTCAGTTACAGTCATAGTGCCACCTGCTGGCAACAGGAAGTGACATGTTAAACACTGTTGTGGACATATAAAAACATATAAAAAAAGTGCCAGCAAGTGCTAAACATGCTAACAACATACTAGAAACATGCTAAAACATGCTAGCAAACACTTAGCTAAGTGCTAAAGCATGCTATTGCTGCAATTAAATAGGAATTTGCTGTAACACAGGCATGGAATGTCCAATCTGCCCCAAACTTCACACGTTTGATAAGAGTCATGGCCTGAACACATCTACATGAGAATATTCAGTTATAGTAATAGCGCCACCTGCTGTCAACAGGAAGTGACATGTTTAACACTGTTGTGGTCTCCTAATAACATATATAAAAGAGCCAGCAAGTGCTAAACAGGTTAGCAACATACTAGAAACATGCTAGCAAACACTTAGCTAAGTGATAAAGCATGCTATTACTGCAATTAAATAGGAATTTGCTGTAACTCAGGCATGGAACGTCCAATCTGCCCCAAACTTCACATGTTTGATAAGAATCATGGCCTGAACGCATGCCTATGCTCAAATTCAGTTATAGTAATAGCGCCACCTACTGGCAACAGGAAGTGACATGTTTAACACGTTGATGCCGTTCTAGCAACACGTTAAAAATGCCATTGAGTTCTAAACATGCTAGAAACATATTAAAACATGCTAGCAATACTTAGCTAAGTGCTAAAGCATGCTAATTCAATGAAACAGGACTTTGTTGTTACTCAAGAAGGCAATGTACAATCTACCCCAAACGTCACACGTTTGATAAGAGTTATCTCTTGAACACATGTCCATGCTCATATTTAGTTATAGTCATAGCGCCACCTGCTGGCAACAGGAAGTGACGTTTAACACTGTTCTTGACTCCTAATAACATATAAAAAAATGCCAGTAGGTGCTAAACATCCTACCAACATACTAGAGACATGCTAAAACATAATAGCAAACACTTAGCTAAGTGCTAAAGAATGATATTACTGCAATTAAATATGAATTTGCTGTAACTCAGGCATGGAATGTCCAATCTGCCCCAAACTTCACACTTTTGATAAGCGTTCTGTCCTGAACACATGACCATGCTTATATTCAGTTACAGTCATAGCGCCACCTGCTGGCAACAGGAAGTGACATGTTTAACACTGTTGTGGACTCCTAATAACATATAAAAAAGTGCCAGCAAGTGTTAAACATGCTAACAACATACTAGAAACATGCTAAAACATGCTAGCAAACTCTTAGCCAAGTGCTAAAGCATGCTATTATTGCAATTAAATAGGAATTTGCTGTAACTCAGGCATGGAATGTCCAATCTGCCCCAAACTTCACACTTTTGATAAGAGTCATGGCCTGAACACATCTACATGAGAATGTTCAGTTATAGTAATAGCGCCACCAACTGGCAACAGGAAGTGACATGTTTAACACGTTGATGCCGTTCTAGCAACATGTTAAAACATGCTAACAATGCTTAGCTAAGTTCTAAAGAATGCTAATTCAATGAAACATGACTTTGTTGTTACTCAAGAAGGCAATGTCCAATTTGCACCAAACTTCACATGTTTGATAAGAGTTCTGTCCTGAACACACATCCATGCTCATATTCAGTTATAGTCATAACGCCACCTACTGGCAACAGAAACTGACATGGTTAACACAGTAATGCAGTACTAACCACATAATTATTGTGTACTAAGCATGCTAGAAACAGACTGAACATGCTAGCAACACTTAGCTGAGTCATGAAGCATGCTATTATCACCATTATACAAAACATTTTGTAACTGACTTTGACATACTCTTACTATATATACCTCCTTAAATGTACATTTCCCAACCATGCTCTGCCTTCCTAAAGCCACCGAGTGTTGATGGCACGGGTGCGAGGGCCCTTTCATCGCTGCTTGCAGCTTTAATTAGGGCCCGAGCACCGATGGTGAGAGGACCCTATTGTTTTTGCTCCGTTTATTATTATTCTTCTTCTCCAAAGTGAATCGCTTTTTAGAGGGCCTAAACATGCTCGAAAACTCATGAAACTTTGCACACGCTTCAGAAGTGGTGAAAATTTACGTGTGATATGGTTTTCAGAATTGGGGGGGGCAAATTCGGTAAATTATTGCCCCCACATTTTGCCCCGGCTCCTGGTTTCACGTACAGGTATGAAATTTGGTACATACATGTAATGACCCAATACCTACAGAAAAGTCTCTTGGAGCATAGCCCTAAACACAACAGGAAGTGAGCTATTTTGAACTTCCTCCTGGATTTTGGGCATTTTTCGTAATTTCCTGATGTTGTACTTTAACGAACTCCTCCTACAGATTTGATCTGATACTCTTCAAATTTGGTGAGTGTAATCTTAAGGCCTTTGTGACGTTAAATTGCGAAGATCTAGAGTTTTCGTCGAAGGGTGTGCCCTCGGCGGCCTGACAAACATCTATCTATAAATTACAGGAACGTCTGTCTGTCTGTCTGTCTGTGTGTGTGTGTGTCTGTTCCTCGCATATCTCTCGAACCGTTAGTCCGATTGATTTCAAACTCGACAGGTGTCTTGCCACGGGCACGAGTAAGTGCAGTGCCAAGTTTGACATTGTTTGGATGAGAAATGCAAAAGATATCGTTAAATATATCATTTTTAGAAGGTTGTGGTTTAAAAATAAACATTCTGACATTAGAGAGTTGTATCGGTCAAAGAAGCCCCAAGAAGGCTGTGGTTTAAAAATAAACATTCTGACATAAACACTCAGTCAGCTACACTGTTTACTTCTGAATATTATAGTTTGGTTCCCGAACGTGATAAATCCATCTATCTATAAATTACAGAAACGTCCGTCTGTCTGTCTGTGTGTTATTCGCATATCTCTCGAATGTGAGATAACCACTAAATGTGTGAAAACCACTATTTTCTGTTTCAAACTTTCACATAGAATCTTTAGGTTATAACAACATTGAAAATCAAAATCTGGATTTGAATTTTTTAAGATTTATTATAAAAACGGATTATTTTTTCCCAAAAATGCAATAAATTCATGACTTTTTTTTTTTTTTTCAAAATGCTATTAATCCATTGAATCAATATAAAGTTATTTTTGATCATATTGCCATCGCAAGAAATATCTCCTGAACTTTTTTGACGGCGATCAGCTCACAAAAACTGATTTTGCACGGGCACTTTGCACTGCTCCCTGAATCGAGGTGCTTATTCATTTGTGGATGTAAACTGAATCTGTATGTCAGCTATGCTGTTAGTGTTTACTTCTGAATATTATATTTCATTCTGGTGCGCTTAACGTTGTCGCTACTGTGTAATAATAGCCTATGCTATTCACCAACTAAACATATCCTATTCAATGCGTTCACAGTCTCTTTCACGGGCATCATTTGTAGTTGCCTATTCACAAACTGTTTGCTCAAGCATAGCGTTTTCTCGGAGTTCACTGTGTGCTTTTTACCATGCACAAATAAAAATGTCACTGAACTTTTGCTGTGTAATTGTAACAATGAGCACACACCAAACCAACAATTACTAAAAACACACACAAAAACTGATTTTGCACGGGCATTTTTTGCACTAGTTCACCCAATTTCGGCCTTTTGGTGATATATGCATGATCAGATAAGTTCAATATTAATGTTGCTTGCAGTTCTGATGTTGCTAGGCAACCACAGACAGCCTGCAGTAACTCAGGCATACAATTTTCAATCTGCCACAAACTTCACATGTTTGATAAGACTCCTGTCCTGAACACATGCCAATGCTCATTATGATTATAGCAATAGCACCACCTGCTGGTAGCAGGAAGTGTGGCAAATACAAAACGTGCTCGAAAAATCATGAAACTTTGCACACGCTTCAGAAGTGGTGACAATTTACGTGTGATGTGGTTTTAAAAATTGGGTGGGGCAAAATGGCTTACTTATTGCCCCTACATTTTGCCCCGGCTCGACGTTTCACGTACAGGTATGAAATTTGGTACACACATGTAAAGACCCAATACCTACAAAAAAGTCTCTTGGAGCATAGCCCTAAACACAACAGGAAGTCAGTTATTTTGAACTTCCTGTCAGATTTTGGGCAGTTTTTGCCATTTCCTGATGTTGTACTTTAACAAACTCCTCCTACAGTTTTGATCTGATCCTCTTCAAATTTGGTGAGTGTAATCTTAAGGCCTTTCCTAAAGGTGCCGGGTGGCGGTGGCAGGGGTGCGAGGGCCCTTTTCATCGCTGCTTGCAGCTTTAATTATTATTATTCTTCTTCTTCTTCTCCGCATTTAATTGCATTTTTGAGGGCCTAAACATGCTCGAAAACTCACGAAACTTTGCACACGCGTCAGAACTGGCGAAAATTTACATCTGATATAGGTTTCAGAATTGGACGGGGCAAAATGGCTCGATAGCGCCACCTATAAAAGTTCAACGGAGTGCGCCTCCCGCAACGTTCCACGTACGTGCACGAAATTCGGTACATACATGTAATGACCTAATACCTACAAAAAAGTCTCTTGGAGCATAGCCCTAAACACAACAGGAAGTCAGCCATTTTGAACTTCCTCTCAGATTTTTGTGCAGTTTTTGCCATTTTCAGGCCTCGTACTTTAACGAACTCCTCCTACAGTTTTAATCTGATCATCTTCAAATTTGGTGAGTGTAATCTTAAGGCCTTTGCGACGTTAAATTGCGAAGATCTTGAGTTTTCGTCAAAGGGCGGGTCCTCGGCGGCCTGACAAATTTCGATGTTTCGCCATGAAACAGGAAGTTGCTGTAACTCAGGCATGGAATGTCCAATCTGCCCCAAACTTCACACTTTTGATAAGCGTTCTGTCCTGAACACATGACCATGCTCATATTCAGTTACAGTTATAGCGCCACCTGCTGGCAACAGGAAGTGACATGTTTAACACTGATATGGACTCCTAATAACATATAAAAAAGTGCCAGCAAGTGCTAAACATGCTAACAACATAATAGAAGCATGCTAAAACATGCTAGCAAACTCTTAGCTAAGTGCTAAAGCATGCTATTATTGCAATTAAATAGGAATTTGCTGTAACTCAGGCATGGAATGTCCAATCTGCCCCAAACTTCACACTTTTGATAAGCGTTCTGTCCTGAACACATCTACATGAGAAAATTCAGTTATAGTAATAGCGCCACCTACTGGTAACAGGAAGTGACATGTTTAACACTCTTGTGGTCTCCTAATAACATATAAAAAAGAGCCAACAAGTGCTAAACAGGTTAGCAACATACTAGAAACATGCTAGCAAACACTTAGCTAAGTGCTAAAGCATGCTATTACTGCAATTAAATAGGAATTTGCTGTAACTCAGGCATGTAATGTCCAATCTGCCCCAAACTTCACACATTTGATAAGAATCATGGCCTGAACACATGTCTATGCTCAAATTCAGTTATAGTAATAGCACCACCTACTGGCAACAGGAAGTGACATGTTTAACACTTTGATGCCGTTCTAGCAACATGTTAAAAATGCCATTGAGTTCTATACATGCTAGAAACATGTTAAAACATGCTAGCAGTACTTAGCTAAGTGCTAAACCATGCTAATTCAATGAAACAGGACTTTGTTGTTACTCAAGAAGGCAATGTACAATCTACCCCAAACTTCACACGTTTGATAAGAGTTATCTCTTGAACACATGTCCATGCTCATATTTAGTTATAGTCATAGCGCCACCTGCTGGCAACAGGAAGTGACGTTTAACACTGTTCTTGACTCCTAATAACATATAAAAAAATGCAAGTAGGTGCTAAACATCCTACCAACATACTAGAGACTTGCTAAAACATACTAGCAAACACTTAGCTAAGTGCTAAAGAATGATATTACTGCAATTAAATATGAATTTGCTGTAACTCAGGCAAGGAATGTCCAATCTGCCCCAAACTTCACACTTTTGATAAGCGTTCTGTCCTGAACACATGATCATGCTTACAGTCATAGCGCCACCTGCTGGCAGCAGGAAGTGACATGTTTAACACTGTTATGGACTCCTAATAACATATAAAAAAGTGCCAGCAAGTGCTAAACATGCTAACAACATACTAGAAACATGCTAAAACATGCTAGCAAACTCTTAGCTAAGTGCTAAAGCATGCTATTATTGCAATTAAATAGGAATTTGCTGTAATTCAGGCATGGAATGTCCAATCTGCCCCAAACTTCACACATTTGATAAGAATCATGGCCTGAACACATGTCTATGCTCAAATTCAGTTATAGTAATAGCGCCACCTACTGGCAACAGGAAGTGACATGTTTAACACTTTTATGCCGTTCTAGCAACATGTTAAAAATGCCATTGAGTTCTAAACATGCTAGAAACATGTTAAAACATGCTAACAATGCTTAGCTAAGTGCTAAAGAATGTTAATTCAATGAAACATGACTTTGTTGTTACTCAAGAAGGCAATGTCCAATTTGCACCAAACTTCACACGTTTGATAAGAGTTCTGTCCTGAACACACATCCATGCTCATATTCAGTTATAGCCATAACGCCATCTACTGGCAACAGAAACTGACATGGTTAACACCGTAATGCAGTACTAACCACATAATTATTGTGTACTAAGCATGCTAGAAACAGACTAAACATGCTAGCAACACTTAGCTGAGTCATGAAGCATGCTATTATCACCATTATACAAAACATTTTGTAACTGACTTTGACATACTCTTACTATATATACCTCCTTAAATGTACATTTCCCAACCATGCTCTGTCTTCCTAAAGCCACCGAGTGTTGATGGCACGGGTGCGAGGGCCCTTTCATCGCTGCTTGCAGCTTTAATTAGGGCCCGAGCACCGATGGTGTGAGGACCCTCTTGGAATTGCTCTGTTTATTATTATTATTATTATTCTTCTCCGCATTGAATTGCATTTTTGAGGGCCTAAACATGCGCGAAAACTCACGAAACTTTGCACACGCGTCAGAACTGGCGAAAATTTACATCTGATATAGGTTTCAGAATTGGACGGGGCAAAATGGCTCGATAGCGCCACCTATAAAAGTTCAACGGAGTGCGCCTCCTGCAACGTTCCACGTACGTGCACGAAATTCGGTACATACGTGTAATGACCTAATACCTACAAAAAAGTCTCTTGGAGCATAGCCCTAAACACAACAGGAAGTCAGCCATTTTGAACTTCCTCTCAGATTTTTGTGCAGTTTTTGCCATTTTCAGGCCTCGTACTTTAACGAACTCCTCCTACAGTTTTAATCTGATCATCTTCAAATTTGGTGAGTGTAATCTTAAGGCCTTTGCGACGTTAAATTGCGAAGATCTTGAGTTTTCGTCGAAGGGCGGGTCCTCGGCGGCCTTACAAATTTCGATGTTTCGCCATGAAACAGGAAGTTGCTGTAACTCAGGCATGGAATGTCCAATCTCCCCCAAACTTCACACGTTTGATAAGAGTTCTGTCCTGAACACATGGCCATGCTCATATTCAGTTATAGTCATAGCGCCACCTGCTGGCAACAGGAAGTGACATGTTTAACACTGTTATGGACTCCTAATAACATATAAAAAAGTGCCAGCAAGTGCGAAACATGCTAACAACATACTAGAAGCATGCTAAAACATGCTAGCAAACTCTTAGCTAAGTGCTAAAGCATGCTATTATTGCAATTAAATAGGAATTTGCTGTAACTCAGGCATGGAATGTCCAATCTGCCCCAAACTTCACACTTTTGATAAGCGTTCTGTCCTGAACACATCTACATGATAATATTCAGTTATAGTAATAGCGCCACCTACTGGCAACAGGAAGTGTCATGTTTAACACGTTGATGCCATTCTAGCAACATGTTAAAAATGCCATTGAGGTCTAAACATGCTAGAAACATGTTAAAACATGCTAGCAATACTTAGCTAAGTGCTAAAGCATGCTAATTCAATGAAACAGGATGTTGTTGTTACTCAAGAAGGCAATGTCCAATATGCGCCAAACTTCACACTTTTAATAAACGTTCTGTCCTGAACACATGACCATGCTCATATTCAGTTACAGTCATAGTGCCACCTGCTGGCAACAGGAAGTGACATGTTAAACACTGTTGTGGACATATAAAAACATATAAAAAAAGTGCCAGCAAGTGCTAAACATGCTAACAACATACTAGAAACATGCTAAAACATGCTAGCAAACACTTAGCTAAGTGCTAAAGCATGCTATTGCTGCAATTAAATAGGAATTTGCTGTAACACAGGCATGGAATGTCCAATCTGCCCCAAACTTCACACGTTTGATAAGAGTCATGGCCTGAACACATCTACATGAGAATATTCAGTTATAGTAATAGCGCCACCTGCTGTCAACAGGAAGTGACATGTTTAACACTGTTGTGGTCTCCTAATAACATATATAAAAGAGCCAGCAAGTGCTAAACAGGTTAGCAACATACTAGAAACATGCTAGCAAACACTTAGCTAAGTGATAAAGCATGCTATTACTGCAATTAAATAGGAATTTGCTGTAACTCAGGCATGGAACGTCCAATCTGCCCCAAACTTCACATGTTTGATAAGAATCATGGCCTGAACGCATGCCTATGCTCAAATTCAGTTATAGTAATAGCGCCACCTACTGGCAACAGGAAGTGACATGTTTAACACGTTGATGCCGTTCTAGCAACACGTTAAAAATGCCATTGAGTTCTAAACATGCTAGAAACATATTAAAACATGCTAGCAATACTTAGCTAAGTGCTAAAGCATGCTAATTCAATGAAACAGGACTTTGTTGTTACTCAAGAAGGCAATGTACAATCTACCCCAAACGTCACACGTTTGATAAGAGTTATCTCTTGAACACATGTCCATGCTCATATTTAGTTATAGTCATAGCGCCACCTGCTGGCAACAGGAAGTGACGTTTAACACTGTTCTTGACTCCTAATAACATATAAAAAAATGCCAGTAGGTGCTAAACATCCTACCAACATACTAGAGACATGCTAAAACATAATAGCAAACACTTAGCTAAGTGCTAAAGAATGATATTACTGCAATTAAATATGAATTTGCTGTAACTCAGGCATGGAATGTCCAATCTGCCCCAAACTTCACACTTTTGATAAGCGTTCTGTCCTGAACACATGACCATGCTTATATTCAGTTACAGTCATAGCGCCACCTGCTGGCAACAGGAAGTGACATGTTTAACACTGTTGTGGACTCCTAATAACATATAAAAAAGTGCCAGCAAGTGTTAAACATGCTAACAACATACTAGAAACATGCTAAAACATGCTAGCAAACTCTTAGCCAAGTGCTAAAGCATGCTATTATTGCAATTAAATAGGAATTTGCTGTAACTCAGGCATGGAATGTCCAATCTGCCCCAAACTTCACACTTTTGATAAGAGTCATGGCCTGAACACATCTACATGAGAATGTTCAGTTATAGTAATAGCGCCACCAACTGGCAACAGGAAGTGACATGTTTAACACGTTGATGCCGTTCTAGCAACATGTTAAAACATGCTAACAATGCTTAGCTAAGTTCTAAAGAATGCTAATTCAATGAAACATGACTTTGTTGTTACTCAAGAAGGCAATGTCCAATTTGCACCAAACTTCACATGTTTGATAAGAGTTCTGTCCTGAACACACATCCATGCTCATATTCAGTTATAGTCATAACGCCACCTACTGGCAACAGAAACTGACATGGTTAACACAGTAATGCAGTACTAACCACATAATTATTGTGTACTAAGCATGCTAGAAACAGACTGAACATGCTAGCAACACTTAGCTGAGTCATGAAGCATGCTATTATCACCATTATACAAAACATTTTGTAACTGACTTTGACATACTCTTACTATATATACCTCCTTAAATGTACATTTCCCAACCATGCTCTGCCTTCCTAAAGCCACCGAGTGTTGATGGCACGGGTGCGAGGGCCCTTTCATCGCTGCTTGCAGCTTTAATTATTATTATTCTTCTTCTTCTTCTCCGCATTTAATTGCATTTTTGAGGGCCTAAACATGCTCGAAAACTCACGAAACTTTGCACACGCGTCAGAACTGGCAAAAATTTACATCTGATATAGGTTTCAGAATTGGACGGGGCAAAATGGCTCGATAGCGCCACCTATAAAAGTTCAACGGAGTGCGCCTCCCGCAACGTTCCACGTACGTGCACGAAATTCGGTACATACATGTAATGACCTAATACCTACAAAAAAGTCTCTTGGAGCATAGCCCTAAACACAACAGGAAGTCAGCCATTTTGAACTTCCTCTCAGATTTTTGTGCAGTTTTTGCCATTTTCAGGCCTCGTACTTTAACGAACTCCTCCTACAGTTTTAATCTGATCATCTTCAAATTTGGTGAGTGTAATCTTAAGGCCTTTGCGACGTTAAATTGCGAAGATCTTGAGTTTTCGTCAAAGGGCGGGTCCTCGGCGGCCTGACAAATTTCGATGTTTCGCCATGAAACAGGAAGTTGCTGTAACTCAGGCATGGAATGTCCAATCTGCCCCAAACTTCACACTTTTGATAAGCGTTCTGTCCTGAACACATGACCATGCTCATATTCAGTTACAGTTATAGCGCCACCTGCTGGCAACAGGAAGTGACATGTTTAACACTGATATGGACTCCTAATAACATATAAAAAAGTGCCAGCAAGTGCTAAACATGCTAACAACATAATAGAAGCATGCTAAAACATGCTAGCAAACTCTTAGCTAAGTGCTAAAGCATGCTATTATTGCAATTAAATAGGAATTTGCTGTAACTCAGGCATGGAATGTCCAATCTGCCCCAAACTTCACACTTTTGATAAGCGTTCTGTCCTGAACACATCTACATGAGAAAATTCAGTTATAGTAATAGCGCCACCTACTGGTAACAGGAAGTGACATGTTTAACACTCTTGTGGTCTCCTAATAACATATAAAAAAGAGCCAACAAGTGCTAAACAGGTTAGCAACATACTAGAAACATGCTAGCAAACACTTAGCTAAGTGCTAAAGCATGCTATTACTGCAATTAAATAGGAATTTGCTGTAACTCAGGCATGTAATGTCCAATCTGCCCCAAACTTCACACATTTGATAAGAATCATGGCCTGAACACATGTCTATGCTCAAATTCAGTTATAGTAATAGCACCACCTACTGGCAACAGGAAGTGACATGTTTAACACTTTGATGCCGTTCTAGCAACATGTTAAAAATGCCATTGAGTTCTATACATGCTAGAAACATGTTAAAACATGCTAGCAGTACTTAGCTAAGTGCTAAACCATGCTAATTCAATGAAACAGGACTTTGTTGTTACTCAAGAAGGCAATGTACAATCTACCCCAAACTTCACACGTTTGATAAGAGTTATCTCTTGAACACATGTCCATGCTCATATTTAGTTATAGTCATAGCGCCACCTGCTGGCAACAGGAAGTGACGTTTAACACTGTTCTTGACTCCTAATAACATATAAAAAAATGCAAGTAGGTGCTAAACATCCTACCAACATACTAGAGACTTGCTAAAACATACTAGCAAACACTTAGCTAAGTGCTAAAGAATGATATTACTGCAATTAAATATGAATTTGCTGTAACTCAGGCAAGGAATGTCCAATCTGCCCCAAACTTCACACTTTTGATAAGCGTTCTGTCCTGAACACATGATCATGCTTACAGTCATAGCGCCACCTGCTGGCAGCAGGAAGTGACATGTTTAACACTGTTATGGACTCCTAATAACATATAAAAAAGTGCCAGCAAGTGCTAAACATGCTAACAACATACTAGAAACATGCTAAAACATGCTAGCAAACTCTTAGCTAAGTGCTAAAGCATGCTATTATTGCAATTAAATAGGAATTTGCTGTAATTCAGGCATGGAATGTCCAATCTGCCCCAAACTTCACACATTTGATAAGAATCATGGCCTGAACACATGTCTATGCTCAAATTCAGTTATAGTAATAGCGCCACCTACTGGCAACAGGAAGTGACATGTTTAACACTTTTATGCCGTTCTAGCAACATGTTAAAAATGCCATTGAGTTCTAAACATGCTAGAAACATGTTAAAACATGCTAACAATGCTTAGCTAAGTGCTAAAGAATGTTAATTCAATGAAACATGACTTTGTTGTTACTCAAGAAGGCAATGTCCAATTTGCACCAAACTTCACACGTTTGATAAGAGTTCTGTCCTGAACACACATCCATGCTCATATTCAGTTATAGCCATAACGCCACCTACTGGCAACAGAAACTGACATGGTTAACACCGTAATGCAGTACTAACCACATAATTATTGTGTACTAAGCATGCTAGAAACAGACTAAACATGCTAGCAACACTTAGCTGAGTCATGAAGCATGCTATTATCACCATTATACAAAACATTTTGTAACTGACTTTGACATACTCTTACTATATATACCTCCTTAAATGTACATTTCCCAACCATGCTCTGTCTTCCTAAAGCCACCGAGTGTTGATGGCACGGGTGCGAGGGCCCTTTCATCGCTGCTTGCAGCTTTAATTAGGGCCCGAGCACCGATGGTGTGAGGACCCTCTTGGAATTGCTCTGTTTATTATTAGGGCCCGAGCACCGATGGTGTGAGGACCCTCTTGGAATTGCTCTGTTTATTATTATTATTATTATTCTTCTCCGCATTTAATTGCATTTTTGAGGGCCTAAACATGCTCGAAAACTCACAAAACTTTGCACACGCGTCAGAACTGGCGAAAATTTACATCTGATATAGGTTTCAGAATTGGACGGGGCAAAATGGCTCGATAGCGCCACCTATAAAAGTTCAACGGAGTGCGCCTCCCGCAACGTTCCACGTACGTGCACGAAATTCGGTACATACATGTAATGACCTAATACCTACAAAAAAGTCTCTTGGAGCATAGCCCTAAACACAACAGGAAGTCAGCCATTTTGAACTTCCTCTCAGATTTTTGTGCAGTTTTTGCCATTTTCAGGCCTCGTACTTTAACGAACTCCTCCTACAGTTTTCATCTGATCATCTTCAAATTTGGTGAGTGTAATCTTAAGGCCTTTGCGACGTTAAATTGCGAAGATCTTGAGTTTTCGTCAAAGGGCGGGTCCTCGGCGGCCTGATAAATTTCGATGTTTCGCCATGAAACAGGAAGTTGTTGTAACTCAGGCATGGAATGTCCAATCTGCCCCAAACTTCACACGTTTGATAAGAGTTCTGTCCTGAACACATGACCATGCTCATATTCAGTTATAGTCATAGCGCCACCTGCTGGCAACAGGAAGTGACATGTTTAACACTGTTATGGACTCCTAATAACATATAAAAAAGTGCCAGCAAGTGCTAAACATGCTAACAACATACTAGAAGCATGCTAAAACATGCTAGCAAACTCTTAGCTAAGTGCTAAAGCATGCTATTATTGCAATTAAATAGGAATTTGCTGTAACTCAGGCATGGAATGTCCAATCTGCCCCAAACTTCACACTTTTGATAAGCGTTCTGTACTGAACACATCTACATGAGAATATTCAGTTATAGTAATAGCGCCACCTACTGGTAACAGGAAGTGTCATGTTTAACACGTTGATGCCATTCTAGCAACATGTTAAAAATGCCATTGACTTCTAAACATGCTAGAAACATGTTAAAACATGCTAGCAATACTTAGCTAAATGCTAAAGCATGCTAATTCAATGAAACAGGATGTTGTTGTTACTCAAGAAGGCAATGTCCAATCTGCGCCAAACTTCACACTTTTAATAAACGTTCTATCCTGAACACATGACCATGCTCATATTCAGTTACAGTCATAGTGCCACCTGCTGGCAACAGGAAGTGACATGTTAAACACTGTTGTGGACATATAAAAACATATAAAAAAAGTGCCAGCAAGTGCTAAACATGCTAACAACATACTAGAAACTAGAGCCCGACCGATATATCGGCAGGCCGATATTATCGGCCGATATTAGGCATTTTCAAAACTATCGGTATCGGCATTTATAACGGCCGATAAATAAATATTTCAAAAATAAAATAAAAACGGACGAAACACCCTTCAACCATGTTATGAGTGTTGGCGTTGTATAGTTAGTCCACCAGAGGGTACTCTACACCGTCCCTGTTGGCAACACTCGTGTATAACGCGCCACACATTCTGCAACCTGCTGATCCAGCCAGAGTCGGGCAGAGAGAACCGCGAGTGAGATCATCGGTGAAGTGTGTTCATGGTGAGTTGGTAACGACTCACTAGACATACGTTGCTTGAATAACAATTAAAAGAACATCCCTATCAGTTCTCTTAACTCAAATAAGGATGACAAAATTCGTGACTCATGTCCAGTTTTGCTGCGGTTAAATAAGCCGAGAGTGAAGCGGAACAACGCGACGTAGGCTATATTCACATAAAATGTTAACACTGCAGTTCACAAAAGTTCATAATGTGCATGTGCTTTAATGCTTTGTCGGTTAAACATTTAATTTTAAATGCTGATGCGCTGTTCTAACGTGTGCGTTTCTCAGCGCGTACATGTGAAGCTCACATGCACTAAAAGCCTTTCTACCAGCGCCTGGATACTGGACTAAGTTATCTTTCGAGTATTATTGTGCTAATAGTGTTAAATACACACAATATTTACATAAACAAAGTCGGTTGTCTAAAGTGAAGGCAAAATTGAGAGAAAATCTGTTTGTCAAATGCGTGTACATTAGACGTGTCGTGCTCAGCTTTTAAAGAGACAGTAGCAATTGTAAACACATTGCCTCTTGTCCTTAAAGGGATAGTTCACCCAATAATAAAAATGATCTCATTATTTACAGGCACTCTAATGTTGTTCCAACTGTATTAATTTCCTTCTAATATTTTTCTAATATTAATAGTTTGAAGAATGTGGGTATGATAACCAAACAGTAACCAAACAGTAGCTGGTCCCCATTGACTTCCAAAGGAGAAAAATATACTATGGAAGTCACTGGGGTACATCAACTGTTTGGTTACCCACATTCATCCAAATAACTTATTTTCAACAGAAGAAAAAAACAACTTGAGAGAGTAAATTATGACTATTTGAATTTGTTGTCAATTTTAATGTGAAATTGTTGTTTTTGTTCAAAGGACTAAACGTTTAGTCTTAAAAAAAAATCTTAAGTTTGTATTTTTATACATTTTATTTATCAGAACTTTAATATATTTTGATGTTCTTCTGTTCTGTTGTGACAATAAAAGAAACAAGTTTCTTTTTAAAATGCATTATCATATTATTTTAGTTAAAACTCATAAATAACTACAAATAACTAATGTTAGGGAAATTTGTTAATGTTTTGTTGCGCGTTTCTGAAAAAAAAATAAAAAATATCGTCCGATATATCGGAATATCGGATTTTAAAACCAACAAATATTTGTACCGGTATCGGCCTTCAAAATCCTTTATCGGTCGGGCTCTAGTACCCATCAAAAGTTTGTACACACCAATTGTAAAGTGTGTCCAAACTTACTGTACTATAATACACATAAATAATATTGCTACTGTATTATAATATACACATAAATAATATCGGCCGATATATCGGTATCTGGCTTTTTTTTATCGGTATCGGCATCGGCGCCCAAAAATCCATATCGGTCGGGCTCTACTAGAAACATGCTAAAACATGCTAGCAAACACTTAGCTAAGTGCTAAAGCATGCAAATGCTGCAATTAAATAGGAATTTGCTGTAACACAGGCATGGAATGTCCAATCTGCCCCAAATTTCACACGTTTGATAAGAGTCATGGCCTGAACACATCTACATGAGAATATTCAGTTATAGTAATAGCGCCACCTGCTGTCAACAGGAAGTGACATGTTTAACACTGTTGTGGTCTCCTAATAACATATAAAAAAGAGCCAGCAAGTGCTAAACAGGTTAGCAACATACTAGAAACATGCTAGCAAACACTTAGTTAAGTGCTAAAGCATGCTATTACTGCAATTAAATAGGAATTTGCTGTAACTCAGGCATGGAATGTCCAATCTGCCCTAAACTTCACACGTTTGATAAGAATCATGGCCTGAACACATGTCTATGCTCAAATTCAGTTATAGTAATAGCGCCACCTACTGGCAACAGGAAGTGACATGTTTAACACGTTGATGCCGTTCTAGCAACATGTTAAAAATGCCATTGAGTTCTAAACATGCTAGAAACATATTAAAACATGCTAGCAATACTTAGCTAAGTGCTAAAGCATGCTAATTCAATGAAACAGGACTTTGTTGTTACTCAAGAAGGCAATGTACAATCTACCCCAAACTTCACACGTTTGATAAGAGTTATCTCTTGAACACATGTCCATGCTCATATTTAGTTATAGTCATAGCGCCACCTGCTGGCAACAGGAAGTGACGTTTAACACTGTTCTTGACTCCTAATAACATATAAAAAAATGCCAGTAGGTGCTAAACATCCTACCAACATACTATAGACATGCTAAAACATACTAGCAAACACTTAGCTAAGTGCTAAAGAATGATATTACTGCAATTAAATATGAATTTGCTGTAACTCAAATGTCCAATCTGCCCCAAACTTCACACTTTTGATAAGCGTTCTGTCCTGAACACATGACCATGCTTATATTCAGTTACAGTCATAGCGCCACCTGCTGGCAACAGGAAGTGACATGTTTAACACTGTTATGGACTCCTAATAACATATAAAAAAGTGCCAGCAAGTGTTAAACATGCTAACAACATACTAGAAACATGCTAGCAAACTCTTAGCTAAGTGCTAAAGCATGCTATTATTGCAATTAAATAGGAATTTGCTGTAACTCAGGCATGGAATGTCCAATCTGCCCCAAACTTCACACTTTTGATAAGAGTCATGGCCTGAACACATCTACATGAGAATGTTCAGTTATAGTAATAGCGCCACCTACTGGCAACAGGAAGTGACATGTTTAACATGTTGATGCCGTTCTAGCAACATGTTAAAAATGCCATTGATTTCTAAACATGCTAGAAACATGTTAAAACATGCTAACAATGTTTAGCTAAGTGCTAAAGAATGCTAATTCAATGAAACATGACTTTGTTGTTACTCAAGAAGGCAATGTCCAATTTGCACCAAACTTCACACGTTTGATAAGAGTTCTGTCCTGAACACACATCCATGCTCATATTCAGTTATAGTCATAACGCCACCTACTGGCAACAGAAACTGACATGGTTAACACAGTAATGCAGTACTAACCACATAATTATTGTGTACTAAGCATGCTAGAAACAGACTAAACATGCTAGCAACACTTAGCTGAGTCATGAAGCATGCTATTATCACCATTATACAAAACATTTAGTAACTGACTTTGACATACTCTTACTATATATACCTCCTTAAATGTACATTTCCCAACCATGCTCTGTCTTCCTAAAGCCACCGAGTGTTGATGGCACGGGTGCGAGGGCCCTTTCATCGCTGCTTGCAGCTTTAATTAGGGCCCGAGCACCGATGGTGAGAGGACCCTATTGTTTTTGCTCCGTTTATTATTATTCTTCTTCTTCTTCTCCAAAGTGAATCGCTTTTTAGAGGGCCTTAACATGCTCGAAAACTCATGAAACTTTGCACACGCTTCAGAAGTGGTGAAAATTTACATGTGATATGGTTTTCAAAATTGGGGGGGGCAAATTCGGTAAATTATTGCCCCCACATTTTGCCCCGGCTCCTGGTTTCACATACAGGTATGAAATTTGGTACATACATGTAATGACACAATACCTACAAAAAAGTCTCTTGGAGCATAGCCCTAAACACAACAGGAAGTCAGCTATTTTGAACTTCCTGTCAGATTTTGGGCATTTTTTGACATTTCCTGATGTTGTACTTTAACGAACTCCTCCTACAGTTTTGATCTGATCCTCTTCAAATTTGGTGAGTGTAATCTTAAGGCCTTTGCGACGTTAAATTGCGAAGATCTAGAGTTTTCGTCGAAGGGTGTGCCCTCGGCGGCCTGACAAACGTACACCCAATTTCGGCCTTTTGGTGATTTATGCATGATCAGATAAGTTCTCTGTCAATGTTGCTTGCAGTTCCGATGTTGCTAGGCAACCACAGACAGCCTGCAGTAACTCAGGCATTCAATGTCCAATCTGCCCCAAACTTCACATGTTTGATAAGAGTCCTGTCCTGAACACATGACCATGCTCATATTTGCTTATAGCAATAGCGCCACCTGCTGGTAGCAGGAAGTGTGGCAAATACAAAACGTGCACGAAAAATCATGAAACTTTGCACACGCTTCAGAAGTGGTGAAAATTTACGTGTGATGTGGTTTTCAAAATTGGGTGGGGCAAAATGGCTCAGTTATTGCCCCGACATTTTGCCCCGGCACCTGGTTTCACGTACAGGTATGAAATTTGGTACATACATGTAATGACCCAATACCTACAAAAAAGTCTCTTGGAGCGCAGCCCTAAACACAACAGGAAGTCAGCTATTTTGAACTTCCTCTCAGATTTTGTGCAGTTTTTGCCATTTCCTGATGTTGTACTTTAACGAACTCCTCCTACAGTTTTGATCTGATCCTCTTCAAATTTGGTGAGTGTAATCTTAAGGCCTTTACTAAAGTTGCCGGGTGGCAGTGGCAAGGGTGCGAGGGCCCTTTTCATCGCTGCTTGCAGCTTTAATTAGGGCCCGAGCACCGATGGTGAGAGGACCCTATTGTTTTTGCTTCGTTTATTATTATTATTCTTCTCCAAAGTGAATCGCTTTTTAGAGGGCCTAAACATGCTCGAAAACTCATGAAACTTTGCACACGCTTCAGAAGTGGTGAAAATTTACGTGTGATATGGTTTTAAAAATTGGGTGGGGCAAATTCGGTAAATTATTGCCCCCACATTTTGCCCCGGCTCTACGTTTCACGCACAGGTATGAAATTTAGTACATACATGTAATGACCCAATACCTACAAAAAAGTCTCTTGGAGCATAGCCCTAAACACAACAGGAAGTGAGCTATTTTGAACTTCCTCCTAGATTTTGGGCATTTTTCGTAATTTCCTGATGTTGTACTTTAACGAACTCCTCCTACAGATTTGATCTGATCCTCTTCAAATTTGGTGAGTGTAATCTGAAGGCCTTTGCGACGTTAAATTGCGAAGATCTTGAGTTTTCGTCGAAGGGTGTGCCCTCGGTGGCCTGACAAACGTTCACCCAATTTCGGCCTTTTGGTGATATATGCATGATCAGATAAGTTCAATATTAATGTTGCTTGCAGTTCCGATGTTGCTAGGCAACCACAGACAGCCTGCAGTAACTCAGCCATACATTTTCCAATCTGTCCCAAACTTCACATGTTTGATAAGAGTCCTGTCCTGAACACATGACCATGCTCATTATGGTTATACCAATAGCGCCACCTGCTGGTAGCAGGAAGTGTGGCAAATACAAAACGTGCTCGAAAAATCATGAAACTTTGCACACGCTTCAGAAGTGGTGAAAATTTACGTGTGATGTGGTTTTCAAAATTGGGTGGGGCAAAATGGCTTACTTATTGCCCCTACATTTTGCCCCGGCTCGACGTTTCACGTACAGGTATGAAATTTGGTACATACATGTAAAGACCCAATTCCTACAAAAAAGTCTCTTGGAGCGTAGCCCTAAACACAACAGGAAGTGAGCTATTTTGAACTTCCTCTCAGATTGTGTGCAGTTTTTGCCATTTCCTGATGTTGTACTTTAACAAACTCCTCCTACAGTTTTGATCTGATCCTCTTCAAATTTGGTGAGTGTAATCTTAAGGCATTTCCTAAAGACGCCGGGTGGCGGTGGCAGGGGTGCGAGGGCCCTTTTCATCGCTGCTTGCAGCTTTAATTAGGGCCCGAGCACCGATGGTGTGAGGACCCTCTTGGAATTGCTCTGTTTATTATTATTATTAGGGCCCGAGCACCGATGGTGAGAGGACCCTATTGTTTTTGCTCCGTTTATTATTATTATTCTTCTCCAAAGTGAATCGCTTTTTAGAGGGCCTAAACATGCTCGAAAACTCATGAAATTTTGCACACGCTTCAGAAGTGGTGAAAATTTACGTGTGATATGGTTTTCAAAATTGGGTGGGGCAAATTCGGTAAATTATTGCCCCCACATTTTGCCCCGGCTCCTGGTTTCACTTACAGGTATGAAATTTGGTACATACATGTAATGACCCAATACCTACAAAAAAGTCTCTTGGAGCATAGCCCTAAACACAACAGGAAGTGAGCTATTTTTAACTTCCTCCTAGATTTTGGGCATTTTTCGTAATTTCCTGATGTTGTACTTTAACGAACTCCTCCTACAGTTTTGATCTGATCCTCTTCAAATTTGGTCAGTGTAATCTGAAGGCCTTTGCGACGTTAAATTGCGAAGATCTTGAGTTTTCGTCGAAGGGTGTGCCCTCGGCGGCCTGACAAACGTTCACCCAATTTCGGCCTTTTGGTGATATATGCATGATCAGATAAGTTCAATAATAATGTTGCTTGCAGTTCCGATGTTGCTAGGCAACCACAGACAGCCTGCAGTAACTCAGCCATACATTTTTCAATCTGCCCCAAACTTCACATGTTTGATAAGAGTCCTGTCCTGAACACATGACCATGCTCATTATGGTTATAGCAATAGCGCCACCTGCTGGTAGCAGGAAGTGTGGCAAATACAAAACGTGCTCGAAAAATCATGAAACTTTGCACATGCTTCAGAAGTGGTGAAAATTTACGTGTGATATGGTTTTCAAAATTGGGTGGGGCAAAATGGCTTAATTATTGCCCCTACATTTTGCCCCGGCTCCTGGTTTCACGTACAGGTATGAAATTTGGTACATACATGTAAAGACCCAATACCTACAAAAAAGTCTCTTGGCGCGTAGCCCTAAACACAACAGGAAGTTAGCTATTTTGAACTTCCTCTCAGATTTTGGGCAGTTTTTGCCATTTCCTGATGTTGTACTTTAACAAACTCCTCCTACAGTTTTGATCTGATCCTCTTCAAATTTGGTGAGTGTAATCTTAAGGCATTTCCTAAAGGCGCCGGGTGGCGGTGAGAGGACCCTATTGTTTTTGCTCCGTTTATTATTATTCTTCTTCTCCAAAGTGAATCGCTTTTTAGAGGGCCTAAACATGCTCGAAAACTCATGAAACTTTGCACACGCTTCAGAAGTGGTGAAAATTTACGTGTGATATGGTTTTCAGAATTGGGGGGGGCAAATTCGGTAAATTATTGCCCCCACATTTTGCCCCGGCTCCTGGTTTCACGTACAGGTATGAAATTTGGTACATACATGTAATGACCCAATACCTACAGAAAAGTCTCTTGGAGCATAGCCCTAAACACAACAGGAAGTGAGCTATTTTGAACTTCCTCCTAGATTTTGGGCATTTTTCATAATTTCCTGATGTTGTACTTTAACGAACTCCTCCTACAGATTTGATCTGATCCTCTTCAAATTTGGTGAGTGTAATCTTAAGGCCTTTGTGACGTTAAATTGCGAAGATCTAGAGTTTTCGTCGAAGGGTGTGCCCTCGGCGGCCTGACAAACGTTCACCCAATTTCGGCCTTCTGGTGATATATGCATGATCAGATAAGTTCAATATTAATGTTGAATGCAGTTCCGATGTTGCTAGGCAACCACAGACAGCCTGCAGTAACTCAGGCATACAATTTCCAATCTGTCCCAAACTTCACATGTTTGATAAGAGTCCTGTCCTGAACACATGACCATGCTCATATTTGGTTATAGCAATAGCGCCACCTGCTGGTAGCAGGAAGTGTGGCAAATACAAAACATGCTCGAAAAATCATGAAACTTTGCACACGCCTCAGAAGTGGTGAAAATTTACGTGTGATATGGTTTTCAGAATTGGGGGGGGCAAATTCGGTAAATTATTGCCCCCACATTTTGCCCCGGCTCCTGGTTTCACGTACAGGTATGAAATTTGGTACATGCATGTATTGACCCAATACCTACAGAAAAGTCTCTTGGAGCATAGCCCTAAACACAACAGGAAGTGATCTATTTTGAACTTCCTCCTGGATTTTGGACATTTTTCGTAATTTCCTGATGTTGTACTTTAACATACTCCTCCTACAGTTTTGATCTGATCCTCTTCAAATTTGGTGAGTGTAATCTTAAGGCATTTCCTAAAGGCGCCGGGTGGCGGTGGCAGGGGTGCGAGGGCCCTTTTCATCGCTGCTTGCAGCTTTAATTATTATTATTATTATTATTCTCCGCATTTAATTGCATTTTTGAGGGCCTAAACATGCTCGAAAACTCACGAAACTTTGCACACGCGTCAGAACTGGCGAAAATTTACATCTGATATAGGTTTCAGAATTGGACGGGGCAAAATGGCTCGATAGCGCCACCTATAAAAGTTCAACGGAGTGCGCCTCCCGCAACGTTCCACGTACGTGCACGAAATTCGGTACATACATGTAATGACCTAATACCTACAAAAAAGTCTCTTGGAGCATAGCCCTAAACACAACAGGAAGTCAGCCATTTTGAACTTCCTCTCAGATTTTTGTGCAGTTTTTGCCATTTTCAGGCCTCGTACTTTAACGAACTCCTCCTACAGTTTTAATCTGATCATCTTCAAATTTGGTGAGTGTAATCTTAAGGCCTTTGCGACGTTAAATTGCGAAGATCTTGAGTTTTCGTCAAAGGGCGGGTCCTCGGCGGCCTGACAAATTTCGATGTTTCGCCATGAAACAGGAAGTTGCTGTAACTCAGGCATGGAATGTCCAATCTGCCCCAAACTTCACACTTTTGATAAGCGTTCTGTCCTGAACACATGACCATGCTCATATTCAGTTACAGTCATAGCGCCACCTGCTGGCAACAGGAAGTGACATGTTTAACACTGATATGGACTCCTAATAACATATAAAAAAGTGCCAGCAAGTGCTAAACATGCTAACAACATAATAGAAGCATGCTAAAACATGCTAGCAAACTCTTAGCTAAGTGCTAAAGCATGCTATTATTGCAATTAAATAGGAATTTGCTGTAACTCAGGCATGGAATGTCCAATCTGCCCCAAACTTCACACTTTTGATAAGCGTTCTGTCCTGAACACATCTACATGAGAAAATTCAGTTATAGTAATAGCGCCACCTACTGGTAACAGGAAGTGACATGTTTAACACTCTTGTGGTCTCCTAATAACATATAAAAAAGAGCCAACAAGTGCTAAACAGGTTAGCAACATACTAGAAACATGCTAGCAAACACTTAGCTAAGTGCTAAAGCATGCTATTACTGCAATTAAATAGGAATTTGCTGTAACTCAGGCATGTAATGTCCAATCTGCCCCAAACTTCACACATTTGATAAGAATCATGGCCTGAACACATGTCTATGCTCAAATTCAGTTATAGTAATAGCACCACCTACTGGCAACAGGAAGTGACATGTTTAACACTTTGATGCCGTTCTAGCAACATGTTAAAAATGCCATTGAGTTCTATACATGCTAGAAACATGTTAAAACATGCTAGCAGTACTTAGCTAAGTGCTAAACCATGCTAATTCAATGAAACAGGACTTTGTTGTTACTCAAGAAGGCAATGTACAATCTACCCCAAACTTCACACGTTTGATAAGAGTTATCTCTTGAACACATGTCCATGCTCATATTTAGTTATAGTCATAGCGCCACCTGCTGGCAACAGGAAGTGACGTTTAACACTGTTCTTGACTCCTAATAACATATAAAAAAATGCAAGTAGGTGCTAAACATCCTACCAACATACTAGAGACTTGCTAAAACATACTAGCAAACACTTAGCTAAGTGCTAAAGAATGATATTACTGCAATTAAATATGAATTTGCTGTAACTCAGGCAAGGAATGTCCAATCTGCCCCAAACTTCACACTTTTGATAAGCGTTCTGTCCTGAACACATGATCATGCTTACAGTCATAGCGCCACCTGCTGGCAGCAGGAAGTGACATGTTTAACACTGTTATGGACTCCTAATAACATATAAAAAAGTGCCAGCAAGTGCTAAACATGCTAACAACATACTAGAAACATGCTAAAACATGCTAGCAAACTCTTAGCTAAGTGCTAAAGCATGCTATTATTGCAATTAAATAGGAATTTGCTGTAATTCAGGCATGGAATGTCCAATCTGCCCCAAACTTCACACATTTGATAAGAATCATGGCCTGAACACATGTCTATGCTCAAATTCAGTTATAGTAATAGCGCCACCTACTGGCAACAGGAAGTGACATGTTTAACACTTTTATGCCGTTCTAGCAACATGTTAAAAATGCCATTGAGTTCTAAACATGCTAGAAACATGTTAAAACATGCTAACAATGCTTAGCTAAGTGCTAAAGAATGTTAATTCAATGAAACATGACTTTGTTGTTACTCAAGAAGGCAATGTCCAATTTGCACCAAACTTCACACGTTTGATAAGAGTTCTGTCCTGAACACACATCCATGCTCATATTCAGTTATAGCCATAACGCCACCTACTGGCAACAGAAACTGACATGGTTAACACCGTAATGCAGTACTAACCACATAATTATTGTGTACTAAGCATGCTAGAAACAGACTAAACATGCTAGCAACACTTAGCTGAGTCATGAAGCATGCTATTATCACCATTATACAAAACATTTTGTAACTGACTTTGACATACTCTTACTATATATACCTCCTTAAATGTACATTTCCCAACCATGCTCTGTCTTCCTAAAGCCACCGAGTGTTGATGGCACGGGTGCGAGGGCCCTTTCATCGCTGCTTGCAGCTTTAATTAGGGCCCGAGCACCGATGGTGAGAGGACCCTATTGTTTTTGCTCCGTTTATTATTATTCTTCTTCTCCAAAGTGAATCGCTTTTTAGAGGGCCTAAACATGCTCGAAAACTCATGAAACTTTGCACACGCTTCAGAAGTGGTGAAAATTTACGTGTGATATGGTTTTCAGAATTGGGGGGGGCAAATTCGGTAAATTATTGCCCCCACATTTTGCCCCGGCTCCTGGTTTCACGTACAGGTATGAAATTTGGTACATACATGTAATGACCCAATACCTACAGAAAAGTCTCTTGGAGCATAGCCCTAAACACAACAGGAAGTGAGCTATTTTGAACTTCCTCCTGGATTTTGGGCATTTTTCGTAATTTCCTGATGTTGTACTTTAACGAACTCCTCCTACAGATTTGATCCGATACTCTTCAAATTTGGTGAGTGTAATCTTAAGGCCTTTGTGACGTTAAATTGCGAAGATCTAGAGTTTTCGTCGAAGGGTGTGCCCTCGGCGGCCTGACAAACATCTATCTATAAATTACAGGAACGTCTGTCTGTCTGTCTGTCTGTGTGTGTGTGTGTCTGTTCCTCGCATATCTCTCGAACCGTTAGTCCGATTGATTTCAAACTCGACAGGTGTCTCGCCACGGGCACGAGTAAGTGCAGTGCCAAGTTTGACATTGTTTGGATGAGAAATGCAAAAGATATCGTTAAATATATCATTTTTAGAAGGTTGTGGTTTAAAAATAAACATTCTGACATTAGAGAGTTGTATCGGTCAAAGAAGCCCCAAGAAGGCTGTGGTTTAAAAATAAACATTCTGACATAAACACTCAGTCAGCTACACTGTTTACTTCTGAATATTATAGTTTGGTTCCCGAACGTGATAAATCCATCTATCTATAAATTACAGAAACGTCCGTCTGTCTGTCTGTGTGTTATTCGCATATCTCTCGAATGTGAGATAACCACTAAATGTGTGAAAACCACTATTTTCTGTTTCAAACTTTCACATAGAATCTTTAGGTTATAACAACATTGAAAATCAAAATCTGGATTTGAATTTTTTAAGATTTATTATAAAAACGGATTATTTTTTCCCAAAAATGCAATAAATTCATGACTTTTTTTTTTTTTTTCAAAATGCTATTAATCCATTGAATCAATATAAAGTTATTTTTGATCATATTGCCATCGCAAGAAATATCTCCTGAACTTTTTTGACGGCGATCAGCTCACAAAAACTGATTTTGCACGGGCACTTTGCACTGCTCCCTGAATCGAGGTGCTTATTCATTTGTGGATGTAAACTGAATCTGTATGTCAGCTATGCTGTTAGTGTTTACTTCTGAATATTATATTTCATTCTGGTGCGCTTAACGTTGTCGCTACTGTGTAATAATAGCCTATGCTATTCACCAACTAAACATATCCTATTCAATGCGTTCACAGTCTCTTTCACGGGCATCATTTGTAGTTGCCTATTCACAAACTGTTTGCTCAAGCATAGCGTTTTCTCGGAGTTCACTGTGTGCTTTTTACCATGCACAAATAAAAATGTCACTGAACTTTTGCTGTGTAATTGTAACAATGAGCACACACCAAACCAACAATTACTAAAAACACACACAAAAACTGATTTTGCACGGGCATTTTTTGCACTAGTTCACCCAATTTCGGCCTTTTGGTGATATATGCATGATCAGATAAGTTCAATATTAATGTTGCTTGCAGTTCTGATGTTGCTAGGCAACCACAGACAGCCTGCAGTAACTCAGGCATACAATTTTCAATCTGCCACAAACTTCACATGTTTGATAAGACTCCTGTCCTGAACACATGCCAATGCTCATTATGATTATAGCAATAGCACCACCTGCTGGTAGCAGGAAGTGTGGCAAATACAAAACGTGCTCGAAAAATCATGAAACTTTGCACACGCTTCAGAAGTGGTGACAATTTACGTGTGATGTGGTTTTAAAAATTGGGTGGGGCAAAATGGCTTACTTATTGCCCCTACATTTTGCCCCGGCTCGACGTTTCACGTACAGGTATGAAATTTGGTACACACATGTAAAGACCCAATACCTACAAAAAAGTCTCTTGGAGCATAGCCCTAAACACAACAGGAAGTCAGTTATTTTGAACTTCCTGTCAGATTTTGGGCAGTTTTTGCCATTTCCTGATGTTGTACTTTAACAAACTCCTCCTACAGTTTTGATCTGATCCTCTTCAAATTTGGTGAGTGTAATCTTAAGGCCTTTCCTAAAGGTGCCGGGTGGCGGTGGCAGGGGTGCGAGGGCCCTTTTCATCGCTGCTTGCAGCTTTAATTATTATTATTATTCTTCTCCAAAGTGAATCGCTTTTTAGAGGGCCTGAACATGCTCGAAAACTCATGAAACTTTGCACAAGCTTCAGAAGTGGTGAAAATTTACGTGTGATATGGTTTTCAAAATTGGGTGGGGCAAATTCGGTAAATTATTGCCCCCACATTTTGCCCCGGCTCCTGGTTTCACTTACAGGTATGAAATTTGGTACATACATGTAATGACCCAATACCTACAAAAAAGTCTCTTGGAGCATAGCCCTAAACACAACAGGAAGTGAGCTATTTTGAACTTCCTCCTAGATTTTGGGCATTTTTCGTAATTTCCTGATGTTGTACTTTAACGAACTCCTCCTACAGTTTTGATCTGATCCTCTTCAAATTTGGTGAGTGTAATCTGAAGGCCTTTGCGACGTTAAATTGCGAAGATCTTGAGTTTTCGTCGAAGAGTGTGCCCTCGGCGGCCTGACAAACGTTCACCCAATTTCGGCCTTTTGGTGATATATGCATGATCAGATAAGTTCAATAATAATATTGCTTGCAGTTCTGATGTTGCTAGGCAACCACAGACAGCCTGCAGTAACTCAGCCATACATGTTTCAATCTGCCCCAAACTTCACATGTTTGATAAGAGTCCTGTCCTGAACACATGACCATGCTCATTATGGTTATAGCAATAGCGCCACCTGCTGGTAGCAGGAAGTGTGGCAAATACAAAACGTGCTCGAAAAATCATGAAACTTTGCACATGCTTCAGATGTGGTGAAAATTTACGTGTGATGTGGTTTTCAAAATTGGGTGGGGCAAAATGGCTTACTTATTGCCCCTATATTTTGCCCCGTCTCCTGGTTTCACGTACAGGTATGAAATTTGGTACATACATGTAAAGACCCAATACCTACAAAAAAGTCTCTTGGCGCGTAGCCCTAAACACAACAGGAAGTCAGCTATTTTGAACTTCCTCTCAGATTTTGGGCAGTTTTTGCCATTTCCTGATGTTGTACTTTAACAAACTCCTCCTACAGTTTTGATCTGATCCTCTTCAAATTTGGTGAGTGTAATCTGAAGGCATTTCCTAAAGGCGCCGGGTGGTGGTGGCAGGGGTGCGAGGGCCCTTTCATCGCTGCTTGCAGCTTTAATTATTATTATTATTCTTCTCCGCATTGAATTGCATTTTTGAGGGCCTAAACATGCGCGAAAACTCACGAAACTTTGCACACGCGTCAGAACTGGCGAAAATTTACATCTGATATAGGTTTCAGAATTGGACGGGGCAAAATGGCTCGATAGCGCCACCTATAAAAGTTCAACGGAGTGCGCCTCCTGCAACGTTCCACGTACGTGCACGAAATTCGGTACATACGTGTAATGACCTAATACCTACAAAAAAGTCTCTTGGAGCATAGCCCTAAACACAACAGGAAGTCAGCCATTTTGAACTTCCTCTCAGATTTTTGTGCAGTTTTTGCCATTTTCAGGCCTCGTACTTTAACGAACTCCTCCTACAGTTTTAATCTGATCATCTTCAAATTTGGTGAGTGTAATCTTAAGGCCTTTGCGACGTTAAATTGCGAAGATCTTGAGTTTTCGTCGAAGGGCGGGTCCTCGGCGGCCTTACAAATTTCGATGTTTCGCCATGAAACAGGAAGTTGCTGTAACTCAGGCATGGAATGTCCAATCTCCCCCAAACTTCACACGTTTGATAAGAGTTCTGTCCTGAACACATGGCCATGCTCATATTCAGTTATAGTCATAGCGCCACCTGCTGGCAACAGGAAGTGACATGTTTAACACTGTTATGGACTCCTAATAACATATAAAAAAGTGCCAGCAAGTGCGAAACATGCTAACAACATACTAGAAGCATGCTAAAACATGCTAGCAAACTCTTAGCTAAGTGCTAAAGCATGCTATTATTGCAATTAAATAGGAATTTGCTGTAACTCAGGCATGGAATGTCCAATCTGCCCCAAACTTCACACTTTTGATAAGCGTTCTGTCCTGAACACATCTACATGATAATATTCAGTTATAGTAATAGCGCCACCTACTGGCAACAGGAAGTGTCATGTTTAACACGTTGATGCCATTCTAGCAACATGTTAAAAATGCCATTGAGGTCTAAACATGCTAGAAACATGTTAAAACATGCTAGCAATACTTAGCTAAGTGCTAAAGCATGCTAATTCAATGAAACAGGATGTTGTTGTTACTCAAGAAGGCAATGTCCAATATGCGCCAAACTTCACACTTTTAATAAACGTTCTGTCCTGAACACATGACCATGCTCATATTCAGTTACAGTCATAGTGCCACCTGCTGGCAACAGGAAGTGACATGTTAAACACTGTTGTGGACATATAAAAACATATAAAAAAAGTGCCAGCAAGTGCTAAACATGCTAACAACATACTAGAAACATGCTAAAACATGCTAGCAAACACTTAGCTAAGTGCTAAAGCATGCTATTGCTGCAATTAAATAGGAATTTGCTGTAACACAGGCATGGAATGTCCAATCTGCCCCAAACTTCACACGTTTGATAAGAGTCATGGCCTGAACACATCTACATGAGAATATTCAGTTATAGTAATAGCGCCACCTGCTGTCAACAGGAAGTGACATGTTTAACACTGTTGTGGTCTCCTAATAACATATATAAAAGAGCCAGCAAGTGCTAAACAGGTTAGCAACATACTAGAAACATGCTAGCAAACACTTAGCTAAGTGATAAAGCATGCTATTACTGCAATTAAATAGGAATTTGCTGTAACTCAGGCATGGAACGTCCAATCTGCCCCAAACTTCACATGTTTGATAAGAATCATGGCCTGAACGCATGCCTATGCTCAAATTCAGTTATAGTAATAGCGCCACCTACTGGCAACAGGAAGTGACATGTTTAACACGTTGATGCCGTTCTAGCAACATGTTAAAAATGCCATTGAGTTCTAAACATGCTAGAAACATATTAAAACATGCTAGCAATACTTAGCTAAGTGCTAAAGCATGCTAATTCAATGAAACAGGACTTTGTTGTTACTCAAGAAGGCAATGTACAATCTACCCCAAACGTCACACGTTTGATAAGAGTTATCTCTTGAACACATGTCCATGCTCATATTTAGTTATAGTCATAGCGCCACCTGCTGGCAACAGGAAGTGACGTTTAACACTGTTCTTGACTCCTAATAACATATAAAAAAATGCCAGTAGGTGCTAAACATCCTACCAACATACTAGAGACATGCTAAAACATAATAGCAAACACTTAGCTAAGTGCTAAAGAATGATATTACTGCAATTAAATATGAATTTGCTGTAACTCAGGCATGGAATGTCCAATCTGCCCCAAACTTCACACTTTTGATAAGCGTTCTGTCCTGAACACATGACCATGCTTATATTCAGTTACAGTCATAGCGCCACCTGCTGGCAACAGGAAGTGACATGTTTAACACTGTTGTGGACTCCTAATAACATATAAAAAAGTGCCAGCAAGTGTTAAACATGCTAACAACATACTAGAAACATGCTAAAACATGCTAGCAAACTCTTAGCCAAGTGCTAAAGCATGCTATTATTGCAATTAAATAGGAATTTGCTGTAACTCAGGCATGGAATGTCCAATCTGCCCCAAACTTCACACTTTTGATAAGAGTCATGGCCTGAACACATCTACATGAGAATGTTCAGTTATAGTAATAGCGCCACCAACTGGCAACAGGAAGTGACATGTTTAACACGTTGATGCCGTTCTAGCAACATGTTAAAACATGCTAACAATGCTTAGCTAAGTTCTAAAGAATGCTAATTCAATGAAACATGACTTTGTTGTTACTCAAGAAGGCAATGTCCAATTTGCACCAAACTTCACATGTTTGATAAGAGTTCTGTCCTGAACACACATCCATGCTCATATTCAGTTATAGTCATAACGCCACCTACTGGCAACAGAAACTGACATGGTTAACACAGTAATGCAGTACTAACCACATAATTATTGTGTACTAAGCATGCTAGAAACAGACTGAACATGCTAGCAACACTTAGCTGAGTCATGAAGCATGCTATTATCACCATTATACAAAACATTTTGTAACTGACTTTGACATACTCTTACTATATATACCTCCTTAAATGTACATTTCCCAACCATGCTCTGCCTTCCTAAAGCCACCGAGTGTTGATGGCACGGGTGCGAGGGCCCTTTCATCGCTGCTTGCAGCTTTAATTAGGGCCCGAGCACCGATGGTGTGAGGACCCTCTTGGAATTGCTCTGTTTATTAGGGCCCAAGCCCTGAAAGGGCGAAGGCCCTATTGTTTCCGTAAGGATTATTTTATTTTTTTTTCTTCATTATTTTTTTTTTTGCCTTTTTGACACTTTTGGGGCCCTTAACATGCTCAAAAACTCTTGAAATTTTGCACACACGTCAGAACCCGCGGCCATCAGGGCCGGGCTGAAGCTGGTACCGGGGCGTGGCAGGGGGGCTCGACGGCGCCCCCTGGAATGGGGTCCGAAAACTTGGTCCATAAATCAAACACGCTTGCGTGTAATAATATGAAACTCAGTACACATATAGATCTCATCGGGCCGAACAACTTTCGTGCTCTAAGTTTTACAAAAGCCCAACAGGAAGTCGGTTATTATACGTTGTTTGGAAAACGCATACAATGGAATGTGAAATACTCCTCCTAGGGATTTCATCCGATCGACACCAAACTCGGTGAGAATAAAGTCAAGACATTGAGGATGAATTCTTGCGAACAGATTTTTGATATCTCGAACGGTTTGGCCGTGGCGAGGAAACTAATTTATGGCGAATAATGGGACACAGGAAGTGTGTTATAACTTCTGCATACATTAACTGATCTTGATGAAACTTCAGCAGTGTATTCGTTGTAAGAGGCCGATCACATGGATGTGACTATTGTGAGTCAAAGTTATAGCGCCACCAACTGGCAGCAGGAAGTGTGTCACTTTCAAAATGCTTTGAAGTCACCCTCTTACTTTTACCCGATTTGCTTCAAACTTTATGTGTATAATGTAAACACACGGCAGATGTAGACCTGTGAAAGGATTATTGATATCTTAGATACTGTTGCCGTGGCAACGCATCAAATTTTAATGTTCTTTTCGGATGCGTTTGAGACTCTTAGCATGCTTGAAATTGGATGAAACTCGACAGACACATAACACTTATTAGCCAGTAGACATGTGAAAAGTTTCAGAAACGGGCGTGGCAGGGGGGCTCAACAGCGCCCTCTTGAACAGGGTCTGAAAACTTGGTCCATATATCAAACACGCTTGCATGAATTAATATGAAACTCGGTACACATATAGATTTCATCGGGCTGAACAACTTTCCCTCTGTCAAGTTTCACGCCAGCCCAACAGGAAGTCGGCTATTATGGGTTGTTTGGAAAACGCTTGCTGTGGAATGTGATGTACTCCTCCTAGAGAATTCATTCAATCACCTCCAAACTCAGTGAGCATGAAGTCAAGACATTGAGAATGCTAAATTGCGGACGGATTTTTGATATCTCGAACGGTTTGGCCGTGGCGAGGAAACAAATTTATGGCGAGAAAAGAGAGGAGACGAAGTGTTATAACTTCTGCATACATTAACTGATCTTTATGAAACTTTAGCAGTGTGTTCGTGGTAAGAGGCAGATCAGATGGATGTAACTATCGTGAGTCAAAGTTATAGCGCCACCAACTGGCAGCAGGAAGTGTGTCACTTTCAACATGCGTTTGACAAAAGTGGGTGGGTTAGTTTTACCAACAGTTACAAAAATCAGTATATATATTGGTCTCACCGAGCCGGACAACTTTCTAATTTACAGTTATTAGCTCAGAGCAAAAGGAAGTCAGATATTTTGGTTTGAATGTGGATTTTTTGGATATTTCAGACTCTGAGTTTTTAGCTACTCTTCCTAACTGGTTTATTTTATTCACACCAAACTTTTTCAAAATGATAAAGATACATTAAAGATGCTAAATTGTGAACGGATATTAAACATCTCAAACGGTTTTGCTATAGTGAGGGACTAAAGTAAAGTAACACTTAAAGCCTCATCTTCTAAAAATATAATTAAACACCATTTATTTCTATATAAAAGTATAAAAATATCACAACTAAACCCATTTTATTCTTTTTTTTTTTCAATTTAATAAATATTTATAAGTTTAAAAATAGTAATTGTACTATTTAGTCCCATAAAAGTCAAGTCATACATAGGGCTATACTGCCCTCTTATGTTCAAAATCAGGTAGGCCTATTGTATCTACTTAAAAATATACTAGGTATGTGACGGTGAGAATATTTTACCACCGGTTAATCGACGTGTGACACCGCTGGGGGCTTTTGAATCGCCAACTTAAAAACGAAAGTAAAATATGTTCGTCCACACTGACATTGATAGTGGTTGAGCGAGCGTTTCAAATTAATTCCTATGGAAGTAGGAATTAACTGAAAAACGTTCACTCTGTTCTGCTCGTTCCTCGCCGTGGATGCGCACCGTTATGAATGCCCGTGCAGCCATGAGCATTTTAGTTTCATTTTAAAATTAGCGCCTTTCGGGGGTTGATTGCTTGAAATTATTTTACAAAAGCACAATGTTGTGTTTTATTGCGACTGTACACAAATATAAGTTAACACTTTGCAGTTTGAATGTCGTCCTGTATAATGACGGAGTATGTTTTTATGTGTCCACTGTTCCATCGCGCCCACGCCACACACACACACGCACACACACACACACACACACACACACACGGTTTACTATCTTTGTGGGGACTCTCCATAGACTTAATGGTTTTTATACTTTACAAACTGTATATTTTATCTCCTCACACTAACCCTACCCCTAAACCTACCCATCACAGAAAACTTTCTGCATTTTTACATATCCCAAAAAACTCATTCTGTATGATTTATAAGCTTGTTTACCCATGGGGACCTCTATTTAGGTCCCCACTGTGACACGAGTCCCCATGAGTCTGTGTGAATTCAGGTTGAAGTCCCCACCGGGATAGAAAAACATGAACACACATATACACACACACACACACACATTCCAGCATTGCAATCTTGACATCGCAGCCTGATCATTATAGCCTTAATAAAATATAATAATAAAATAGTCAACCTAACATATAAAAATTACACTGCTCTAAATAGTCAGTAGAACAATTCGTACATTCACAGTAAGCACCGCTCCACTGTGATGTTTCCAAGCACATTTTTGCGCATGTGAAGAGGATGATTTTTTCCATCAATATTGGAACACGAGTGAAGAACAAAGCCTATAATAAAGAATAGTTTAGCATCCAAATACATGGCAAATGTTGAAACATTTTGATTCTAATGAGAGGGTTACGTGAACCCAACACTGCTTACTTTCATTTTTATTTTTACATTAAATTTAAAGGATTTGGTGTGGAATATTTTGAGTGTATCGTAAAATCAGAATAAGGTAAGTCAAGTAATATTTTCTGTCTTTTATATATTTATATATGTGTGTATATATATATATATATATATATATATACTGTATATATATATATATATATATATATATATATATATATATATATATATATATATAAATATAGCTGCGAGCAGCGATGAAGGGCCAAAGCCGGCGGTACCGCCACCCCGGTGCCTTTAGGTAAAGGCACCGGGGTTGCGGTGCCACCGGCTTGGGCCCGTAATCGCTGCTCGCAGCTATATTTATATATATATATATATATTTATTATTATTATTATTCTTCTCCGAATTTAATCGCATTTTTGAGGGCCTAAACATGCTCGAAAACTCACGAAACTTTGCACACGCTTCAGAACTGGCGAAAATTTACATCTGATATAGGTTTCAGAATTGGGCGGGCCAAAATGGCTCGATAGCGCCACCTATAAAAGTTCAACGGAGTGCGCCTCCCGCTGTGTTCCACGTACGTGTACGAAATTCGGTACATATATGTACGGACCTAATACCTACAAAAAAGTCTCTCGGAGCATAGCCCTAAACACAACAGGAAGTCAGCCATTTTCAACTTCCTCTCAGATTTTTGTGCAGTTTTTGCCATTTTCAGGCCTCGTACTTTAACGAACTCCTTCTACAGTTTTTATCTGATCATCTTCAAATTTGGTGAGTGTAATCTTAAGGCCTTTGCGACGTTAAATTGCGAAGATCTTGAGTTTTCGTCGAAGGGCGGGTCCTCGGCGGCCTGACAAATTTTGATGTTTCGCCATGAAACAGGAAGTTGCTGTAACTCAGGCACGGAATGTCCAGTCTGCCCCAAACTTCACACGTTTGATAAGCGTTCTGTCCTGAACACATGACCATACTCATATTCAGTTACAGTCATAGCGCCACCTACCGGTAACAGGAAGTGTCATGTTAACACTGTTGTGAACTCCTGATAACATATAAAAAAGTGCCAGCAAGTGCTAAACATGCTAACAACATACTAGAAACATGCTAAAACATGCTAGCAAACAATTAGCTAAGTGCTAAAGCATGCTATTACTGCAATTAAATAGGAATTTGCTGTAACTCAGGCACGGAATGTCCAATCTGCCCCAAACTTCACACGTTTGATAAGAGTCATGGCCTGAACACATCTACATGAGAATATTCAGTTATAGTAATAGCGCCACCTACTGGTAACAGAAAGTGTCATGTTTAACACGTTGATGCTGTTCTAGCAACATGTTAAAAATGCCATTGACTTCTAAACATGCTAGAAACATGTTAAAACATGCTAGCAATACTTAGCTAAGTGCTAAATCATGCTAATTCAATGAAACAGGACATTGATGTTACTCAAGAAGGCAATGTCCAATCTGCGCCAAACTTCACACTTTTGATAAGCATTCTGTCCTGAACACATCTACATGCTCATATTCAGTTACAGTCATAGCGCCACCTGCTGGCAACAGGAAGTGACATGTTAAACACTGTTGTGGACTCCTGATAACATATAAAAAAGTGCCAGCAAGTGCTAAACATGCTAACAACATACTAGAAACATGCTAAAACATGCTAGCAAACAATTAGCTAAGTGCTAAAGCATGCTATTACTGCAATTAAATAGGAATTTGCTGTAACACAGGCACAGAATGTCCAATCTGCCCCAAACTTCACACGTTTGATAAGAGTCATGGCCTGAACACATCTACATGAGAATATTCAGTTATAGTAATAGCGCCACCTACTGGTAACAGGAAGTGTCACGTTTAACACGTTGATGCCGTTCTGGCAACATGTTAAAAAATGCCATTGACTTCTAAACATGCTAGAAACATGTTAAAACATGCTAGCAATACTTAGCTAAGTGCTAAAGCATGCTAATTCAATGAAACATGATGTTGTTGTTACTCAAGAAGGCAATGTCCAATCTACGTCAAACTTCACACTTTTGATAAGCGTTCTGTCCTGAACACATGACCATGCTCATATTCAGTTAGTCATAGCGCCACCTGCTGGCAACAGGAAGTGACATGTTAAACACTGTTCTGGACTCTTAATAACATATAAAAAAGTGCCACTAACTGCTAAACATGTTAGCAACATACTAGAAACATGCTATCAAATACTTAGCTAAGTGTTAAAGCATGATATTACTGCAATTAAATATGAATTTTCTGTAACTCAGGCATGCAATGTCCAATCAACCCCAAAATTAATATGTAATATGCTAGAAACATCATAAAATATGCTAGAAATGCTAAAGGAAGTTGTTGTAACTCAAGCATACAATGTCCAATCTGCCCCAAACTTCACATGTTTGATAAAAGTCCTGCACCGAACACATCTACATAGCGATATTCAGATATAGACATAGCCCCACCTACTGTCAACAGAAACTGACATGGTTAACACAGTAATGCAGTACTAACCACATAACTATTGTGTATTAAGCATGCTAGAAACATACTAACCATGCTAGCAACTACTATATATACCTCCTTAAATGCACATTGCCCAACCATGCTCTGTCTTCCTAAAGCCACCGAGTGACGATGGCACGAGTGCGAGGGCCCTTTCATCGCTGCTTGCAGCTTTAATTAGGGCCCGAGCACCGATGGTGTGAGGACCCTCTTGGAATTGCTCTGTTTATTATTATTATTATTATTCTTCTCCGCATTGAATTGCATTTTTGAGGGCCTAAACATGCGCGAAAACTCACGAAACTTTGCACACGCGTCAGAACTGGCGAAAATTTACATCTGATATAGGTTTCAGAATTGGACGGGGCAAAATGGCTCGATAGCGCCACCTATAAAAGTTCAACGGAGTGCGCCTCCTGCAACGTTCCACGTACGTGCACGAAATTCGGTACATACGTGTAATGACCTAATACCTACAAAAAAGTCTCTTGGAGCATAGCCCTAAACACAACAGGAAGTCAGCCATTTTGAACTTCCTCTCAGATTTTTGTGCAGTTTTTGCCATTTTCAGGCCTCGTACTTTAACGAACTCCTCCTACAGTTTTAATCTGATCATCTTCAAATTTGGTGAGTGTAATCTTAAGGCCTTTGCGACGTTAAATTGCGAAGATCTTGAGTTTTCGTCAAAGGGCGGGTCCTCGGCGGGCTTACAAATTTCGATGTTTCGCCATGAAACAGGAAGTTGCTGTAACTCAGGCATGGAATGTCCAATCTCCCCCAAACTTCACACGTTTGATAAGAGTTCTGTCCTGAACACATGGCCATGCTCATATTCAGTTATAGTCATAGCGCCACCTGCTGGCAACAGGAAGTGACATGTTTAACACTGTTATGGACTCCTAATAACATATAAAAAAGTGCCAGCAAGTGCGAAACATGCTAACAACATACTAGAAGCATGCTAAAACATGCTAGCAAACTCTTAGCTAAGTGCTAAAGCATGCTATTATTGCAATTAAATAGGAATTTGCTGTAACTCAGGCATGGAATGTCCAATCTGCCCCAAACTTCACACTTTTGATAAGCGTTCTGTCCTGAACACATCTACATGATAATATTCAGTTATAGTAATAGCGCCACCTACTGGCAACAGGAAGTGTCATGTTTAACACGTTGATGCCATTCTAGCAACATGTTAAAAATGCCATTGAGGTCTAAACATGCTAGAAACATGTTAAAACATGCTAGCAATACTTAGCTAAGTGCTAAAGCATGCTAATTCAATGAAACAGGATGTTGTTGTTACTCAAGAAGGCAATGTCCAATATGCGCCAAACTTCACACTTTTAATAAACGTTCTGTCCTGAACACATGACCATGCTCATATTCAGTTACAGTCATAGTGCCACCTGCTGGCAACAGGAAGTGACATGTTAAACACTGTTGTGGACATATAAAAACATATAAAAAAAGTGCCAGCAAGTGCTAAACATGCTAACAACATACTAGAAACATGCTAAAACATGCTAGCAAACACTTAGCTAAGTGCTAAAGCATGCTATTGCTGCAATTAAATAGGAATTTGCTGTAACACAGGCATGGAATGTCCAATCTGCCCCAAACTTCACACGTTTGATAAGAGTCATGGCCTGAACACATCTACATGAGAATATTCAGTTATAGTAATAGCGCCACCTGCTGTCAACAGGAAGTGACATGTTTAACACTGTTGTGGTCTCCTAATAACATATATAAAAGAGCCAGCAAGTGCTAAACAGGTTAGCAACATACTAGAAACATGCTAGCAAACACTTAGCTAAGTGATAAAGCATGCTATTACTGCAATTAAATAGGAATTTGCTGTAACTCAGGCATGGAACGTCCAATCTGCCCCAAACTTCACATGTTTGATAAGAATCATGGCCTGAACGCATGCCTATGCTCAAATTCAGTTATAGTAATAGCGCCACCTACTGGCAACAGGAAGTGACATGTTTAACACGTTGATGCCGTTCTAGCAACATGTTAAAAATGCCATTGAGTTCTAAACATGCTAGAAACATATTAAAACATGCTAGCAATACTTAGCTAAGTGCTAAAGCATGCTAATTCAATGAAACAGGACTTTGTTGTTACTCAAGAAGGCAATGTACAATCTACCCCAAACGTCACACGTTTGATAAGAGTTATCTCTTGAACACATGTCCATGCTCATATTTAGTTATAGTCATAGCGCCACCTGCTGGCAACAGGAAGTGACGTTTAACACTGTTCTTGACTCCTAATAACATATAAAAAAATGCCAGTAGGTGCTAAACATCCTACCAACATACTAGAGACATGCTAAAACATAATAGCAAACACTTAGCTAAGTGCTAAAGAATGATATTACTGCAATTAAATATGAATTTGCTGTAACTCAGGCATGGAATGTCCAATCTGCCCCAAACTTCACACTTTTGATAAGCGTTCTGTCCTGAACACATGACCATGCTTATATTCAGTTACAGTCATAGCGCCACCTGCTGGCAACAGGAAGTGACATGTTTAACACTGTTGTGGACTCCTAATAACATATAAAAAAGTACCAGTAAGTGTTAAACATGCTAACAACATACTAGAAACATGCTAAAACATGCTAGCAAACTCTTAGCCAAGTGCTAAAGCATGCTATTATTGCAATTAAATAGGAATTTGCTGTAACTCAGGCATGGAATGTCCAATCTGCCCCAAACTTCACACTTTTGATAAGAGTCATGGCCTGAACACATCTACATGAGAATGTTCAGTTATAGTAATAGCGCCACCAACTGGCAACAGGAAGTGACATGTTTAACACGTTGATGCCGTTCTAGCAACATGTTAAAACATGCTAACAATGCTTAGCTAAGTTCTAAAGAATGCTAATTCAATGAAACATGACTTTGTTGTTACTCAAGAAGGCAATGTCCAATTTGCACCAAACTTCACATGTTTGATAAGAGTTCTGTCCTGAACACACATCCATGCTCATATTCAGTTATAGTCATAACGCCACCTACTGGCAACAGAAACTGACATGGTTAACACAGTAATGCAGTACTAACCACATAATTATTGTGTACTAAGCATGCTAGAAACAGACTGAACATGCTAGCAACACTTAGCTGAGTCATGAAGCATGCTATTATCACCATTATACAAAACATTTTGTAACTGACTTTGACATACTCTTACTATATATACCTCCTTAAATGTACATTTCCCAACCATGCTCTGCCTTCCTAAAGCCACCGAGTGTTGATGGCACGGGTGCGAGGGCCCTTTCATCGCTGCTTGCAGCTTTAATTAGGGCCCGAGCACCGATGGTGAGAGGACCCTATTGTTTTTGCTCCGTTTATTATTATTCTTCTTCTCCAAAGTGAATCGCTTTTTAGAGGGCCTAAACATGCTCGAAAACTCATGAAACTTTGCACACGCTTCAGAAGTGGTGAAAATTTACGTGTGATATGGTTTTCAGAATTGTGGGGGGCAAATTCGGTAAATTATTGCCCCCACATTTTGCCCCGGCTCCTGGTTTCACGTACAGGTATGAAATTTGGTACATACATGTAATGACCCAATACCTACAGAAAAGTCTCTTGGAGCATAGCCCTAAACACAACAGGAAGTGAGCTATTTTGAACTTCCTCCTGGATTTTGGGCATTTTTCGTAATTTCCTGATGTTGTACTTTAACGAACTCCTCCTACAGATTTGATCTGATACTCTTCAAATTTGGTGAGTGTAATCTTAAGGCCTTTGTGACGTTAAATTGCGAAGATCTAGAGTTTTCGTCGAAGGGTGTGCCCTCGGCGGCCTGACAAACATCTATCTATAAATTACAGGAACGTCTGTCTGTCTGTCTGTCTGTGTGTGTGTGTGTCTGTTCCTCGCATATCTCTCGAACCGTTAGTCCGATTGATTTCAAACTCGACAGGTGTCTTGCCACGGGCACGAGTAAGTGCAGTGCCAAGTTTGACATTGTTTGGATGAGAAATGCAAAAGATATCGTTAAATATATCATTTTTAGAAGGTTGTGGTTTAAAAATAAACATTCTGACATTAGAGAGTTGTATCGGTCAAAGAAGCCCCAAGAAGGCTGTGGTTTAAAAATAAACATTCTGACATAAACACTCAGTCAGCTACACTGTTTACTTCTGAATATTATAGTTTGGTTCCCGAACGTGATAAATCCATCTATCTATAAATTACAGAAACGTCCGTCTGTCTGTCTGTGTGTTATTCGCATATCTCTCGAATGTGAGATAACCACTAAATGTGTGAAAACCACTATTTTCTGTTTCAAACTTTCACATAGCATCTTTAGGTTATAACAACATTGAAAATCAAAATCTGGATTTGAATTTTTTAAGATTTATTATAAAAACGGATTATTTTTTCCCAAAAATGCAATAAATTCATGACTTTTTTTTTTTTTTTTTTAAATGCTATTAATCCATTGAATCAATATAAAGTTATTTTTGATCATATTGCCATCGCAAGAAATATCTCCTGAACTTTTTTGACGGCGATCAGCTCACAAAAACTGATTTTGCACGGGCACTTTGCACTGCTCCCTGAATCGAGGTGCTTATTCATTTGTGGATGTAAACTGAATCTGTAAGTCAGCTATGCTGTTAGTGTTTACTTCTGAATATTATATTTCATTCTGGTGCGCTTAACGTTGTCGCTACTGTGTAATAGTAGCCTATGCTATTCACCAACTAAACATATCCTATTCAATGCGTTCACAGTCTCTTTCACGGGCATCATTTGTAGTTGCCTATTCACAAACTGTTTGCTCAAGCATAGCGTTTTCTCGGAGTTCACTGTGTGCTTTTTACCATGCACAAATAAAAATGTCACTGAACTTTTGCTGTGTAATTGTAACAATGAGCACACACCAAACCAACAATTACTAAAAACACACACAAAAACTGATTTTGCACGGGCATTTTTTGCACTAGTTCACCCAATTTCGGCCTTTTGGTGATATATGCATGATCAGATAAGTTCAATATTAATGTTGCTTGCAGTTCTGATGTTGCTAGGCAACCACAGACAGCCTGCAGTAACTCAGGCATACAATTTTCAATCTGCCACAAACTTCACATGTTTGATAAGAGTCCTGTCCTGAACACATGCCAATGCTCATTATGATTATAGCAATAGCACCACCTGCTGGTAGCAGGAAGTGTGGCAAATACAAAACGTGCTCGAAAAATCATGAAACTTTGCACACGCTTCAGAAGTGGTGACAATTTACGTGTGATGTGGTTTTAAAAATTGGGTGGGGCAAAATGGCTTACTTATTGCCCCTACATTTTGCCCCGGCTCGACGTTTCACGTACAGGTATGAAATTTGGTACACACATGTAAAGACCCAATACCTACAAAAAAGTCTCTTGGAGCATAGCCCTAAACACAACAGGAAGTCAGTTATTTTGAACTTCCTGTCAGATTTTGGGCAGTTTTTGCCATTTCCTGATGTTGTACTTTAACAAACTCCTACAGTTTTGATCTGATCCTCTTCAAATTTGGTGAGTGTAATCTTAAGGCCTTTCCTAAAGGTGCCGGGTGGCGGTGGCAGGGGTGCGAGGGCCCTTTTCATCGCTGCTTGCAGCTTTAATTATTATTATTCTTCTTCTTCTTCTCCGCATTTAATTGCATTTTTGAGGGCCTAAACATGCTCGAAAACTCACGAAACTTTGCACACGCGTCAGAACTGGCGAAAATTTACATCTGATATAGGTTTCAGAATTGGACGGGGCAAAATGGCTCGATAGCGCCACCTATAAAAGTTCAACGGAGTGCGCCTCCCGCAACGTTCCACGTACGTGCACGAAATTCGGTACATACATGTAATGACCTAATACCTACAAAAAAGTCTCTTGGAGCATAGCCCTAAACACAACAGGAAGTCAGCCATTTTGAACTTCCTCTCAGATTTTTGTGCAGTTTTTGCCATTTTCAGGCCTCGTACTTTAACGAACTCCTCCTACAGTTTTAATCTGATCATCTTCAAATTTGGTGAGTGTAATCTTAAGGCCTTTGCGACGTTAAATTGCGAAGATCTTGAGTTTTCGTCAAAGGGCGGGTCCTCGGCGGCCTGACAAATTTCGATGTTTCGCCATGAAACAGGAAGTTGCTGTAACTCAGGCATGGAATGTCCAATCTGCCCCAAACTTCACACTTTTGATAAGCGTTCTGTCCTGAACACATGACCATGCTCATATTCAGTTACAGTTATAGCGCCACCTGCTGGCAACAGGAAGTGACATGTTTAACACTGATATGGACTCCTAATAACATATAAAAAAGTGCCAGCAAGTGCTAAACATGCTAACAACATAATAGAAGCATGCTAAAACATGCTAGCAAACTCTTAGCTAAGTGCTAAAGCATGCTATTATTGCAATTAAATAGGAATTTGCTGTAACTCAGGCATGGAATGTCCAATCTGCCCCAAACTTCACACTTTTGATAAGCGTTCTGTCCTGAACACATCTACATGAGAAAATTCAGTTATAGTAATAGCGCCACCTACTGGTAACAGGAAGTGACATGTTTAACACTCTTGTGGTCTCCTAATAACATATAAAAAAGAGCCAACAAGTGCTAAACAGGTTAGCAACATACTAGAAACATGCTAGCAAACACTTAGCTAAGTGCTAAAGCATGCTATTACTGCAATTAAATAGGAATTTGCTGTAACTCAGGCATGTAATGTCCAATCTGCCCCAAACTTCACACATTTGATAAGAATCATGGCCTGAACACATGTCTATGCTCAAATTCAGTTATAGTAATAGCACCACCTACTGGCAACAGGAAGTGACATGTTTAACACTTTGATGCCGTTCTAGCAACATGTTAAAAATGCCATTGAGTTCTATACATGCTAGAAACATGTTAAAACATGCTAGCAGTACTTAGCTAAGTGCTAAACCATGCTAATTCAATGAAACAGGACTTTGTTGTTACTCAAGAAGGCAATGTACAATCTACCCCAAACTTCACACGTTTGATAAGAGTTATCTCTTGAACACATGTCCATGCTCATATTTAGTTATAGTCATAGCGCCACCTGCTGGCAACAGGAAGTGACGTTTAACACTGTTCTTGACTCCTAATAACATATAAAAAAATGCAAGTAGGTGCTAAACATCCTACCAACATACTAGAGACTTGCTAAAACATACTAGCAAACACTTAGCTAAGTGCTAAAGAATGATATTACTGCAATTAAATATGAATTTGCTGTAACTCAGGCAAGGAATGTCCAATCTGCCCCAAACTTCACACTTTTGATAAGCGTTCTGTCCTGAACACATGATCATGCTTACAGTCATAGCGCCACCTGCTGGCAGCAGGAAGTGACATGTTTAACACTGTTATGGACTCCTAATAACATATAAAAAAGTGCCAGCAAGTGCTAAACATGCTAACAACATACTAGAAACATGCTAAAACATGCTAGCAAACTCTTAGCTAAGTGCTAAAGCATGCTATTATTGCAATTAAATAGGAATTTGCTGTAATTCAGGCATGGAATGTCCAATCTGCCCCAAACTTCACACATTTGATAAGAATCATGGCCTGAACACATGTCTATGCTCAAATTCAGTTATAGTAATAGCGCCACCTACTGGCAACAGGAAGTGACATGTTTAACACTTTTATGCCGTTCTAGCAACATGTTAAAAATGCCATTGAGTTCTAAACATGCTAGAAACATGTTAAAACATGCTAACAATGCTTAGCTAAGTGCTAAAGAATGTTAATTCAATGAAACATGACTTTGTTGTTACTCAAGAAGGCAATGTCCAATTTGCACCAAACTTCACACGTTTGATAAGAGTTCTGTCCTGAACACACATCCATGCTCATATTCAGTTATAGCCATAACGCCACCTACTGGCAACAGAAACTGACATGGTTAACACCGTAATGCAGTACTAACCACATAATTATTGTGTACTAAGCATGCTAGAAACAGACTAAACATGCTAGCAACACTTAGCTGAGTCATGAAGCATGCTATTATCACCATTATACAAAACATTTTGTAACTGACTTTGACATACTCTTACTATATATACCTCCTTAAATGTACATTTCCCAACCATGCTCTGTCTTCCTAAAGCCACCGAGTGTTGATGGCACGGGTGCGAGGGCCCTTTCATCGCTGCTTGCAGCTTTAATTAGGGCCCGAGCACCGATGGTGTGAGGACCCTCTTGGAATTGCTCTGTTTATTAGGGCCCGAGCACCGATGGTGAGAGGACCCTATTGTTTTTGCTCCGTTTATTATTATTCTTCTTCTCCAAAGTGAATCGCTTTTTAGAGGGCCTAAACATGCTCGAAAACTCATGAAACTTTGCACACGCTTCAGAAGTGGTGAAAATTTACGTGTGATATGGTTTTCAGAATTGGGGGGGGCAAATTCGGTAAATTATTGCCCCCACATTTTGCCCCGGCTCCTGGTTTCACGTACAGGTATGAAATTTGGTACATACATGTAATGACCCAATACCTACAGAAAAGTCTCTTGGAGCATAGCCCTAAACACAACAGGAAGTGAGCTATTTTGAACTTCCTCCTGGATTTTGGGCATTTTTCGTAATTTCCTGATGTTGTACTTTAACGAACTCCTCCTACAGATTTGATCCGATACTCTTCAAATTTGGTGAGTGTAATCTTAAGGCCTTTGTGACGTTAAATTGCGAAGATCTAGAGTTTTCGTCGAAGGGTGTGCCCTCGGCGGCCTGACAAACATCTATCTATAAATTACAGGAACGTCTGTCTGTCTGTCTGTCTGTGTGTGTGTGTGTCTGTTCCTCGCATATCTCTCGAACCGTTAGTCCGATTGATTTCAAACTCGACAGGTGTCTCGCCACGGGCACGAGTAAGTGCAGTGCCAAGTTTGACATTGTTTGGATGAGAAATGCAAAAGATATCGTTAAATATATCATTTTTAGAAGGTTGTGGTTTAAAAATAAACATTCTGACATTAGAGAGTTGTATCGGTCAAAGAAGCCCCAAGAAGGCTGTGGTTTAAAAATAAACATTCTGACATAAACACTCAGTCAGCTACACTGTTTACTTCTGAATATTATAGTTTGGTTCCCGAACGTGATAAATCCATCTATCTATAAATTACAGAAACGTCCGTCTGTCTGTCTGTGTGTTATTCGCATATCTCTCGAATGTGAGATAACCACTAAATGTGTGAAAACCACTATTTTCTGTTTCAAACTTTCACATAGAATCTTTAGGTTATAACAACATTGAAAATCAAAATCTGGATTTGAATTTTTTAAGATTTATTATAAAAACGGATTATTTTTTCCCAAAAATGCAATAAATTCATGACTTTTTTTTTTTTTTTCAAAATGCTATTAATCCATTGAATCAATATAAAGTTATTTTTGATCATATTGCCATCGCAAGAAATATCTCCTGAACTTTTTTGACGGCGATCAGCTCACAAAAACTGATTTTGCACGGGCACTTTGCACTGCTCCCTGAATCGAGGTGCTTATTCATTTGTGGATGTAAACTGAATCTGTATGTCAGCTATGCTGTTAGTGTTTACTTCTGAATATTATATTTCATTCTGGTGCGCTTAACGTTGTCGCTACTGTGTAATAATAGCCTATGCTATTCACCAACTAAACATATCCTATTCAATGCGTTCACAGTCTCTTTCACGGGCATCATTTGTAGTTGCCTATTCACAAACTGTTTGCTCAAGCATAGCGTTTTCTCGGAGTTCACTGTGTGCTTTTTACCATGCACAAATAAAAATGTCACTGAACTTTTGCTGTGTAATTGTAACAATGAGCACACACCAAACCAACAATTACTGAAAACACACACAAAAACTGATTTTGCACGGGCATTTTTTGCACTAGTTCACCCAATTTCGGCCTTTTGGTGATATATGCATGATCAGATAAGTTCAATATTAATGTTGCTTGCAGTTCTGATGTTGCTAGGCAACCACAGACAGCCTGCAGTAACTCAGGCATACAATTTTCAATCTGCCACAAACTTCACATGTTTGATAAGACTCCTGTCCTGAACACATGCCAATGCTCATTATGATTATAGCAATAACACCACCTGCTGGTAGCAGGAAGTGTGGCAAATACAAAACGTGCTCGAAAAATCATGAAACTTTGCACACGCTTCAGAAGTGGTGACAATTTACGTGTGATGTGGTTTTAAAAATTGGGTGGGGCAAAATGGCTTACTTATTGCCCCTACATTTTGCCCCGGCTCGACGTTTCACGTACAGGTATGAAATTTGGTACACACATGTAAAGACCCAATACCTACAAAAAAGTCTCTTGGAGCATAGCCCTAAACACAACAGGAAGTCAGTTATTTTGAACTTCCTGTCAGATTTTGGGCAGTTTTTGCCATTTCCTGATGTTGTACTTTAACAAACTCCTCCTACAGTTTTGATCTGATCCTCTTCAAATTTGGTGAGTGTAATCTTAAGGCCTTTCCTAAAGGTGCCGGGTGGCGGTGGCAGGGGTGCGAGGGCCCTTTTCATCGCTGCTTGCAGCTTTAATTATTAGGGCCCGAGCACCGATGGTGAGAGGACCCTATTGTTTTTGCTCCGTTTATTATTATTCTTCTTCTCCAAAGTGAATCGCTTTTTAGAGGGCCTAAACATGCTCGAAAACTCATGAAACTTTGCACACGCTTCAGAAGTGGTGAAAATTTACGTGTGATATGGTTTTCAGAATTGGGGGGGGCAAATTCGGTAAATTATTGCCCCCACATTTTGCCCCGGCTCCTGGTTTCACGTACAGGTATGAAATTTGGTACATACATGTAATGACCCAATACCTACAGAAAAGTCTCTTGGAGCATAGCCCTAAACACAACAGGAAGTGAGCTATTTTGAACTTCCTCCTGGATTTTGGGCATTTTTCGTAATTTCCTGATGTTGTACTTTAACGAACTCCTCCTACAGATTTGATCTGATACTCTTCAAATTTGGTGAGTGTAATCTTAAGGCCTTTGTGACGTTAAATTGCGAAGATCTAGAGTTTTCGTCGAAGGGTGTGCCCTCGGCGGCCTGACAAACATCTATCTATAAATTACAGGAACGTCTGTCTGTCTGTCTGTCTGTGTGTGTGTCTGTTCCTCGCATATCTCTCGAACCGTTAGTCCGATTGATTTCAAACTCGACAGGTGTCTTGCCACGGGCACGAGTAAGTGCAGTGCCAAGTTTGACATTGTTTGGATGAGAAATGCAAAAGATATCGTTAAATATATCATTTTTAGAAGGTTGTGGTTTAAAAATAAACATTCTGACATTAGAGAGTTGTATCGGTCAAAGAAGCCCCAAGAAGGCTGTGGTTTAAAAATAAACATTCTGACATAAACACTCAGTCAGCTACACTGTTTACTTCTGAATATTATAGTTTGGTTCCCGAACGTGATAAATCCATCTATCTATAAATTACAGAAACGTCCGTCTGTCTGTCTGTGTGTTATTCGCATATCTCTCGAATGTGAGATAACCACTAAATGTGTGAAAACCACTATTTTCTGTTTCAAACTTTCACATAGCATCTTTAGGTTATAACAACATTGAAAATCAAAATCTGGATTTGAATTTTTTAAGATTTATTATAAAAACGGATTATTTTTTCCCAAAAATGCAATAAATTCATGACTTTTTTTTTTTTTTTTTAAATGCTATTAATCCATTGAATCAATATAAAGTTATTTTTGATCATATTGCCATCGCAAGAAATATCTCCTGAACTTTTTTGACGGCGATCAGCTCACAAAAACTGATTTTGCACGGGCACTTTGCACTGCTCCCTGAATCGAGGTGCTTATTCATTTGTGGATGTAAACTGAATCTGTAAGTCAGCTATGCTGTTAGTGTTTACTTCTGAATATTATATTTCATTCTGGTGCGCTTAACGTTGTCGCTACTGTGTAATAGTAGCCTATGCTATTCACCAACTAAACATATCCTATTCAATGCGTTCACAGTCTCTTTCACGGGCATCATTTGTAGTTGCCTATTCACAAACTGTTTGCTCAAGCATAGCGTTTTCTCGGAGTTCACTGTGTGCTTTTTACCATGCACAAATAAAAATGTCACTGAACTTTTGCTGTGTAATTGTAACAATGAGCACACACCAAACCAACAATTACTAAAAACACACACAAAAACTGATTTTGCACGGGCATTTTTTGCACTAGTTCACCCAATTTCGGCCTTTTGGTGATATATGCATGATCAGATAAGTTCAATATTAATGTTGCTTGCAGTTCTGATGTTGCTAGGCAACCACAGACAGCCTGCAGTAACTCAGGCATACAATTTTCAATCTGCCACAAACTTCACATGTTTGATAAGAGTCCTGTCCTGAACACATGCCAATGCTCATTATGATTATAGCAATAGCACCACCTGCTGGTAGCAGGAAGTGTGGCAAATACAAAACGTGCTCGAAAAATCATGAAACTTTGCACACGCTTCAGAAGTGGTGACAATTTACGTGTGATGTGGTTTTAAAAATTGGGTGGGGCAAAATGGCTTACTTATTGCCCCTACATTTTGCCCCGGCTCGACGTTTCACGTACAGGTATGAAATTTGGTACACACATGTAAAGACCCAATACCTACAAAAAAGTCTCTTGGAGCATAGCCCTAAACACAACAGGAAGTCAGTTATTTTGAACTTCCTGTCAGATTTTGGGCAGTTTTTGCCATTTCCTGATGTTGTACTTTAACAAACTCCTACAGTTTTGATCTGATCCTCTTCAAATTTGGTGAGTGTAATCTTAAGGCCTTTCCTAAAGGTGCCGGGTGGCGGTGGCAGGGGTGCGAGGGCCCTTTTCATCGCTGCTTGCAGCTTTAATTTAATTGCACCCGGCACCTTTAGGAAAGGCCTTAAGATTACACTCACCAAATTTGAAGAGGATCAGATCAAAACTGTAGGAGGAGTTTGTTAAAGTACAACATCAGGAAATGGCAAAAACTGCCCAAAATCTGACAGGAAGTTCAAAATAACTGACTTCCTGTTGTGTTTAGGGCTATGCTCCAAGAGACTTTTTTGTAGGTATTGGGTCTTTACATGTGTGTACCAAATTTCATACCTGTACGTGAAACGTCGAGCCGGGGCAAAATGTAGGGGCAATAAGTAAGCCATTTTGCCCCACCCAATTTTTAAAACCACATCACACGTAAATTGTCACCACTTCTGAAGCGTGTGCAAAGTTTCATGATTCAATATTAATGTTGCTTGCAGTTCTGATGTTGCTAGGCAACCACAGACAGCCTGCAGTAACTCAGGCATACAATTTTCAATCTGCCACAAACTTCACATGTTTGATAAGACTCCTGTCCTGAACACATGCCAATGCTCATTATGATTATAGCAATAACACCACCTGCTGGTAGCAGGAAGTGTGGCAAATACAAAACGTGCTCGAAAAATCATGAAACTTTGCACACGCTTCAGAAGTGGTGACAATTTACGTGTGATGTGGTTTTAAAAATTGGGTGGGGCAAAATGGCTTACTTATTGCCCCTACATTTTGCCCCGGCTCGACGTTTCACGTACAGGTATGAAATTTGGTACACACATGTAAAGACCCAATACCTACAAAAAAGTCTCTTGGAGCATAGCCCTAAACACAACAGGAAGTCAGTTATTTTGAACTTCCTGTCAGATTTTGGGCAGTTTTTGCCATTTCCTGATGTTGTACTTTAACAAACTCCTCCTACAGTTTTGATCTGATCCTCTTCAAATTTGGTGAGTGTAATCTTAAGGCCTTTCCTAAAGGTGCCGGGTGGCGGTGGCAGGGGTGCGAGGGCCCTTTTCATCGCTGCTTGCAGCTTTAATTATTAGGGCCCGAGCACCGATGGTGAGAGGACCCTATTGTTTTTGCTCCGTTTATTATTATTCTTCTTCTCCAAAGTGAATCGCTTTTTAGAGGGCCTAAACATGCTCGAAAACTCATGAAACTTTGCACACGCTTCAGAAGTGGTGAAAATTTACGTGTGATATGGTTTTCAGAATTGGGGGGGGCAAATTCGGTAAATTATTGCCCCCACATTTTGCCCCGGCTCCTGGTTTCACGTACAGGTATGAAATTTGGTACATACATGTAATGACCCAATACCTACAGAAAAGTCTCTTGGAGCATAGCCCTAAACACAACAGGAAGTGAGCTATTTTGAACTTCCTCCTGGATTTTGGGCATTTTTCGTAATTTCCTGATGTTGTACTTTAACGAACTCCTCCTACAGATTTGATCTGATACTCTTCAAATTTGGTGAGTGTAATCTTAAGGCCTTTGTGACGTTAAATTGCGAAGATCTAGAGTTTTCGTCGAAGGGTGTGCCCTCGGCGGCCTGACAAACATCTATCTATAAATTACAGGAACGTCTGTCTGTCTGTCTGTCTGTGTGTGTGTGTGTCTGTTCCTCGCATATCTCTCGAACCGTTAGTCCGATTGATTTCAAACTCGACAGGTGTCTTGCCACGGGCACGAGTAAGTGCAGTGCCAAGTTTGACATTGTTTGGATGAGAAATGCAAAAGATATCGTTAAATATATCATTTTTAGAAGGTTGTGGTTTAAAAATAAACATTCTGACATTAGAGAGTTGTATCGGTCAAAGAAGCCCCAAGAAGGCTGTGGTTTAAAAATAAACATTCTGACATAAACACTCAGTCAGCTACACTGTTTACTTCTGAATATTATAGTTTGGTTCCCGAACGTGATAAATCCATCTATCTATAAATTACAGAAACGTCCGTCTGTCTGTCTGTGTGTTATTCGCATATCTCTCGAATGTGAGATAACCACTAAATGTGTGAAAACCACTATTTTCTGTTTCAAACTTTCACATAGCATCTTTAGGTTATAACAACATTGAAAATCAAAATCTGGATTTGAATTTTTTAAGATTTATTATAAAAACGGATTATTTTTTCCCAAAAATGCAATAAATTCATGACTTTTTTTTTTTTTTTTTAAATGCTATTAATCCATTGAATCAATATAAAGTTATTTTTGATCATATTGCCATCGCAAGAAATATCTCCTGAACTTTTTTGACGGCGATCAGCTCACAAAAACTGATTTTGCACGGGCACTTTGCACTGCTCCCTGAATCGAGGTGCTTATTCATTTGTGGATGTAAACTGAATCTGTAAGTCAGCTATGCTGTTAGTGTTTACTTCTGAATATTATATTTCATTCTGGTGCGCTTAACGTTGTCGCTACTGTGTAATAGTAGCCTATGCTATTCACCAACTAAACATATCCTATTCAATGCGTTCACAGTCTCTTTCACGGGCATCATTTGTAGTTGCCTATTCACAAACTGTTTGCTCAAGCATAGCGTTTTCTCGGAGTTCACTGTGTGCTTTTTACCATGCACAAATAAAAATGTCACTGAACTTTTGCTGTGTAATTGTAACAATGAGCACACACCAAACCAACAATTACTAAAAACACACACAAAAACTGATTTTGCACGGGCATTTTTTGCACTAGTTCACCCAATTTCGGCCTTTTGGTGATATATGCATGATCAGATAAGTTCAATATTAATGTTGCTTGCAGTTCTGATGTTGCTAGGCAACCACAGACAGCCTGCAGTAACTCAGGCATACAATTTTCAATCTGCCACAAACTTCACATGTTTGATAAGAGTCCTGACATTTCCTGATGTTGTACTTTAACAAACTCCTCCTACAGTTTTGATCTGATCCTCTTCAAATTTGGTGAGTGTAATCTTAAGGCCTTTCCTAAAGGTGCCGGGTGGCGGTGGCAGGGGTGCGATAATAATAATAATAATAATTAGGGCCCGAGCACCGATGGTGAGAGGACCCTATTGTTTTTGCTCCGTTTATTAGGGCCCGAGCACCGATGGTGAGAGGACCCTATTGTTTTTGCTCCGTTTATTATTATTATTATTATTCTTCTCCAAAGTGAATCGCTTTTTAGAGGGCCTAAACATGCTCGAAAACTCATGAAACTTTGCACACGCTTCAGAAGTGGTGAAAATTTACGTGTGATATGGTTTTCAAAATTGGGTGGGGCAAATTCGGTAAATTATTGCCCCCACATTTTGCCCCGGCTCCTGGTTTCACTTACAGGTATGAAATTTGGTACATACATGTAATGACCCAATACCTACAAAAAAGTCTCTTGGAGCATAGCCCTAAACACAACAGGAAGTGAGCTATTTTGAACTTCCTCCTAGATTTTGGGCATTTTTCGTAATTTCCTGATGTTGTACTTTAACGAACTCCTCCTACAGTTTTGATCTGATCCTCTTCAAATTTGGTGAGTGTAATCTGAAGGCCTTTGCGACGTTAAATTGCGAAGATCTTGAGTTTTCGTCGAAGAGTGTGCCCTCGGCGGCCTGACAAACGTTCACCCAATTTCGTCCTTTTGGTGATATATGCATGATCAGATAAGTTCAATAATAATGTTGCTTGCAGTTCCGATGTTGCTAGGCAACCACAGACAGCCTGCAGTAACTCAGCCATACATTTTTCAATCTGCCCCAAACTTCACATGTTTGATAAGAGTCCTGTCCTGAACACATGACCATGCTCATTATGGTTATAGCAATAGCGCCACCTGCTGGTAGCAGGAAGTGTGGCAAATACAAAACGTGCTCGAAAAATCATGAAACTTTGCACATGCTTCAGATGTGGTGAAAATTTACGTGTGATGTGGTTTTCAAAATTGGGTGGGGCAAAATGGCTTACTTATTGCCCCTATATTTTGCCCCGTCTCCTGGTTTCACGTACAGGTATGAAATTTGGTACATACATGTAAAGACCCAATACCTACAAAAAAGTCTCTTGGCGCGTAGCCCTAAACACAACAGGAAGTCAGCTATTTTGAACTTCCTCTCAGATTTTGGGCAGTTTTTGCCATTTCCTGATGTTGTACTTTAACAAACTCCTCCTACAGTTTTGATCTGATCCTCTTCAAATTTGGTGAGTGTAATCTTAAGGCATTTCCTAAAGGCGCCGGGTGGCGGTGGCAGGGGTGCGAGGGCCCTTTCATCGCTGCTTGCAGCTTTAATTAGGGCCCGAGCACCGATGGTGAGAGGACCCTATTGTTTTTGCTCCGTTTATTATTATTCTTCTTCTCCAAAGTGAATCGCTTTTTAGAGGGCCTAAACATGCTCGAAAACTCATGAAACTTTGCACACGCTTCAGAAGTGGTGAAAATTTACGTGTGATATGGTTTTCAGAATTGGGGGGGGCAAATTCGGTAAATTATTGCCCCCACATTTTGCCCCGGCTCCTGGTTTCACGTACAGGTATGAAATTTGGTACATACATGTAATGACCCAATACCTACAGAAAAGTCTCTTGGAGCATAGCCCTAAACACAACAGGAAGTGAGCTATTTTGAACTTCCTCCTGGATTTTGGGCATTTTTCGTAATTTCCTGATGTTGTACTTTAACGAACTCCTCCTACAGATTTGATCCGATACTCTTCAAATTTGGTGAGTGTAATCTTAAGGCCTTTGTGACGTTAAATTGCGAAGATCTAGAGTTTTCGTCGAAGGGTGTGCCCTCGGCGGCCTGACAAACATCTATCTATAAATTACAGGAACGTCTGTCTGTCTGTCTGTCTGTGTGTGTGTGTGTCTGTTCCTCGCATATCTCTCGAACCGTTAGTCCGATTGATTTCAAACTCGACAGGTGTCTCGCCACGGGCACGAGTAAGTGCAGTGCCAAGTTTGACATTGTTTGGATGAGAAATGCAAAAGATATCGTTAAATATATCATTTTTAGAAGGTTGTGGTTTAAAAATAAACATTCTGACATTAGAGAGTTGTATCGGTCAAAGAAGCCCCAAGAAGGCTGTGGTTTAAAAATAAACATTCTGACATAAACACTCAGTCAGCTACACTGTTTACTTCTGAATATTATAGTTTGGTTCCCGAACGTGATAAATCCATCTATCTATAAATTACAGAAACGTCCGTCTGTCTGTCTGTGTGTTATTCGCATATCTCTCGAATGTGAGATAACCACTAAATGTGTGAAAACCACTATTTTCTGTTTCAAACTTTCACATAGAATCTTTAGGTTATAACAACATTGAAAATCAAAATCTGGATTTGAATTTTTTAAGATTTATTATAAAAACGGATTATTTTTTCCCAAAAATGCAATAAATTCATGACTTTTTTTTTTTTTTTCAAAATGCTATTAATCCATTGAATCAATATAAAGTTATTTTTGATCATATTGCCATCGCAAGAAATATCTCCTGAACTTTTTTGACGGCGATCAGCTCACAAAAACTGATTTTGCACGGGCACTTTGCACTGCTCCCTGAATCGAGGTGCTTATTCATTTGTGGATGTAAACTGAATCTGTATGTCAGCTATGCTGTTAGTGTTTACTTCTGAATATTATATTTCATTCTGGTGCGCTTAACGTTGTCGCTACTGTGTAATAATAGCCTATGCTATTCACCAACTAAACATATCCTATTCAATGCGTTCACAGTCTCTTTCACGGGCATCATTTGTAGTTGCCTATTCACAAACTGTTTGCTCAAGCATAGCGTTTTCTCGGAGTTCACTGTGTGCTTTTTACCATGCACAAATAAAAATGTCACTGAACTTTTGCTGTGTAATTGTAACAATGAGCACACACCAAACCAACAATTACTAAAAACACACACAAAAACTGATTTTGCACGGGCATTTTTTGCACTAGTTCACCCAATTTCGGCCTTTTGGTGATATATGCATGATCAGATAAGTTCAATATTAATGTTGCTTGCAGTTCTGATGTTGCTAGGCAACCACAGACAGCCTGCAGTAACTCAGGCATACAATTTTCAATCTGCCACAAACTTCACATGTTTGATAAGACTCCTGTCCTGAACACATGCCAATGCTCATTATGATTATAGCAATAGCACCACCTGCTGGTAGCAGGAAGTGTGGCAAATACAAAACGTGCTCGAAAAATCATGAAACTTTGCACACGCTTCAGAAGTGGTGACAATTTACGTGTGATGTGGTTTTAAAAATTGGGTGGGGCAAAATGGCTTACTTATTGCCCCTACATTTTGCCCCGGCTCGACGTTTCACGTACAGGTATGAAATTTGGTACACACATGTAAAGACCCAATACCTACAAAAAAGTCTCTTGGAGCATAGCCCTAAACACAACAGGAAGTCAGTTATTTTGAACTTCCTGTCAGATTTTGGGCAGTTTTTGCCATTTCCTGATGTTGTACTTTAACAAACTCCTCCTACAGTTTTGATCTGATCCTCTTCAAATTTGGTGAGTGTAATCTTAAGGCCTTTCCTAAAGGTGCCGGGTGGCGGTGGCAGGGGTGCGAGGGCCCTTTTCATCGCTGCTTGCAGCTTTAATTATTATTATTATTATTCTTCTCCGCATTGAATTGCATTTTTGAGGGCCTAAACATGCGCGAAAACTCACGAAACTTTGCACACGCGTCAGAACTGGCGAAAATTTACATCTGATATAGGTTTCAGAATTGGACGGGGCAAAATGGCTCGATAGCGCCACCTATAAAAGTTCAACGGAGTGCGCCTCCTGCAACGTTCCACGTACGTGCACGAAATTCGGTACATACGTGTAATGACCTAATACCTACAAAAAAGTCTCTTGGAGCATAGCCCTAAACACAACAGGAAGTCAGCCATTTTGAACTTCCTCTCAGATTTTTGTGCAGTTTTTGCCATTTTCAGGCCTCGTACTTTAACGAACTCCTCCTACAGTTTTAATCTGATCATCTTCAAATTTGGTGAGTGTAATCTTAAGGCCTTTGCGACGTTAAATTGCGAAGATCTTGAGTTTTCGTCGAAGGGCGGGTCCTCGGCGGCCTTACAAATTTCGATGTTTCGCCATGAAACAGGAAGTTGCTGTAACTCAGGCATGGAATGTCCAATCTCCCCCAAACTTCACACGTTTGATAAGAGTTCTGTCCTGAACACATGGCCATGCTCATATTCAGTTATAGTCATAGCGCCACCTGCTGGCAACAGGAAGTGACATGTTTAACACTGTTATGGACTCCTAATAACATATAAAAAAGTGCCAGCAAGTGCGAAACATGCTAACAACATACTAGAAGCATGCTAAAACATGCTAGCAAACTCTTAGCTAAGTGCTAAAGCATGCTATTATTGCAATTAAATAGGAATTTGCTGTAACTCAGGCATGGAATGTCCAATCTGCCCCAAACTTCACACTTTTGATAAGCGTTCTGTCCTGAACACATCTACATGATAATATTCAGTTATAGTAATAGCGCCACCTACTGGCAACAGGAAGTGTCATGTTTAACACGTTGATGCCATTCTAGCAACATGTTAAAAATGCCATTGAGGTCTAAACATGCTAGAAACATGTTAAAACATGCTAGCAATACTTAGCTAAGTGCTAAAGCATGCTAATTCAATGAAACAGGATGTTGTTGTTACTCAAGAAGGCAATGTCCAATATGCGCCAAACTTCACACTTTTAATAAACGTTCTGTCCTGAACACATGACCATGCTCATATTCAGTTACAGTCATAGTGCCACCTGCTGGCAACAGGAAGTGACATGTTAAACACTGTTGTGGACATATAAAAACATATAAAAAAAGTGCCAGCAAGTGCTAAACATGCTAACAACATACTAGAAACATGCTAAAACATGCTAGCAAACACTTAGCTAAGTGCTAAAGCATGCTATTGCTGCAATTAAATAGGAATTTGCTGTAACACAGGCATGGAATGTCCAATCTGCCCCAAACTTCACACGTTTGATAAGAGTCATGGCCTGAACACATCTACATGAGAATATTCAGTTATAGTAATAGCGCCACCTGCTGTCAACAGGAAGTGACATGTTTAACACTGTTGTGGTCTCCTAATAACATATATAAAAGAGCCAGCAAGTGCTAAACAGGTTAGCAACATACTAGAAACATGCTAGCAAACACTTAGCTAAGTGATAAAGCATGCTATTACTGCAATTAAATAGGAATTTGCTGTAACTCAGGCATGGAACGTCCAATCTGCCCCAAACTTCACATGTTTGATAAGAATCATGGCCTGAACGCATGCCTATGCTCAAATTCAGTTATAGTAATAGCGCCACCTACTGGCAACAGGAAGTGACATGTTTAACACGTTGATGCCGTTCTAGCAACACGTTAAAAATGCCATTGAGTTCTAAACATGCTAGAAACATATTAAAACATGCTAGCAATACTTAGCTAAGTGCTAAAGCATGCTAATTCAATGAAACAGGACTTTGTTGTTACTCAAGAAGGCAATGTACAATCTACCCCAAACGTCACACGTTTGATAAGAGTTATCTCTTGAACACATGTCCATGCTCATATTTAGTTATAGTCATAGCGCCACCTGCTGGCAACAGGAAGTGACGTTTAACACTGTTCTTGACTCCTAATAACATATAAAAAAATGCCAGTAGGTGCTAAACATCCTACCAACATACTAGAGACATGCTAAAACATAATAGCAAACACTTAGCTAAGTGCTAAAGAATGATATTACTGCAATTAAATATGAATTTGCTGTAACTCAGGCATGGAATGTCCAATCTGCCCCAAACTTCACACTTTTGATAAGCGTTCTGTCCTGAACACATGACCATGCTTATATTCAGTTACAGTCATAGCGCCACCTGCTGGCAACAGGAAGTGACATGTTTAACACTGTTGTGGACTCCTAATAACATATAAAAAAGTGCCAGCAAGTGTTAAACATGCTAACAACATACTAGAAACATGCTAAAACATGCTAGCAAACTCTTAGCCAAGTGCTAAAGCATGCTATTATTGCAATTAAATAGGAATTTGCTGTAACTCAGGCATGGAATGTCCAATCTGCCCCAAACTTCACACTTTTGATAAGAGTCATGGCCTGAACACATCTACATGAGAATGTTCAGTTATAGTAATAGCGCCACCAACTGGCAACAGGAAGTGACATGTTTAACACGTTGATGCCGTTCTAGCAACATGTTAAAACATGCTAACAATGCTTAGCTAAGTTCTAAAGAATGCTAATTCAATGAAACATGACTTTGTTGTTACTCAAGAAGGCAATGTCCAATTTGCACCAAACTTCACATGTTTGATAAGAGTTCTGTCCTGAACACACATCCATGCTCATATTCAGTTATAGTCATAACGCCACCTACTGGCAACAGAAACTGACATGGTTAACACAGTAATGCAGTACTAACCACATAATTATTGTGTACTAAGCATGCTAGAAACAGACTGAACATGCTAGCAACACTTAGCTGAGTCATGAAGCATGCTATTATCACCATTATACAAAACATTTTGTAACTGACTTTGACATACTCTTACTATATATACCTCCTTAAATGTACATTTCCCAACCATGCTCTGCCTTCCTAAAGCCACCGAGTGTTGATGGCACGGGTGCGAGGGCCCTTTCATCGCTGCTTGCAGCTTTAATTAGGGCCCGAGCACCGATGGTGAGAGGACCCTATTGTTTTTGCTCCGTTTATTATTATTATTCTTCTCCAAAGTGAATCGCTTTTTAGAGGGCCTAAACATGCTCGAAAACTCATGAAACTTTGCACACGCTTCAGAAGTGGTGAAAACTTACGTGTGATATGGTTTTCAAAATTGGGTGGGGCAAATTCGGTAAATTATTGCCCCCACATTTTGCCCCGGCTCCTGGTTTCACTTACAGGTATGAAATTTGGTACATACATGTAATGACCCAATACCTACAAAAAAGTCTCTTGGAGCATAGCCCTAAACACAACAGGAAGTGAGCTATTTTTAACTTCCTCCTAGATTTTGGGCATTTTTCGTAATTTCCTGATGTTGTACTTTAACGAACTCCTCCTACAGTTTTGATCTGATCCTCTTCAAATTTGGTCAGTGTAATCTGAAGGCCTTTGCAACGTTAAATTGCGAAGATCTTGAGTTTTCGTCGAAGGGTGTGCCCTCGGCGGCCTGACAAACGTTCACCCAATTTCGGCCTTTTGGTGATATATGCATGATCAGATAAGTTCAATAATAATGTTGCTTGCAGTTCCGATGTTGCTAGGCAACCACAGACAGCCTGCAGTAACTCAGCCATACATTTTTCAATCTGCCCCAAACTTCACATGTTTGATAAGAGTCCTGTCCTGAACACATGACCATGCTCATTATGGTTATAGCAATAGCGCCACCTGCTGGTAGCAGGAAGTGTGGCAAATACAAAACGTGCTCGAAAAATCATGAAACTTTGCACATGCTTCAGAAGTGGTGAAAATTTACGTGTGATATGGTTTTCAAAATTGGGTGGGGCAAAATGGCTTAATTATTGCCCCTACATTTTGCCCCGGCTCCTGGTTTCACGTACAGGTATGAAATTTGGTACATACATGTAAAGACCCAATACCTACAAAAAAGTCTCTTGGCGCGTAGCCCTAAACACAACAGGAAGTTAGCTATTTTGAACTTCCTCTCAGATTTTGGGCAGTTTTTGCCATTTCCTGATGTTGTACTTTAACAAACTCCTCCTACAGTTTTGATCTGATCCTCTTCAAATTTGGTGAGTGTAATCTTAAGGCATTTCCTAAAGGCGCCGGGTGGCGGTGGCAGGGGTGCGAGGGCCCTTTTCATCGCTGCTTGCAGCTTTAATTAGGGCCCGAGCACCGATGGTGTGAGGACCCTCTTGGAATTGCTCTGTTTATTATTATTATTATTATTCTTCTCCGCATTGAATTGCATTTTTGAGGGCCTAAACATGCGCGAAAACTCACGAAACTTTGCACACGCGTCAGAACTGGCGAAAATTTACATCTGATATAGGTTTCAGAATTGGACGGGGCAAAATGGCTCGATAGCGCCACCTATAAAAGTTCAACGGAGTGCGCCTCCTGCAACGTTCCACGTACGTGCACGAAATTCGGTACATACGTGTAATGACCTAATACCTACAAAAAAGTCTCTTGGAGCATAGCCCTAAACACAACAGGAAGTCAGCCATTTTGAACTTCCTCTCAGATTTTTGTGCAGTTTTTGCCATTTTCAGGCCTCGTACTTTAACGAACTCCTCCTACAGTTTTAATCTGATCATCTTCAAATTTGGTGAGTGTAATCTTAAGGCCTTTGCGACGTTAAATTGTGAAGATCTTGAGTTTTCGTCGAAGGGCGGGTCCTCGGCGGCCTTACAAATTTCGATGTTTCGCCATGAAACAGGAAGTTGCTGTAACTCAGGCATGGAATGTCCAATCTCCCCCAAACTTCACACGTTTGATAAGAGTTCTGTCCTGAACACATGGCCATGCTCATATTCAGTTATAGTCATAGCGCCACCTGCTGGCAACAGGAAGTGACATGTTTAACACTGTTATGGACTCCTAATAACATATAAAAAAGTGCCAGCAAGTGCGAAACATGCTAACAACATACTAGAAGCATGCTAAAACATGCTAGCAAACTCTTAGCTAAGTGCTAAAGCATGCTATTATTGCAATTAAATAGGAATTTGCTGTAACTCAGGCATGGAATGTCCAATCTGCCCCAAACTTCACACTTTTGATAAGCGTTCTGTCCTGAACACATCTACATGATAATATTCAGTTATAGTAATAGCGCCACCTACTGGCAACAGGAAGTGTCATGTTTAACACGTTGATGCCATTCTAGCAACATGTTAAAAATGCCATTGAGGTCTAAACATGCTAGAAACATGTTAAAACATGCTAGCAATACTTAGCTAAGTGCTAAAGCATGCTAATTCAATGAAACAGGATGTTGTTGTTACTCAAGAAGGCAATGTCCAATATGCGCCAAACTTCACACTTTTAATAAACGTTCTGTCCTGAACACATGACCATGCTCATATTCAGTTACAGTCATAGTGCCACCTGCTGGCAACAGGAAGTGACATGTTAAACACTGTTGTGGACATATAAAAACATATAAAAAAAGTGCCAGCAAGTGCTAAACATGCTAACAACATACTAGAAACATGCTAAAACATGCTAGCAAACACTTAGCTAAGTGCTAAAGCATGCTATTGCTGCAATTAAATAGGAATTTGCTGTAACACAGGCATGGAATGTCCAATCTGCCCCAAACTTCACACGTTTGATAAGAGTCATGGCCTGAACACATCTACATGAGAATATTCAGTTATAGTAATAGCGCCACCTGCTGTCAACAGGAAGTGACATGTTTAACACTGTTGTGGTCTCCTAATAACATATATAAAAGAGCCAGCAAGTGCTAAACAGGTTAGCAACATACTAGAAACATGCTAGCAAACACTTAGCTAAGTGATAAAGCATGCTATTACTGCAATTAAATAGGAATTTGCTGTAACTCAGGCATGGAACGTCCAATCTGCCCCAAACTTCACATGTTTGATAAGAATCATGGCCTGAACGCATGCCTATGCTCAAATTCAGTTATAGTAATAGCGCCACCTACTGGCAACAGGAAGTGACATGTTTAACACGTTGATGCCGTTCTAGCAACATGTTAAAAATGCCATTGAGTTCTAAACATGCTAGAAACATATTAAAACATGCTAGCAATACTTAGCTAAGTGCTAAAGCATGCTAATTCAATGAAACAGGACTTTGTTGTTACTCAAGAAGGCAATGTACAATCTACCCCAAACGTCACACGTTTGATAAGAGTTATCTCTTGAACACATGTCCATGCTCATATTTAGTTATAGTCATAGCGCCACCTGCTGGCAACAGGAAGTGACGTTTAACACTGTTCTTGACTCCTAATAACATATAAAAAAATGCCAGTAGGTGCTAAACATCCTACCAACATACTAGAGACATGCTAAAACATAATAGCAAACACTTAGCTAAGTGCTAAAGAATGATATTACTGCAATTAAATATGAATTTGCTGTAACTCAGGCATGGAATGTCCAATCTGCCCCAAACTTCACACTTTTGATAAGCGTTCTGTCCTGAACACATGACCATGCTTATATTCAGTTACAGTCATAGCGCCACCTGCTGGCAACAGGAAGTGACATGTTTAACACTGTTGTGGACTCCTAATAACATATAAAAAAGTGCCAGCAAGTGTTAAACATGCTAACAACATACTAGAAACATGCTAAAACATGCTAGCAAACTCTTAGCCAAGTGCTAAAGCATGCTATTATTGCAATTAAATAGGAATTTGCTGTAACTCAGGCATGGAATGTCCAATCTGCCCCAAACTTCACACTTTTGATAAGAGTCATGGCCTGAACACATCTACATGAGAATGTTCAGTTATAGTAATAGCGCCACCAACTGGCAACAGGAAGTGACATGTTTAACACGTTGATGCCGTTCTAGCAACATGTTAAAACATGCTAACAATGCTTAGCTAAGTTCTAAAGAATGCTAATTCAATGAAACATGACTTTGTTGTTACTCAAGAAGGCAATGTCCAATTTGCACCAAACTTCACATGTTTGATAAGAGTTCTGTCCTGAACACACATCCATGCTCATATTCAGTTATAGTCATAACGCCACCTACTGGCAACAGAAACTGACATGGTTAACACAGTAATGCAGTACTAACCACATAATTATTGTGTACTAAGCATGCTAGAAACAGACTGAACATGCTAGCAACACTTAGCTGAGTCATGAAGCATGCTATTATCACCATTATACAAAACATTTTGTAACTGACTTTGACATACTCTTACTATATATACCTCCTTAAATGTACATTTCCCAACCATGCTCTGCCTTCCTAAAGCCACCGAGTGTTGATGGCACGGGTGCGAGGGCCCTTTCATCGCTGCTTGCAGCTTTAATTATTATTATTATTATTCTTCTCCGCATTGAATTGCATTTTTGAGGGCCTAAACATGCGCGAAAACTCACGAAACTTTGCACACGCGTCAGAACTGGCGAAAATTTACATCTGATATAGGTTTCAGAATTGGACAGGGCAAAATGGCTCGATAGCGCCACCTATAAAAGTTCAACGGAGTGCGCCTCCCGCAACGTTCAACGTACGTGCACGAAATTCGGTACATACGTGTAATGACCTAATACCTACAAAAAAGTCTCTTGGAGCATAGCCCTAAACACAACAGGAAGTCAGCCATTTTGAACTTCCTCTCAGATTTTTGTGCAGTTTTTGCCATTTTCAGGCCTCGTACTTTAACGAACTCCTCCTACAGTTTTAATCTGATCATCTTCAAATTTGGTGAGTGTAATCTTAAGGCCTTTGCGACGTTAAATTGCGAAGATCTTGAGTTTTCGTCGAAGGGCGGGTCCTCGGCGGCCTTACAAATTTCGATGTTTCGCCATGAAACAGGAAGTTGCTGTAACTCAGGCATGGAATGTCCAATCTGCCCCAAACTTCACACGTTTGATAAGAGTTCTGTCCTGAACACATGGCCATGCTCATATTCAGTTATAGTCATAGCGCCACCTGCTGGCAACAGGAAGTGACATGTTTAACACTGTTATGGACTCCTAATAACATATAAAAAAGTGCCAGCAAGTGCTAAACATGCTAACAACATACTAGAAGCATGCTAAAACATGCTAGCAAACTCTTAGCTAAGTGCTAAAGCATGCTATTATTGCAATTAAATAGGAATTTGCTGTAACTCAGGCATGGAATGTCCAATCTGCCCCAAACTTCACACTTTTGATAAGCGTTCTGTCCTGAACACATCTACATGAGAATATTCAGTTATAGTAATAGCGCCACCTACTGGCAACAGGAAGTGTCATGTTTAACACGTTGATGCCATTCTAGCAACATGTTAAAAATGCCATTGAGGTCTAAACATGCTAGAAACATGTTAAAACATGCTAGCTAATGTTAAAACATGCTAGCAATACTTAGCTAAGTGGTAAAGCATGCTAATTCAATGAAACAGGATGTTGTTGTTACTCAAGAAGGCAATGTCCAATATGCGCCAAACTTCACACTTTTAATAAACGTTCTGTCCTGAACACATGACCATGCTCATATTCAGTTACAGTCATAGTGCCACCTGCTGGCAACAGGAAGTGACATGTTAAACACTGTTGTGGACATATAAAAACATATAAAAAAAGTGCCAGCAAGTGCTAAACATGCTAACAACATACTAGAAACATGTTAAAACATGCTAGCAAACACTTAGCTAAGTGCTAAAGCATGCTATTGCTGCAATTAAATAGGAATTTGCTGTAACACAGGCATGGAATGTCCAATCTGCCCCAAACTTCACACGTTTGATAAGAGTCATGGCCTGAACACATCTACATGAGAATATTCAGTTATAGTAATAGCGCCACCTGCTGTCAACAGGAATTGACATGTTTAACACTGTTGTGGTCTCCTAATAACATATATAAAAGAGCCAGCAAGTGCTAAACAGGTTAGCAACATACTAGAAACATGCTAGCAAACACTTAGCTAAGTGATAAAGCATGCTATTACTGCAATTAAATAGGAATTTGCTGTAACTCAGGCATGGAACGTCCAATCTGCCCCAAACTTCACATGTTTGATAAGAATCATGGCCTGAACGCATGCCTATGCTCAAATTCAGTTATAGTAATAGCGCCACCTACTGGCAACAGGAAGTGACATGTTTAACACGTTGATGCCGTTCTAGCAACATGTTAAAAATGCCATTGAGTTCTAAACATGCTAGAAACATATTAAAACATGCTAGCAATACTTAGCTAAGTGCTAAAGCATGCTAATTCAATGAAACAGGACTTTGTTGTTACTCAAGAAGGCAATGTACAATCTACCCCAAACGTCACACGTTTGATAAGAGTTATCTCTTGAACACATGTCCATGCTCATATTTAGTTATAGTCATAGCGCCACCTGCTGGCAACAGGAAGTGACGTTTAACACTGTTCTTGACTCCTAATAACATATAAAAAAATGCCAGTAGGTGCTAAACATCCTACCAACATACTAGAGACATGCTAAAACATAATAGCAAACACTTAGCTAAGTGCTAAAGAATGATATTACTGCAATTAAATATGAATTTGCTGTAACTCAGGCATGGAATGTCCAATCTGCCCCAAACTTCACACTTTTGATAAGCGTTCTGTCCTGAACACATGACCATGCTTATATTCAGTTACAGTCATAGCGCCACCTGCTGGCAACAGGAAGTGACATGTTTAACACTGTTGTGGACTCCTAATAACATATAAAAAAGTGCCAGCAAGTGTTAAACATGCTAACAACATACTAGAAACATGCTAAAACATGCTAGCAAACTCTTAGCCAAGTGCTAAAGCATGCTATTATTGCAATTAAATAGGAATTTGCTGTAACTCAGGCATGGAATGTCCAATCTGCCCCAAACTTCACACTTTTGATAAGAGTCATGGCCTGAACACATCTACATGAGAATGTTCAGTTATAGTAATAGCGCCACCAACTGGCAACAGGAAGTGACATGTTTAACACGTTGATGCCGTTCTAGCAACATGTTAAAACATGCTAACAATGCTTAGCTAAGTTCTAAAGAATGCTAATTCAATGAAACATGACTTTGTTGTTACTCAAGAAGGCAATGTCCAATTTGCACCAAACTTCACATGTTTGATAAGAGTTCTGTCCTGAACACACATCCATGCTCATATTCAGTTATAGTCATAACGCCACCTACTGGCAACAGAAACTGACATGGTTAACACAGTAATGCAGTACTAACCACATAATTATTGTGTACTAAGCATGCTAGAAACAGACTGAACATGCTAGCAACACTTAGCTGAGTCATGAAGCATGCTATTATCACCATTATACAAAACATTTTGTAACTGACTTTGACATACTCTTACTATATATACCTCCTTAAATGTACATTTCCCAACCATGCTCTGCCTTCCTAAAGCCACCGAGTGTTGATGGCACGGGTGCGAGGGCCCTTTCATCGCTGCTTGCAGCTTTAATTAGGGCCCGAGCACCGATGGTGAGAGGACCCTATTGTTTTTGCTCCGTTTATTATTATTCTTCTTCTCCAAAGTGAATCGCTTTTTAGAGGGCCTAAACATGCTCGAAAACTCATGAAACTTTGCACACGCTTCAGAAGTGGTGAAAATTTACGTGTGATATGGTTTTCAGAATTGGGGGGGGCAAATTCGGTAAATTATTGCCCCCACATTTTGCCCCGGCTCCTGGTTTCACGTACAGGTATGAAATTTGGTACATACATGTAATGACCCAATACCTACAGAAAAGTCTCTGGGAGCATAGCCCTAAACACAACAGGAAGTGAGCTATTTTGAACTTCCTCCTGGATTTTGGGCATTTTTCGTAATTTCCTGATGTTGTACTTTAACGAACTCCTCCTACAGATTTGATCTGATACTCTTCAAATTTGGTGAGTGTAATCTTAAGGCCTTTGTGACGTTAAATTGCGAAGATCTAGAGTTTTCGTCGAAGGGTGTGCCCTCGGCGGCCTGACAAACATCTATCTATAAATTACAGGAACGTCTGTCTGTCTGTCTGTCTGTGTGTGTGTGTGTCTGTTCCTCGCATATCTCTCGAACCGTTAGTCCGATTGATTTCAAACTCGACAGGTGTCTCGCCACGGGCACGAGTAAGTGCAGTGCCAAGTTTGACATTGTTTGGATGAGAAATGCAAAAGATATCGTTAAATATATCATTTTTAGAAGGTTGTGGTTTAAAAATAAACATTCTGACATTAGAGAGTTGTATCGGTCAAAGAAGCCCCAAGAAGGCTGTGGTTTAAAAATAAACATTCTGACATAAACACTCAGTCAGCTACACTGTTTACTTCTGAATATTATAGTTTGGTTCCCGAACGTGATAAATCCATCTATCTATAAATTACAGAAACGTCCGTCTGTCTGTCTGTGTGTTATTCGCATATCTCTCGAATGTGAGATAACCACTAAATGTGTGAAAACCACTATTTTCTGTTTCAAACTTTCACATAGAATCTTTAGGTTATAACAACATTGAAAATCAAAATCTGGATTTGAATTTTTTAAGATTTATTATAAAAACGGATTATTTTTTCCCAAAAATGCAATAAATTCATGACTTTTTTTTTTTTTTTCAAAATGCTATTAATCCATTGAATCAATATAAAGTTATTTTTGATCATATTGCCATCGCAAGAAATATCTCCTGAACTTTTTTGACGGCGATCAGCTCACAAAAACTGATTTTGCACGGGCACTTTGCACTGCTCCCTGAATCGAGGTGCTTATTCATTTGTGGATGTAAACTGAATCTGTATGTCAGCTATGCTGTTAGTGTTTACTTCTGAATATTATATTTCATTCTGGTGCGCTTAACGTTGTCGCTACTGTGTAATAATAGCCTATGCTATTCACCAACTAAACATATCCTATTCAATGCGTTCACAGTCTCTTTCACGGGCATCATTTGTAGTTGCCTATTCACAAACTGTTTGCTCAAGCATAGCGTTTTCTCGGAGTTCACTGTGTGCTTTTTACCATGCACAAATAAAAATGTCACTGAACTTTTGCTGTGTAATTGTAACAATGAGCACACACCAAACCAACAATTACTAAAAACACACACAAAAACTGATTTTGCACGGGCATTTTTTGCACTAGTTCACCCAATTTCGGCCTTTTGGTGATATATGCATGATCAGATAAGTTCAATATTAATGTTGCTTGCAGTTCTGATGTTGCTAGGCAACCACAGACAGCCTGCAGTAACTCAGGCATACAATTTTCAATCTGCCACAAACTTCACATGTTTGATAAGACTCCTGTCCTGAACACATGCCAATGCTCATTATGATTATAGCAATAGCACCACCTGCTGGTAGCAGGAAGTGTGGCAAATACAAAACGTGCTCGAAAAATCATGAAACTTTGCACACGCTTCAGAAGTGGTGACAATTTACGTGTGATGTGGTTTTAAAAATTGGGTGGGGCAAAATGGCTTACTTATTGCCCCTACATTTTGCCCCGGCTCGACGTTTCACGTACAGGTATGAAATTTGGTACACACATGTAAAGACCCAATACCTACAAAAAAGTCTCTTGGAGCATAGCCCTAAACACAACAGGAAGTCAGTTATTTTGAACTTCCTGTCAGATTTTGGGCAGTTTTTGCCATTTCCTGATGTTGTACTTTAACAAACTCCTCCTACAGTTTTGATCTGATCCTCTTCAAATTTGGTGAGTGTAATCTTAAGGCCTTTCCTAAAGGTGCCGGGTGGCGGTGGCAGGGGTGCGAGGGCCCTTTTCATCGCTGCTTGCAGCTTTAATTATTATTATTCTTCTTCTTCTTCTCCGCATTTAATTGCATTTTTGAGGGCCTAAACATGCTCGAAAACTCACGAAACTTTGCACACGCGTCAGAACTGGCGAAAATTTACATCTGATATAGGTTTCAGAATTGGACGGGGCAAAATGGCTCGATAGCGCCACCTATAAAAGTTCAACGGAGTGCGCCTCCCGCAACGTTCCACGTACGTGCACGAAATTCGGTACATACATGTAATGACCTAATACCTACAAAAAAGTCTCTTGGAGCATAGCCCTAAACACAACAGGAAGTCAGCCATTTTGAACTTCCTCTCAGATTTTTGTGCAGTTTTTGCCATTTTCAGGCCTCGTACTTTAACGAACTCCTCCTACAGTTTTAATCTGATCATCTTCAAATTTGGTGAGTGTAATCTTAAGGCCTTTGCGACGTTAAATTGCGAAGATCTTGAGTTTTCGTCAAAGGGCGGGTCCTCGGCGGCCTGACAAATTTCGATGTTTCGCCATGAAACAGGAAGTTGCTGTAACTCAGGCATGGAATGTCCAATCTGCCCCAAACTTCACACTTTTGATAAGCGTTCTGTCCTGAACACATGACCATGCTCATATTCAGTTACAGTTATAGCGCCACCTGCTGGCAACAGGAAGTGACATGTTTAACACTGATATGGACTCCTAATAACATATAAAAAAGTGCCAGCAAGTGCTAAACATGCTAACAACATAATAGAAGCATGCTAAAACATGCTAGCAAACTCTTAGCTAAGTGCTAAAGCATGCTATTATTGCAATTAAATAGGAATTTGCTGTAACTCAGGCATGGAATGTCCAATCTGCCCCAAACTTCACACTTTTGATAAGCGTTCTGTCCTGAACACATCTACATGAGAAAATTCAGTTATAGTAATAGCGCCACCTACTGGTAACAGGAAGTGACATGTTTAACACTCTTGTGGTCTCCTAATAACATATAAAAAAGAGCCAACAAGTGCTAAACAGGTTAGCAACATACTAGAAACATGCTAGCAAACACTTAGCTAAGTGCTAAAGCATGCTATTACTGCAATTAAATAGGAATTTGCTGTAACTCAGGCATGTAATGTCCAATCTGCCCCAAACTTCACACATTTGATAAGAATCATGGCCTGAACACATGTCTATGCTCAAATTCAGTTATAGTAATAGCACCACCTACTGGCAACAGGAAGTGACATGTTTAACACTTTGATGCCGTTCTAGCAACATGTTAAAAATGCCATTGAGTTCTATACATGCTAGAAACATGTTAAAACATGCTAGCAGTACTTAGCTAAGTGCTAAACCATGCTAATTCAATGAAACAGGACTTTGTTGTTACTCAAGAAGGCAATGTACAATCTACCCCAAACTTCACACGTTTGATAAGAGTTATCTCTTGAACACATGTCCATGCTCATATTTAGTTATAGTCATAGCGCCACCTGCTGGCAACAGGAAGTGACGTTTAACACTGTTCTTGACTCCTAATAACATATAAAAAAATGCAAGTAGGTGCTAAACATCCTACCAACATACTAGAGACTTGCTAAAACATACTAGCAAACACTTAGCTAAGTGCTAAAGAATGATATTACTGCAATTAAATATGAATTTGCTGTAACTCAGGCAAGGAATGTCCAATCTGCCCCAAACTTCACACTTTTGATAAGCGTTCTGTCCTGAACACATGATCATGCTTACAGTCATAGCGCCACCTGCTGGCAGCAGGAAGTGACATGTTTAACACTGTTATGGACTCCTAATAACATATAAAAAAGTGCCAGCAAGTGCTAAACATGCTAACAACATACTAGAAACATGCTAAAACATGCTAGCAAACTCTTAGCTAAGTGCTAAAGCATGCTATTATTGCAATTAAATAGGAATTTGCTGTAATTCAGGCATGGAATGTCCAATCTGCCCCAAACTTCACACATTTGATAAGAATCATGGCCTGAACACATGTCTATGCTCAAATTCAGTTATAGTAATAGCGCCACCTACTGGCAACAGGAAGTGACATGTTTAACACTTTTATGCCGTTCTAGCAACATGTTAAAAATGCCATTGAGTTCTAAACATGCTAGAAACATGTTAAAACATGCTAACAATGCTTAGCTAAGTGCTAAAGAATGTTAATTCAATGAAACATGACTTTGTTGTTACTCAAGAAGGCAATGTCCAATTTGCACCAAACTTCACACGTTTGATAAGAGTTCTGTCCTGAACACACATCCATGCTCATATTCAGTTATAGCCATAACGCCATCTACTGGCAACAGAAACTGACATGGTTAACACCGTAATGCAGTACTAACCACATAATTATTGTGTACTAAGCATGCTAGAAACAGACTAAACATGCTAGCAACACTTAGCTGAGTCATGAAGCATGCTATTATCACCATTATACAAAACATTTTGTAACTGACTTTGACATACTCTTACTATATATACCTCCTTAAATGTACATTTCCCAACCATGCTCTGTCTTCCTAAAGCCACCGAGTGTTGATGGCACGGGTGCGAGGGCCCTTTCATCGCTGCTTGCAGCTTTAATTAGGGCCCGAGCACCGATGGTGTGAGGACCCTCTTGGAATTGCTCTGTTTATTATTATTATTATTATTCTTCTCCGCATTGAATTGCATTTTTGAGGGCCTAAACATGCGCGAAAACTCACGAAACTTTGCACACGCGTCAGAACTGGCGAAAATTTACATCTGATATAGGTTTCAGAATTGGACGGGGCAAAATGGCTCGATAGCGCCACCTATAAAAGTTCAACGGAGTGCGCCTCCTGCAACGTTCCACGTACGTGCACGAAATTCGGTACATACGTGTAATGACCTAATACCTACAAAAAAGTCTCTTGGAGCATAGCCCTAAACACAACAGGAAGTCAGCCATTTTGAACTTCCTCTCAGATTTTTGTGCAGTTTTTGCCATTTTCAGGCCTCGTACTTTAACGAACTCCTCCTACAGTTTTAATCTGATCATCTTCAAATTTGGTGAGTGTAATCTTAAGGCCTTTGCGACGTTAAATTGCGAAGATCTTGAGTTTTCGTCGAAGGGCGGGTCCTCGGCGGCCTTACAAATTTCGATGTTTCGCCATGAAACAGGAAGTTGCTGTAACTCAGGCATGGAATGTCCAATCTCCCCCAAACTTCACACGTTTGATAAGAGTTCTGTCCTGAACACATGGCCATGCTCATATTCAGTTATAGTCATAGCGCCACCTGCTGGCAACAGGAAGTGACATGTTTAACACTGTTATGGACTCCTAATAACATATAAAAAAGTGCCAGCAAGTGCGAAACATGCTAACAACATACTAGAAGCATGCTAAAACATGCTAGCAAACTCTTAGCTAAGTGCTAAAGCATGCTATTATTGCAATTAAATAGGAATTTGCTGTAACTCAGGCATGGAATGTCCAATCTGCCCCAAACTTCACACTTTTGATAAGCGTTCTGTCCTGAACACATCTACATGATAATATTCAGTTATAGTAATAGCGCCACCTACTGGCAACAGGAAGTGTCATGTTTAACACGTTGATGCCATTCTAGCAACATGTTAAAAATGCCATTGAGGTCTAAACATGCTAGAAACATGTTAAAACATGCTAGCAATACTTAGCTAAGTGCTAAAGCATGCTAATTCAATGAAACAGGATGTTGTTGTTACTCAAGAAGGCAATGTCCAATATGCGCCAAACTTCACACTTTTAATAAACGTTCTGTCCTGAACACATGACCATGCTCATATTCAGTTACAGTCATAGTGCCACCTGCTGGCAACAGGAAGTGACATGTTAAACACTGTTGTGGACATATAAAAACATATAAAAAAAGTGCCAGCAAGTGCTAAACATGCTAACAACATACTAGAAACATGCTAAAACATGCTAGCAAACACTTAGCTAAGTGCTAAAGCATGCTATTGCTGCAATTAAATAGGAATTTGCTGTAACACAGGCATGGAATGTCCAATCTGCCCCAAACTTCACACGTTTGATAAGAGTCATGGCCTGAACACATCTACATGAGAATATTCAGTTATAGTAATAGCGCCACCTGCTGTCAACAGGAAGTGACATGTTTAACACTGTTGTGGTCTCCTAATAACATATATAAAAGAGCCAGCAAGTGCTAAACAGGTTAGCAACATACTAGAAACATGCTAGCAAACACTTAGCTAAGTGATAAAGCATGCTATTACTGCAATTAAATAGGAATTTGCTGTAACTCAGGCATGGAACGTCCAATCTGCCCCAAACTTCACATGTTTGATAAGAATCATGGCCTGAACGCATGCCTATGCTCAAATTCAGTTATAGTAATAGCGCCACCTACTGGCAACAGGAAGTGACATGTTTAACACGTTGATGCCGTTCTAGCAACACGTTAAAAATGCCATTGAGTTCTAAACATGCTAGAAACATATTAAAACATGCTAGCAATACTTAGCTAAGTGCTAAAGCATGCTAATTCAATGAAACAGGACTTTGTTGTTACTCAAGAAGGCAATGTACAATCTACCCCAAACGTCACACGTTTGATAAGAGTTATCTCTTGAACACATGTCCATGCTCATATTTAGTTATAGTCATAGCGCCACCTGCTGGCAACAGGAAGTGACGTTTAACACTGTTCTTGACTCCTAATAACATATAAAAAAATGCCAGTAGGTGCTAAACATCCTACCAACATACTAGAGACATGCTAAAACATAATAGCAAACACTTAGCTAAGTGCTAAAGAATGATATTACTGCAATTAAATATGAATTTGCTGTAACTCAGGCATGGAATGTCCAATCTGCCCCAAACTTCACACTTTTGATAAGCGTTCTGTCCTGAACACATGACCATGCTTATATTCAGTTACAGTCATAGCGCCACCTGCTGGCAACAGGAAGTGACATGTTTAACACTGTTGTGGACTCCTAATAACATATAAAAAAGTGCCAGCAAGTGTTAAACATGCTAACAACATACTAGAAACATGCTAAAACATGCTAGCAAACTCTTAGCCAAGTGCTAAAGCATGCTATTATTGCAATTAAATAGGAATTTGCTGTAACTCAGGCATGGAATGTCCAATCTGCCCCAAACTTCACACTTTTGATAAGAGTCATGGCCTGAACACATCTACATGAGAATGTTCAGTTATAGTAATAGCGCCACCAACTGGCAACAGGAAGTGACATGTTTAACACGTTGATGCCGTTCTAGCAACATGTTAAAACATGCTAACAATGCTTAGCTAAGTTCTAAAGAATGCTAATTCAATGAAACATGACTTTGTTGTTACTCAAGAAGGCAATGTCCAATTTGCACCAAACTTCACATGTTTGATAAGAGTTCTGTCCTGAACACACATCCATGCTCATATTCAGTTATAGTCATAACGCCACCTACTGGCAACAGAAACTGACATGGTTAACACAGTAATGCAGTACTAACCACATAATTATTGTGTACTAAGCATGCTAGAAACAGACTGAACATGCTAGCAACACTTAGCTGAGTCATGAAGCATGCTATTATCACCATTATACAAAACATTTTGTAACTGACTTTGACATACTCTTACTATATATACCTCCTTAAATGTACATTTCCCAACCATGCTCTGCCTTCCTAAAGCCACCGAGTGTTGATGGCACGGGTGCGAGGGCCCTTTCATCGCTGCTTGCAGCTTTAATTAGGGCCCGAGCACCGATGGTGAGAGGACCCTATTGTTTTTGCTCCGTTTATTATTATTCTTCTTCTCCAAAGTGAATCGCTTTTTAGAGGGCCTAAACATGCTCGAAAACTCATGAAACTTTGCACACGCTTCAGAAGTGGTGAAAATTTACGTGTGATATGGTTTTCAGAATTGGGGGGGGCAAATTCGGTAAATTATTGCCCCCACATTTTGCCCCGGCTCCTGGTTTCACGTACAGGTATGAAATTTGGTACATACATGTAATGACCCAATACCTACAGAAAAGTCTCTTGGAGCATAGCCCTAAACACAACAGGAAGTGAGCTATTTTGAACTTCCTCCTGGATTTTGGGCATTTTTCGTAATTTCCTGATGTTGTACTTTAACGAACTCCTCCTACAGATTTGATCTGATACTCTTCAAATTTGGTGAGTGTAATCTTAAGGCCTTTGTGACGTTAAATTGCGAAGATCTAGAGTTTTCGTCGAAGGGTGTGCCCTCGGCGGCCTGACAAACATCTATCTATAAATTACAGGAACGTCTGTCTGTCTGTCTGTCTGTGTGTGTGTGTGTCTGTTCCTCGCATATCTCTCGAACCGTTAGTCCGATTGATTTCAAACTCGACAGGTGTCTTGCCACGGGCACGAGTAAGTGCAGTGCCAAGTTTGACATTGTTTGGATGAGAAATGCAAAAGATATCGTTAAATATATCATTTTTAGAAGGTTGTGGTTTAAAAATAAACATTCTGACATTAGAGAGTTGTATCGGTCAAAGAAGCCCCAAGAAGGCTGTGGTTTAAAAATAAACATTCTGACATAAACACTCAGTCAGCTACACTGTTTACTTCTGAATATTATAGTTTGGTTCCCGAACGTGATAAATCCATCTATCTATAAATTACAGAAACGTCCGTCTGTCTGTCTGTGTGTTATTCGCATATCTCTCGAATGTGAGATAACCACTAAATGTGTGAAAACCACTATTTTCTGTTTCAAACTTTCACATAGCATCTTTAGGTTATAACAACATTGAAAATCAAAATCTGGATTTGAATTTTTTAAGATTTATTATAAAAACGGATTATTTTTTCCCAAAAATGCAATAAATTCATGACTTTTTTTTTTTTTTTTTAAATGCTATTAATCCATTGAATCAATATAAAGTTATTTTTGATCATATTGCCATCGCAAGAAATATCTCCTGAACTTTTTTGACGGCGATCAGCTCACAAAAACTGATTTTGCACGGGCACTTTGCACTGCTCCCTGAATCGAGGTGCTTATTCATTTGTGGATGTAAACTGAATCTGTAAGTCAGCTATGCTGTTAGTGTTTACTTCTGAATATTATATTTCATTCTGGTGCGCTTAACGTTGTCGCTACTGTGTAATAGTAGCCTATGCTATTCACCAACTAAACATATCCTATTCAATGCGTTCACAGTCTCTTTCACGGGCATCATTTGTAGTTGCCTATTCACAAACTGTTTGCTCAAGCATAGCGTTTTCTCGGAGTTCACTGTGTGCTTTTTACCATGCACAAATAAAAATGTCACTGAACTTTTGCTGTGTAATTGTAACAATGAGCACACACCAAACCAACAATTACTAAAAACACACACAAAAACTGATTTTGCACGGGCATTTTTTGCACTAGTTCACCCAATTTCGGCCTTTTGGTGATATATGCATGATCAGATAAGTTCAATATTAATGTTGCTTGCAGTTCTGATGTTGCTAGGCAACCACAGACAGCCTGCAGTAACTCAGGCATACAATTTTCAATCTGCCACAAACTTCACATGTTTGATAAGAGTCCTGTCCTGAACACATGCCAATGCTCATTATGATTATAGCAATAGCACCACCTGCTGGTAGCAGGAAGTGTGGCAAATACAAAACGTGCTCGAAAAATCATGAAACTTTGCACACGCTTCAGAAGTGGTGACAATTTACGTGTGATGTGGTTTTAAAAATTGGGTGGGGCAAAATGGCTTACTTATTGCCCCTACATTTTGCCCCGGCTCGACGTTTCACGTACAGGTATGAAATTTGGTACACACATGTAAAGACCCAATACCTACAAAAAAGTCTCTTGGAGCATAGCCCTAAACACAACAGGAAGTCAGTTATTTTGAACTTCCTGTCAGATTTTGGGCAGTTTTTGCCATTTCCTGATGTTGTACTTTAACAAACTCCTACAGTTTTGATCTGATCCTCTTCAAATTTGGTGAGTGTAATCTTAAGGCCTTTCCTAAAGGTGCCGGGTGGCGGTGGCAGGGGTGCGAGGGCCCTTTTCATCGCTGCTTGCAGCTTTAATTATTATTATTCTTCTTCTTCTTCTCCGCATTTAATTGCATTTTTGAGGGCCTAAACATGCTCGAAAACTCACGAAACTTTGCACACGCGTCAGAACTGGCGAAAATTTACATCTGATATAGGTTTCAGAATTGGACGGGGCAAAATGGCTCGATAGCGCCACCTATAAAAGTTCAACGGAGTGCGCCTCCCGCAACGTTCCACGTACGTGCACGAAATTCGGTACATACATGTAATGACCTAATACCTACAAAAAAGTCTCTTGGAGCATAGCCCTAAACACAACAGGAAGTCAGCCATTTTGAACTTCCTCTCAGATTTTTGTGCAGTTTTTGCCATTTTCAGGCCTCGTACTTTAACGAACTCCTCCTACAGTTTTAATCTGATCATCTTCAAATTTGGTGAGTGTAATCTTAAGGCCTTTGCGACGTTAAATTGCGAAGATCTTGAGTTTTCGTCAAAGGGCGGGTCCTCGGCGGCCTGACAAATTTCGATGTTTCGCCATGAAACAGGAAGTTGCTGTAACTCAGGCATGGAATGTCCAATCTGCCCCAAACTTCACACTTTTGATAAGCGTTCTGTCCTGAACACATGACCATGCTCATATTCAGTTACAGTTATAGCGCCACCTGCTGGCAACAGGAAGTGACATGTTTAACACTGATATGGACTCCTAATAACATATAAAAAAGTGCCAGCAAGTGCTAAACATGCTAACAACATAATAGAAGCATGCTAAAACATGCTAGCAAACTCTTAGCTAAGTGCTAAAGCATGCTATTATTGCAATTAAATAGGAATTTGCTGTAACTCAGGCATGGAATGTCCAATCTGCCCCAAACTTCACACTTTTGATAAGCGTTCTGTCCTGAACACATCTACATGAGAAAATTCAGTTATAGTAATAGCGCCACCTACTGGTAACAGGAAGTGACATGTTTAACACTCTTGTGGTCTCCTAATAACATATAAAAAAGAGCCAACAAGTGCTAAACAGGTTAGCAACATACTAGAAACATGCTAGCAAACACTTAGCTAAGTGCTAAAGCATGCTATTACTGCAATTAAATAGGAATTTGCTGTAACTCAGGCATGTAATGTCCAATCTGCCCCAAACTTCACACATTTGATAAGAATCATGGCCTGAACACATGTCTATGCTCAAATTCAGTTATAGTAATAGCACCACCTACTGGCAACAGGAAGTGACATGTTTAACACTTTGATGCCGTTCTAGCAACATGTTAAAAATGCCATTGAGTTCTATACATGCTAGAAACATGTTAAAACATGCTAGCAGTACTTAGCTAAGTGCTAAACCATGCTAATTCAATGAAACAGGACTTTGTTGTTACTCAAGAAGGCAATGTACAATCTACCCCAAACTTCACACGTTTGATAAGAGTTATCTCTTGAACACATGTCCATGCTCATATTTAGTTATAGTCATAGCGCCACCTGCTGGCAACAGGAAGTGACGTTTAACACTGTTCTTGACTCCTAATAACATATAAAAAAATGCAAGTAGGTGCTAAACATCCTACCAACATACTAGAGACTTGCTAAAACATACTAGCAAACACTTAGCTAAGTGCTAAAGAATGATATTACTGCAATTAAATATGAATTTGCTGTAACTCAGGCAAGGAATGTCCAATCTGCCCCAAACTTCACACTTTTGATAAGCGTTCTGTCCTGAACACATGATCATGCTTACAGTCATAGCGCCACCTGCTGGCAGCAGGAAGTGACATGTTTAACACTGTTATGGACTCCTAATAACATATAAAAAAGTGCCAGCAAGTGCTAAACATGCTAACAACATACTAGAAACATGCTAAAACATGCTAGCAAACTCTTAGCTAAGTGCTAAAGCATGCTATTATTGCAATTAAATAGGAATTTGCTGTAATTCAGGCATGGAATGTCCAATCTGCCCCAAACTTCACACATTTGATAAGAATCATGGCCTGAACACATGTCTATGCTCAAATTCAGTTATAGTAATAGCGCCACCTACTGGCAACAGGAAGTGACATGTTTAACACTTTTATGCCGTTCTAGCAACATGTTAAAAATGCCATTGAGTTCTAAACATGCTAGAAACATGTTAAAACATGCTAACAATGCTTAGCTAAGTGCTAAAGAATGTTAATTCAATGAAACATGACTTTGTTGTTACTCAAGAAGGCAATGTCCAATTTGCACCAAACTTCACACGTTTGATAAGAGTTCTGTCCTGAACACACATCCATGCTCATATTCAGTTATAGCCATAACGCCATCTACTGGCAACAGAAACTGACATGGTTAACACCGTAATGCAGTACTAACCACATAATTATTGTGTACTAAGCATGCTAGAAACAGACTAAACATGCTAGCAACACTTAGCTGAGTCATGAAGCATGCTATTATCACCATTATACAAAACATTTTGTAACTGACTTTGACATACTCTTACTATATATACCTCCTTAAATGTACATTTCCCAACCATGCTCTGTCTTCCTAAAGCCACCGAGTGTTGATGGCACGGGTGCGAGGGCCCTTTCATCGCTGCTTGCAGCTTTAATTAGGGCCCGAGCACCGATGGTGTGAGGACCCTCTTGGAATTGCTCTGTTTATTAGGGCCCGAGCACCGATGGTGTGAGGACCCTCTTGGAATTGCTCTGTTTATTATTATTATTATTATTCTTCTCCGCATTGAATTGCATTTTTGAGGGCCTAAACATGCGCGAAAACTCACGAAACTTTGCACACGCGTCAGAACTGGCGAAAATTTACATCTGATATAGGTTTCAGAATTGGACGGGGCAAAATGGCTCGATAGCGCCACCTATAAAAGTTCAACGGAGTGCGCCTCCTGCAACGTTCCACGTACGTGCACGAAATTCGGTACATACGTGTAATGACCTAATACCTACAAAAAAGTCTCTTGGAGCATAGCCCTAAACACAACAGGAAGTCAGCCATTTTGAACTTCCTCTCAGATTTTTGTGCAGTTTTTGCCATTTTCAGGCCTCGTACTTTAACGAACTCCTCCTACAGTTTTAATCTGATCATCTTCAAATTTGGTGAGTGTAATCTTAAGGCCTTTGCGACGTTAAATTGCGAAGATCTTGAGTTTTCGTCGAAGGGCGGGTCCTCGGCGGCCTTACAAATTTCGATGTTTCGCCATGAAACAGGAAGTTGCTGTAACTCAGGCATGGAATGTCCAATCTCCCCCAAACTTCACACGTTTGATAAGAGTTCTGTCCTGAACACATGGCCATGCTCATATTCAGTTATAGTCATAGCGCCACCTGCTGGCAACAGGAAGTGACATGTTTAACACTGTTATGGACTCCTAATAACATATAAAAAAGTGCCAGCAAGTGCGAAACATGCTAACAACATACTAGAAGCATGCTAAAACATGCTAGCAAACTCTTAGCTAAGTGCTAAAGCATGCTATTATTGCAATTAAATAGGAATTTGCTGTAACTCAGGCATGGAATGTCCAATCTGCCCCAAACTTCACACTTTTGATAAGCGTTCTGTCCTGAACACATCTACATGATAATATTCAGTTATAGTAATAGCGCCACCTACTGGCAACAGGAAGTGTCATGTTTAACACGTTGATGCCATTCTAGCAACATGTTAAAAATGCCATTGAGGTCTAAACATGCTAGAAACATGTTAAAACATGCTAGCAATACTTAGCTAAGTGCTAAAGCATGCTAATTCAATGAAACAGGATGTTGTTGTTACTCAAGAAGGCAATGTCCAATATGCGCCAAACTTCACACTTTTAATAAACGTTCTGTCCTGAACACATGACCATGCTCATATTCAGTTACAGTCATAGTGCCACCTGCTGGCAACAGGAAGTGACATGTTAAACACTGTTGTGGACATATAAAAACATATAAAAAAAGTGCCAGCAAGTGCTAAACATGCTAACAACATACTAGAAACATGCTAAAACATGCTAGCAAACACTTAGCTAAGTGCTAAAGCATGCTATTGCTGCAATTAAATAGGAATTTGCTGTAACACAGGCATGGAATGTCCAATCTGCCCCAAACTTCACACGTTTGATAAGAGTCATGGCCTGAACACATCTACATGAGAATATTCAGTTATAGTAATAGCGCCACCTGCTGTCAACAGGAAGTGACATGTTTAACACTGTTGTGGTCTCCTAATAACATATATAAAAGAGCCAGCAAGTGCTAAACAGGTTAGCAACATACTAGAAACATGCTAGCAAACACTTAGCTAAGTGATAAAGCATGCTATTACTGCAATTAAATAGGAATTTGCTGTAACTCAGGCATGGAACGTCCAATCTGCCCCAAACTTCACATGTTTGATAAGAATCATGGCCTGAACGCATGCCTATGCTCAAATTCAGTTATAGTAATAGCGCCACCTACTGGCAACAGGAAGTGACATGTTTAACACGTTGATGCCGTTCTAGCAACATGTTAAAAATGCCATTGAGTTCTAAACATGCTAGAAACATATTAAAACATGCTAGCAATACTTAGCTAAGTGCTAAAGCATGCTAATTCAATGAAACAGGACTTTGTTGTTACTCAAGAAGGCAATGTACAATCTACCCCAAACGTCACACGTTTGATAAGAGTTATCTCTTGAACACATGTCCATGCTCATATTTAGTTATAGTCATAGCGCCACCTGCTGGCAACAGGAAGTGACGTTTAACACTGTTCTTGACTCCTAATAACATATAAAAAAATGCCAGTAGGTGCTAAACATCCTACCAACATACTAGAGACATGCTAAAACATAATAGCAAACACTTAGCTAAGTGCTAAAGAATGATATTACTGCAATTAAATATGAATTTGCTGTAACTCAGGCATGGAATGTCCAATCTGCCCCAAACTTCACACTTTTGATAAGCGTTCTGTCCTGAACACATGACCATGCTTATATTCAGTTACAGTCATAGCGCCACCTGCTGGCAACAGGAAGTGACATGTTTAACACTGTTGTGGACTCCTAATAACATATAAAAAAGTGCCAGCAAGTGTTAAACATGCTAACAACATACTAGAAACATGCTAAAACATGCTAGCAAACTCTTAGCCAAGTGCTAAAGCATGCTATTATTGCAATTAAATAGGAATTTGCTGTAACTCAGGCATGGAATGTCCAATCTGCCCCAAACTTCACACTTTTGATAAGAGTCATGGCCTGAACACATCTACATGAGAATGTTCAGTTATAGTAATAGCGCCACCAACTGGCAACAGGAAGTGACATGTTTAACACGTTGATGCCGTTCTAGCAACATGTTAAAACATGCTAACAATGCTTAGCTAAGTTCTAAAGAATGCTAATTCAATGAAACATGACTTTGTTGTTACTCAAGAAGGCAATGTCCAATTTGCACCAAACTTCACATGTTTGATAAGAGTTCTGTCCTGAACACACATCCATGCTCATATTCAGTTATAGTCATAACGCCACCTACTGGCAACAGAAACTGACATGGTTAACACAGTAATGCAGTACTAACCACATAATTATTGTGTACTAAGCATGCTAGAAACAGACTGAACATGCTAGCAACACTTAGCTGAGTCATGAAGCATGCTATTATCACCATTATACAAAACATTTTGTAACTGACTTTGACATACTCTTACTATATATACCTCCTTAAATGTACATTTCCCAACCATGCTCTGCCTTCCTAAAGCCACCGAGTGTTGATGGCACGGGTGCGAGGGCCCTTTCATCGCTGCTTGCAGCTTTAATTAGGGCCCGAGCACCGATGGTGTGAGGACCCTCTTGGAATTGCTCTGTTTATTATTATTATTATTATTCTTCTCCGCATTGAATTGCATTTTTGAGGGCCTAAACATGCGCGAAAACTCACGAAACTTTGCACACGCGTCAGAACTGGCGAAAATTTACATCTGATATAGGTTTCAGAATTGGACGGGGCAAAATGGCTCGATAGCGCCACCTATAAAAGTTCAACGGAGTGCGCCTCCCGCAACGTTCCACGTACGTGCACGAAATTCGGTACATACGTGTAATGACCTAATACCTACAAAAAAGTCTCTTGGAGCATAGCCCTAAACACAACAGGAAGTCAGCCATTTTGAACTTCCTCTCAGATTTTTGTGCAGTTTTTGCCATTTTCAGGCCTCGTACTTTAACGAACTCCTCCTACAGTTTTAATCTGATCATCTTCAAATTTGGTGAGTGTAATCTTAAGGCCTTTGCGACGTTAAATTGCGAAGATCTTGAGTTTTCGTCGAAGGGCGGGTCCTCGGCGGCCTTACAAATTTCGATGTTTCGCCATGAAACAGGAAGTTGCTGTAACTCAGGCATGGAATGTCCAATCTCCCCCAAACTTCACACGTTTGATAAGAGTTCTGTCCTGAACACATGGCCATGCTCATATTCAGTTATAGTCATAGCGCCACCTGCTGGCAACAGGAAGTGACATGTTTAACACTGTTATGGACTCCTAATAACATATAAAAAAGTGCCAGCAAGTGCGAAACATGCTAACAACATACTAGAAGCATGCTAAAACATGCTAGCAAACTCTTAGCTAAGTGCTAAAGCATGCTATTATTGCAATTAAATAGGAATTTGCTGTAACTCAGGCATGGAATGTCCAATCTGCCCCAAACTTCACACTTTTGATAAGCGTTCTGTCCTGAACACATCTACATGATAATATTCAGTTATAGTAATAGCGCCACCTACTGGCAACAGGAAGTGTCATGTTTAACACGTTGATGCCATTCTAGCAACATGTTAAAAATGCCATTGAGGTCTAAACATGCTAGAAACATGTTAAAACATGCTAGCAATACTTAGCTAAGTGCTAAAGCATGCTAATTCAATGAAACAGGATGTTGTTGTTACTCAAGAAGGCAATGTCCAATATGCGCCAAACTTCACACTTTTAATAAACGTTCTGTCCTGAACACATGACCATGCTCATATTCAGTTACAGTCATAGTGCCACCTGCTGGCAACAGGAAGTGACATGTTAAACACTGTTGTGGACATATAAAAACATATAAAAAAAGTGCCAGCAAGTGCTAAACATGCTAACAACATACTAGAAACATGCTAAAACATGCTAGCAAACACTTAGCTAAGTGCTAAAGCATGCTATTGCTGCAATTAAATAGGAATTTGCTGTAACACAGGCATGGAATGTCCAATCTGCCCCAAACTTCACACGTTTGATAAGAGTCATGGCCTGAACACATCTACATGAGAATATTCAGTTATAGTAATAGCGCCACCTGCTGTCAACAGGAAGTGACATGTTTAACACTGTTGTGGTCTCCTAATAACATATATAAAAGAGCCAGCAAGTGCTAAACAGGTTAGCAACATACTAGAAACATGCTAGCAAACACTTAGCTAAGTGATAAAGCATGCTATTACTGCAATTAAATAGGAATTTGCTGTAACTCAGGCATGGAACGTCCAATCTGCCCCAAACTTCACATGTTTGATAAGAATCATGGCCTGAACGCATGCCTATGCTCAAATTCAGTTATAGTAATAGCGCCACCTACTGGCAACAGGAAGTGACATGTTTAACACGTTGATGCCGTTCTAGCAACATGTTAAAAATGCCATTGAGTTCTAAACATGCTAGAAACATATTAAAACATGCTAGCAATACTTAGCTAAGTGCTAAAGCATGCTAATTCAATGAAACAGGACTTTGTTGTTACTCAAGAAGGCAATGTACAATCTACCCCAAACGTCACACGTTTGATAAGAGTTATCTCTTGAACACATGTCCATGCTCATATTTAGTTATAGTCATAGCGCCACCTGCTGGCAACAGGAAGTGACGTTTAACACTGTTCTTGACTCCTAATAACATATAAAAAAATGCCAGTAGGTGCTAAACATCCTACCAACATACTAGAGACATGCTAAAACATAATAGCAAACACTTAGCTAAGTGCTAAAGAATGATATTACTGCAATTAAATATGAATTTGCTGTAACTCAGGCATGGAATGTCCAATCTGCCCCAAACTTCACACTTTTGATAAGCGTTCTGTCCTGAACACATGACCATGCTTATATTCAGTTACAGTCATAGCGCCACCTGCTGGCAACAGGAAGTGACATGTTTAACACTGTTGTGGACTCCTAATAACATATAAAAAAGTGCCAGCAAGTGTTAAACATGCTAACAACATACTAGAAACATGCTAAAACATGCTAGCAAACTCTTAGCCAAGTGCTAAAGCATGCTATTATTGCAATTAAATAGGAATTTGCTGTAACTCAGGCATGGAATGTCCAATCTGCCCCAAACTTCACACTTTTGATAAGAGTCATGGCCTGAACACATCTACATGAGAATGTTCAGTTATAGTAATAGCGCCACCAACTGGCAACAGGAAGTGACATGTTTAACACGTTGATGCCGTTCTAGCAACATGTTAAAACATGCTAACAATGCTTAGCTAAGTTCTAAAGAATGCTAATTCAATGAAACATGACTTTGTTGTTACTCAAGAAGGCAATGTCCAATTTGCACCAAACTTCACATGTTTGATAAGAGTTCTGTCCTGAACACACATCCATGCTCATATTCAGTTATAGTCATAACGCCACCTACTGGCAACAGAAACTGACATGGTTAACACAGTAATGCAGTACTAACCACATAATTATTGTGTACTAAGCATGCTAGAAACAGACTGAACATGCTAGCAACACTTAGCTGAGTCATGAAGCATGCTATTATCACCATTATACAAAACATTTTGTAACTGACTTTGACATACTCTTACTATATATACCTCCTTAAATGTACATTTCCCAACCATGCTCTGCCTTCCTAAAGCCACCGAGTGTTGATGGCACGGGTGCGAGGGCCCTTTCATCGCTGCTTGCAGCTTTAATTAGGGCCCGAGCACCGATGGTGTGAGGACCCTCTTGGAATTGCTCTGTTTATTATTATTATTATTATTCTTCTCCGCATTGAATTGCATTTTTGAGGGCCTAAACATGCGCGAAAACTCACGAAACTTTGCACACGCGTCAGAACTGGCGAAAATTTACATCTGATATAGGTTTCAGAATTGGACGGGGCAAAATGGCTCGATAGCGCCACCTATAAAAGTTCAACGGAGTGCGCCTCCCGCAACGTTCCACGTACGTGCACGAAATTCGGTACATACGTGTAATGACCTAATACCTACAAAAAAGTCTCTTGGAGCATAGCCCTAAACACAACAGGAAGTCAGCCATTTTGAACTTCCTCTCAGATTTTTGTGCAGTTTTTGCCATTTTCAGGCCTCGTACTTTAACGAACTCCTCCTACAGTTTTAATCTGATCATCTTCAAATTTGGTGAGTGTAATCTTAAGGCCTTTGCGACGTTAAATTGCGAAGATCTTGAGTTTTCGTCGAAGGGCGGGTCCTCGGCGGCCTTACAAATTTCGATGTTTCGCCATGAAACAGGAAGTTGCTGTAACTCAGGCATGGAATGTCCAATCTCCCCCAAACTTCACACGTTTGATAAGAGTTCTGTCCTGAACACATGGCCATGCTCATATTCAGTTATAGTCATAGCGCCACCTGCTGGCAACAGGAAGTGACATGTTTAACACTGTTATGGACTCCTAATAACATATAAAAAAGTGCCAGCAAGTGCGAAACATGCTAACAACATACTAGAAGCATGCTAAAACATGCTAGCAAACTCTTAGCTAAGTGCTAAAGCATGCTATTATTGCAATTAAATAGGAATTTGCTGTAACTCAGGCATGGAATGTCCAATCTGCCCCAAACTTCACACTTTTGATAAGCGTTCTGTCCTGAACACATCTACATGATAATATTCAGTTATAGTAATAGCGCCACCTACTGGCAACAGGAAGTGTCATGTTTAACACGTTGATGCCATTCTAGCAACATGTTAAAAATGCCATTGAGGTCTAAACATGCTAGAAACATGTTAAAACATGCTAGCAATACTTAGCTAAGTGCTAAAGCATGCTAATTCAATGAAACAGGATGTTGTTGTTACTCAAGAAGGCAATGTCCAATATGCGCCAAACTTCACACTTTTAATAAACGTTCTGTCCTGAACACATGACCATGCTCATATTCAGTTACAGTCATAGTGCCACCTGCTGGCAACAGGAAGTGACATGTTAAACACTGTTGTGGACATATAAAAACATATAAAAAAAGTGCCAGCAAGTGCTAAACATGCTAACAACATACTAGAAACATGCTAAAACATGCTAGCAAACACTTAGCTAAGTGCTAAAGCATGCTATTGCTGCAATTAAATAGGAATTTGCTGTAACACAGGCATGGAATGTCCAATCTGCCCCAAACTTCACACGTTTGATAAGAGTCATGGCCTGAACACATCTACATGAGAATATTCAGTTATAGTAATAGCGCCACCTGCTGTCAACAGGAAGTGACATGTTTAACACTGTTGTGGTCTCCTAATAACATATATAAAAGAGCCAGCAAGTGCTAAACAGGTTAGCAACATACTAGAAACATGCTAGCAAACACTTAGCTAAGTGATAAAGCATGCTATTACTGCAATTAAATAGGAATTTGCTGTAACTCAGGCATGGAACGTCCAATCTGCCCCAAACTTCACATGTTTGATAAGAATCATGGCCTGAACGCATGCCTATGCTCAAATTCAGTTATAGTAATAGCGCCACCTACTGGCAACAGGAAGTGACATGTTTAACACGTTGATGCCGTTCTAGCAACATGTTAAAAATGCCATTGAGTTCTAAACATGCTAGAAACATATTAAAACATGCTAGCAATACTTAGCTAAGTGCTAAAGCATGCTAATTCAATGAAACAGGACTTTGTTGTTACTCAAGAAGGCAATGTACAATCTACCCCAAACGTCACACGTTTGATAAGAGTTATCTCTTGAACACATGTCCATGCTCATATTTAGTTATAGTCATAGCGCCACCTGCTGGCAACAGGAAGTGACGTTTAACACTGTTCTTGACTCCTAATAACATATAAAAAAATGCCAGTAGGTGCTAAACATCCTACCAACATACTAGAGACATGCTAAAACATAATAGCAAACACTTAGCTAAGTGCTAAAGAATGATATTACTGCAATTAAATATGAATTTGCTGTAACTCAGGCATGGAATGTCCAATCTGCCCCAAACTTCACACTTTTGATAAGCGTTCTGTCCTGAACACATGACCATGCTTATATTCAGTTACAGTCATAGCGCCACCTGCTGGCAACAGGAAGTGACATGTTTAACACTGTTGTGGACTCCTAATAACATATAAAAAAGTGCCAGCAAGTGTTAAACATGCTAACAACATACTAGAAACATGCTAAAACATGCTAGCAAACTCTTAGCCAAGTGCTAAAGCATGCTATTATTGCAATTAAATAGGAATTTGCTGTAACTCAGGCATGGAATGTCCAATCTGCCCCAAACTTCACACTTTTGATAAGAGTCATGGCCTGAACACATCTACATGAGAATGTTCAGTTATAGTAATAGCGCCACCAACTGGCAACAGGAAGTGACATGTTTAACACGTTGATGCCGTTCTAGCAACATGTTAAAACATGCTAACAATGCTTAGCTAAGTTCTAAAGAATGCTAATTCAATGAAACATGACTTTGTTGTTACTCAAGAAGGCAATGTCCAATTTGCACCAAACTTCACATGTTTGATAAGAGTTCTGTCCTGAACACACATCCATGCTCATATTCAGTTATAGTCATAACGCCACCTACTGGCAACAGAAACTGACATGGTTAACACAGTAATGCAGTACTAACCACATAATTATTGTGTACTAAGCATGCTAGAAACAGACTGAACATGCTAGCAACACTTAGCTGAGTCATGAAGCATGCTATTATCACCATTATACAAAACATTTTGTAACTGACTTTGACATACTCTTACTATATATACCTCCTTAAATGTACATTTCCCAACCATGCTCTGCCTTCCTAAAGCCACCGAGTGTTGATGGCACGGGTGCGAGGGCCCTTTCATCGCTGCTTGCAGCTTTAATTATTATTATTATTATTCTTCTCCGCATTGAATTGCATTTTTGAGGGCCTAAACATGCGCGAAAACTCACGAAACTTTGCACACGCGTCAGAACTGGCGAAAATTTACATCTGATATAGGTTTCAGAATTGGACGGGGCAAAATGGCTCGATAGCGCCACCTATAAAAGTTCAACGGAGTGCGCCTCCTGCAACGTTCCACGTACGTGCACGAAATTCGGTACATACGTGTAATGACCTAATACCTACAAAAAAGTCTCTTGGAGCATAGCCCTAAACACAACAGGAAGTCAGCCATTTTGAACTTCCTCTCAGATTTTTGTGCAGTTTTTGCCATTTTCAGGCCTCGTACTTTAACGAACTCCTCCTACAGTTTTAATCTGATCATCTTCAAATTTGGTGAGTGTAATCTTAAGGCCTTTGCGACGTTAAATTGCGAAGATCTTGAGTTTTCGTCGAAGGGCGGGTCCTCGGCGGCCTTACAAATTTCGATGTTTCGCCATGAAACAGGAAGTTGCTGTAACTCAGGCATGGAATGTCCAATCTCCCCCAAACTTCACACGTTTGATAAGAGTTCTGTCCTGAACACATGGCCATGCTCATATTCAGTTATAGTCATAGCGCCACCTGCTGGCAACAGGAAGTGACATGTTTAACACTGTTATGGACTCCTAATAACATATAAAAAAGTGCCAGCAAGTGCGAAACATGCTAACAACATACTAGAAGCATGCTAAAACATGCTAGCAAACTCTTAGCTAAGTGCTAAAGCATGCTATTATTGCAATTAAATAGGAATTTGCTGTAACTCAGGCATGGAATGTCCAATCTGCCCCAAACTTCACACTTTTGATAAGCGTTCTGTCCTGAACACATCTACATGATAATATTCAGTTATAGTAATAGCGCCACCTACTGGCAACAGGAAGTGTCATGTTTAACACGTTGATGCCATTCTAGCAACATGTTAAAAATGCCATTGAGGTCTAAACATGCTAGAAACATGTTAAAACATGCTAGCAATACTTAGCTAAGTGCTAAAGCATGCTAATTCAATGAAACAGGATGTTGTTGTTACTCAAGAAGGCAATGTCCAATATGCGCCAAACTTCACACTTTTAATAAACGTTCTGTCCTGAACACATGACCATGCTCATATTCAGTTACAGTCATAGTGCCACCTGCTGGCAACAGGAAGTGACATGTTAAACACTGTTGTGGACATATAAAAACATATAAAAAAAGTGCCAGCAAGTGCTAAACATGCTAACAACATACTAGAAACATGCTAAAACATGCTAGCAAACACTTAGCTAAGTGCTAAAGCATGCTATTGCTGCAATTAAATAGGAATTTGCTGTAACACAGGCATGGAATGTCCAATCTGCCCCAAACTTCACACGTTTGATAAGAGTCATGGCCTGAACACATCTACATGAGAATATTCAGTTATAGTAATAGCGCCACCTGCTGTCAACAGGAAGTGACATGTTTAACACTGTTGTGGTCTCCTAATAACATATATAAAAGAGCCAGCAAGTGCTAAACAGGTTAGCAACATACTAGAAACATGCTAGCAAACACTTAGCTAAGTGATAAAGCATGCTATTACTGCAATTAAATAGGAATTTGCTGTAACTCAGGCATGGAACGTCCAATCTGCCCCAAACTTCACATGTTTGATAAGAATCATGGCCTGAACGCATGCCTATGCTCAAATTCAGTTATAGTAATAGCGCCACCTACTGGCAACAGGAAGTGACATGTTTAACACGTTGATGCCGTTCTAGCAACACGTTAAAAATGCCATTGAGTTCTAAACATGCTAGAAACATATTAAAACATGCTAGCAATACTTAGCTAAGTGCTAAAGCATGCTAATTCAATGAAACAGGACTTTGTTGTTACTCAAGAAGGCAATGTACAATCTACCCCAAACGTCACACGTTTGATAAGAGTTATCTCTTGAACACATGTCCATGCTCATATTTAGTTATAGTCATAGCGCCACCTGCTGGCAACAGGAAGTGACGTTTAACACTGTTCTTGACTCCTAATAACATATAAAAAAATGCCAGTAGGTGCTAAACATCCTACCAACATACTAGAGACATGCTAAAACATAATAGCAAACACTTAGCTAAGTGCTAAAGAATGATATTACTGCAATTAAATATGAATTTGCTGTAACTCAGGCATGGAATGTCCAATCTGCCCCAAACTTCACACTTTTGATAAGCGTTCTGTCCTGAACACATGACCATGCTTATATTCAGTTACAGTCATAGCGCCACCTGCTGGCAACAGGAAGTGACATGTTTAACACTGTTGTGGACTCCTAATAACATATAAAAAAGTGCCAGCAAGTGTTAAACATGCTAACAACATACTAGAAACATGCTAAAACATGCTAGCAAACTCTTAGCCAAGTGCTAAAGCATGCTATTATTGCAATTAAATAGGAATTTGCTGTAACTCAGGCATGGAATGTCCAATCTGCCCCAAACTTCACACTTTTGATAAGAGTCATGGCCTGAACACATCTACATGAGAATGTTCAGTTATAGTAATAGCGCCACCAACTGGCAACAGGAAGTGACATGTTTAACACGTTGATGCCGTTCTAGCAACATGTTAAAACATGCTAACAATGCTTAGCTAAGTTCTAAAGAATGCTAATTCAATGAAACATGACTTTGTTGTTACTCAAGAAGGCAATGTCCAATTTGCACCAAACTTCACATGTTTGATAAGAGTTCTGTCCTGAACACACATCCATGCTCATATTCAGTTATAGTCATAACGCCACCTACTGGCAACAGAAACTGACATGGTTAACACAGTAATGCAGTACTAACCACATAATTATTGTGTACTAAGCATGCTAGAAACAGACTGAACATGCTAGCAACACTTAGCTGAGTCATGAAGCATGCTATTATCACCATTATACAAAACATTTTGTAACTGACTTTGACATACTCTTACTATATATACCTCCTTAAATGTACATTTCCCAACCATGCTCTGCCTTCCTAAAGCCACCGAGTGTTGATGGCACGGGTGCGAGGGCCCTTTCATCGCTGCTTGCAGCTTTAATTATTATTATTCTTCTTCTTCTTCTCCGCATTTAATTGCATTTTTGAGGGCCTAAACATGCTCGAAAACTCACGAAACTTTGCACACGCGTCAGAACTGGCGAAAATTTACATCTGATATAGGTTTCAGAATTGGACGGGGCAAAATGGCTCGATAGCGCCACCTATAAAAGTTCAACGGAGTGCGCCTCCCGCAACGTTCCACGTACGTGCACGAAATTCGGTACATACATGTAATGACCTAATACCTACAAAAAAGTCTCTTGGAGCATAGCCCTAAACACAACAGGAAGTCAGCCATTTTGAACTTCCTCTCAGATTTTTGTGCAGTTTTTGCCATTTTCAGGCCTCGTACTTTAACGAACTCCTCCTACAGTTTTAATCTGATCATCTTCAAATTTGGTGAGTGTAATCTTAAGGCCTTTGCGACGTTAAATTGCGAAGATCTTGAGTTTTCGTCAAAGGGCGGGTCCTCGGCGGCCTGACAAATTTCGATGTTTCGCCATGAAACAGGAAGTTGCTGTAACTCAGGCATGGAATGTCCAATCTGCCCCAAACTTCACACTTTTGATAAGCGTTCTGTCCTGAACACATGACCATGCTCATATTCAGTTACAGTTATAGCGCCACCTGCTGGCAACAGGAAGTGACATGTTTAACACTGATATGGACTCCTAATAACATATAAAAAAGTGCCAGCAAGTGCTAAACATGCTAACAACATAATAGAAGCATGCTAAAACATGCTAGCAAACTCTTAGCTAAGTGCTAAAGCATGCTATTATTGCAATTAAATAGGAATTTGCTGTAACTCAGGCATGGAATGTCCAATCTGCCCCAAACTTCACACTTTTGATAAGCGTTCTGTCCTGAACACATCTACATGAGAAAATTCAGTTATAGTAATAGCGCCACCTACTGGTAACAGGAAGTGACATGTTTAACACTCTTGTGGTCTCCTAATAACATATAAAAAAGAGCCAACAAGTGCTAAACAGGTTAGCAACATACTAGAAACATGCTAGCAAACACTTAGCTAAGTGCTAAAGCATGCTATTACTGCAATTAAATAGGAATTTGCTGTAACTCAGGCATGTAATGTCCAATCTGCCCCAAACTTCACACATTTGATAAGAATCATGGCCTGAACACATGTCTATGCTCAAATTCAGTTATAGTAATAGCACCACCTACTGGCAACAGGAAGTGACATGTTTAACACTTTGATGCCGTTCTAGCAACATGTTAAAAATGCCATTGAGTTCTATACATGCTAGAAACATGTTAAAACATGCTAGCAGTACTTAGCTAAGTGCTAAACCATGCTAATTCAATGAAACAGGACTTTGTTGTTACTCAAGAAGGCAATGTACAATCTACCCCAAACTTCACACGTTTGATAAGAGTTATCTCTTGAACACATGTCCATGCTCATATTTAGTTATAGTCATAGCGCCACCTGCTGGCAACAGGAAGTGACGTTTAACACTGTTCTTGACTCCTAATAACATATAAAAAAATGCAAGTAGGTGCTAAACATCCTACCAACATACTAGAGACTTGCTAAAACATACTAGCAAACACTTAGCTAAGTGCTAAAGAATGATATTACTGCAATTAAATATGAATTTGCTGTAACTCAGGCAAGGAATGTCCAATCTGCCCCAAACTTCACACTTTTGATAAGCGTTCTGTCCTGAACACATGATCATGCTTACAGTCATAGCGCCACCTGCTGGCAGCAGGAAGTGACATGTTTAACACTGTTATGGACTCCTAATAACATATAAAAAAGTGCCAGCAAGTGCTAAACATGCTAACAACATACTAGAAACATGCTAAAACATGCTAGCAAACTCTTAGCTAAGTGCTAAAGCATGCTATTATTGCAATTAAATAGGAATTTGCTGTAATTCAGGCATGGAATGTCCAATCTGCCCCAAACTTCACACATTTGATAAGAATCATGGCCTGAACACATGTCTATGCTCAAATTCAGTTATAGTAATAGCGCCACCTACTGGCAACAGGAAGTGACATGTTTAACACTTTTATGCCGTTCTAGCAACATGTTAAAAATGCCATTGAGTTCTAAACATGCTAGAAACATGTTAAAACATGCTAACAATGCTTAGCTAAGTGCTAAAGAATGTTAATTCAATGAAACATGACTTTGTTGTTACTCAAGAAGGCAATGTCCAATTTGCACCAAACTTCACACGTTTGATAAGAGTTCTGTCCTGAACACACATCCATGCTCATATTCAGTTATAGCCATAACGCCATCTACTGGCAACAGAAACTGACATGGTTAACACCGTAATGCAGTACTAACCACATAATTATTGTGTACTAAGCATGCTAGAAACAGACTAAACATGCTAGCAACACTTAGCTGAGTCATGAAGCATGCTATTATCACCATTATACAAAACATTTTGTAACTGACTTTGACATACTCTTACTATATATACCTCCTTAAATGTACATTTCCCAACCATGCTCTGTCTTCCTAAAGCCACCGAGTGTTGATGGCACGGGTGCGAGGGCCCTTTCATCGCTGCTTGCAGCTTTAATTAGGGCCCGAGCACCGATGGTGTGAGGACCCTCTTGGAATTGCTCTGTTTATTATTATTATTATTATTCTTCTCCGCATTGAATTGCATTTTTGAGGGCCTAAACATGCGCGAAAACTCACGAAACTTTGCACACGCGTCAGAACTGGCGAAAATTTACATCTGATATAGGTTTCAGAATTGGACGGGGCAAAATGGCTCGATAGCGCCACCTATAAAAGTTCAACGGAGTGCGCCTCCTGCAACGTTCCACGTACGTGCACGAAATTCGGTACATACGTGTAATGACCTAATACCTACAAAAAAGTCTCTTGGAGCATAGCCCTAAACACAACAGGAAGTCAGCCATTTTGAACTTCCTCTCAGATTTTTGTGCAGTTTTTGCCATTTTCAGGCCTCGTACTTTAACGAACTCCTCCTACAGTTTTAATCTGATCATCTTCAAATTTGGTGAGTGTAATCTTAAGGCCTTTGCGACGTTAAATTGCGAAGATCTTGAGTTTTCGTCGAAGGGCGGGTCCTCGGCGGCCTTACAAATTTCGATGTTTCGCCATGAAACAGGAAGTTGCTGTAACTCAGGCATGGAATGTCCAATCTCCCCCAAACTTCACACGTTTGATAAGAGTTCTGTCCTGAACACATGGCCATGCTCATATTCAGTTATAGTCATAGCGCCACCTGCTGGCAACAGGAAGTGACATGTTTAACACTGTTATGGACTCCTAATAACATATAAAAAAGTGCCAGCAAGTGCGAAACATGCTAACAACATACTAGAAGCATGCTAAAACATGCTAGCAAACTCTTAGCTAAGTGCTAAAGCATGCTATTATTGCAATTAAATAGGAATTTGCTGTAACTCAGGCATGGAATGTCCAATCTGCCCCAAACTTCACACTTTTGATAAGCGTTCTGTCCTGAACACATCTACATGATAATATTCAGTTATAGTAATAGCGCCACCTACTGGCAACAGGAAGTGTCATGTTTAACACGTTGATGCCATTCTAGCAACATGTTAAAAATGCCATTGAGGTCTAAACATGCTAGAAACATGTTAAAACATGCTAGCAATACTTAGCTAAGTGCTAAAGCATGCTAATTCAATGAAACAGGATGTTGTTGTTACTCAAGAAGGCAATGTCCAATATGCGCCAAACTTCACACTTTTAATAAACGTTCTGTCCTGAACACATGACCATGCTCATATTCAGTTACAGTCATAGTGCCACCTGCTGGCAACAGGAAGTGACATGTTAAACACTGTTGTGGACATATAAAAACATATAAAAAAAGTGCCAGCAAGTGCTAAACATGCTAACAACATACTAGAAACATGCTAAAACATGCTAGCAAACACTTAGCTAAGTGCTAAAGCATGCTATTGCTGCAATTAAATAGGAATTTGCTGTAACACAGGCATGGAATGTCCAATCTGCCCCAAACTTCACACGTTTGATAAGAGTCATGGCCTGAACACATCTACATGAGAATATTCAGTTATAGTAATAGCGCCACCTGCTGTCAACAGGAAGTGACATGTTTAACACTGTTGTGGTCTCCTAATAACATATATAAAAGAGCCAGCAAGTGCTAAACAGGTTAGCAACATACTAGAAACATGCTAGCAAACACTTAGCTAAGTGATAAAGCATGCTATTACTGCAATTAAATAGGAATTTGCTGTAACTCAGGCATGGAACGTCCAATCTGCCCCAAACTTCACATGTTTGATAAGAATCATGGCCTGAACGCATGCCTATGCTCAAATTCAGTTATAGTAATAGCGCCACCTACTGGCAACAGGAAGTGACATGTTTAACACGTTGATGCCGTTCTAGCAACACGTTAAAAATGCCATTGAGTTCTAAACATGCTAGAAACATATTAAAACATGCTAGCAATACTTAGCTAAGTGCTAAAGCATGCTAATTCAATGAAACAGGACTTTGTTGTTACTCAAGAAGGCAATGTACAATCTACCCCAAACGTCACACGTTTGATAAGAGTTATCTCTTGAACACATGTCCATGCTCATATTTAGTTATAGTCATAGCGCCACCTGCTGGCAACAGGAAGTGACGTTTAACACTGTTCTTGACTCCTAATAACATATAAAAAAATGCCAGTAGGTGCTAAACATCCTACCAACATACTAGAGACATGCTAAAACATAATAGCAAACACTTAGCTAAGTGCTAAAGAATGATATTACTGCAATTAAATATGAATTTGCTGTAACTCAGGCATGGAATGTCCAATCTGCCCCAAACTTCACACTTTTGATAAGCGTTCTGTCCTGAACACATGACCATGCTTATATTCAGTTACAGTCATAGCGCCACCTGCTGGCAACAGGAAGTGACATGTTTAACACTGTTGTGGACTCCTAATAACATATAAAAAAGTGCCAGCAAGTGTTAAACATGCTAACAACATACTAGAAACATGCTAAAACATGCTAGCAAACTCTTAGCCAAGTGCTAAAGCATGCTATTATTGCAATTAAATAGGAATTTGCTGTAACTCAGGCATGGAATGTCCAATCTGCCCCAAACTTCACACTTTTGATAAGAGTCATGGCCTGAACACATCTACATGAGAATGTTCAGTTATAGTAATAGCGCCACCAACTGGCAACAGGAAGTGACATGTTTAACACGTTGATGCCGTTCTAGCAACATGTTAAAACATGCTAACAATGCTTAGCTAAGTTCTAAAGAATGCTAATTCAATGAAACATGACTTTGTTGTTACTCAAGAAGGCAATGTCCAATTTGCACCAAACTTCACATGTTTGATAAGAGTTCTGTCCTGAACACACATCCATGCTCATATTCAGTTATAGTCATAACGCCACCTACTGGCAACAGAAACTGACATGGTTAACACAGTAATGCAGTACTAACCACATAATTATTGTGTACTAAGCATGCTAGAAACAGACTGAACATGCTAGCAACACTTAGCTGAGTCATGAAGCATGCTATTATCACCATTATACAAAACATTTTGTAACTGACTTTGACATACTCTTACTATATATACCTCCTTAAATGTACATTTCCCAACCATGCTCTGCCTTCCTAAAGCCACCGAGTGTTGATGGCACGGGTGCGAGGGCCCTTTCATCGCTGCTTGCAGCTTTAATTATTATTATTCTTCTTCTTCTTCTCCGCATTTAATTGCATTTTTGAGGGCCTAAACATGCTCGAAAACTCACGAAACTTTGCACACGCGTCAGAACTGGCAAAAATTTACATCTGATATAGGTTTCAGAATTGGACGGGGCAAAATGGCTCGATAGCGCCACCTATAAAAGTTCAACGGAGTGCGCCTCCCGCAACGTTCCACGTACGTGCACGAAATTCGGTACATACATGTAATGACCTAATACCTACAAAAAAGTCTCTTGGAGCATAGCCCTAAACACAACAGGAAGTCAGCCATTTTGAACTTCCTCTCAGATTTTTGTGCAGTTTTTGCCATTTTCAGGCCTCGTACTTTAACGAACTCCTCCTACAGTTTTAATCTGATCATCTTCAAATTTGGTGAGTGTAATCTTAAGGCCTTTGCGACGTTAAATTGCGAAGATCTTGAGTTTTCGTCAAAGGGCGGGTCCTCGGCGGCCTGACAAATTTCGATGTTTCGCCATGAAACAGGAAGTTGCTGTAACTCAGGCATGGAATGTCCAATCTGCCCCAAACTTCACACTTTTGATAAGCGTTCTGTCCTGAACACATGACCATGCTCATATTCAGTTACAGTTATAGCGCCACCTGCTGGCAACAGGAAGTGACATGTTTAACACTGATATGGACTCCTAATAACATATAAAAAAGTGCCAGCAAGTGCTAAACATGCTAACAACATAATAGAAGCATGCTAAAACATGCTAGCAAACTCTTAGCTAAGTGCTAAAGCATGCTATTATTGCAATTAAATAGGAATTTGCTGTAACTCAGGCATGGAATGTCCAATCTGCCCCAAACTTCACACTTTTGATAAGCGTTCTGTCCTGAACACATCTACATGAGAAAATTCAGTTATAGTAATAGCGCCACCTACTGGTAACAGGAAGTGACATGTTTAACACTCTTGTGGTCTCCTAATAACATATAAAAAAGAGCCAACAAGTGCTAAACAGGTTAGCAACATACTAGAAACATGCTAGCAAACACTTAGCTAAGTGCTAAAGCATGCTATTACTGCAATTAAATAGGAATTTGCTGTAACTCAGGCATGTAATGTCCAATCTGCCCCAAACTTCACACATTTGATAAGAATCATGGCCTGAACACATGTCTATGCTCAAATTCAGTTATAGTAATAGCACCACCTACTGGCAACAGGAAGTGACATGTTTAACACTTTGATGCCGTTCTAGCAACATGTTAAAAATGCCATTGAGTTCTATACATGCTAGAAACATGTTAAAACATGCTAGCAGTACTTAGCTAAGTGCTAAACCATGCTAATTCAATGAAACAGGACTTTGTTGTTACTCAAGAAGGCAATGTACAATCTACCCCAAACTTCACACGTTTGATAAGAGTTATCTCTTGAACACATGTCCATGCTCATATTTAGTTATAGTCATAGCGCCACCTGCTGGCAACAGGAAGTGACGTTTAACACTGTTCTTGACTCCTAATAACATATAAAAAAATGCAAGTAGGTGCTAAACATCCTACCAACATACTAGAGACTTGCTAAAACATACTAGCAAACACTTAGCTAAGTGCTAAAGAATGATATTACTGCAATTAAATATGAATTTGCTGTAACTCAGGCAAGGAATGTCCAATCTGCCCCAAACTTCACACTTTTGATAAGCGTTCTGTCCTGAACACATGATCATGCTTACAGTCATAGCGCCACCTGCTGGCAGCAGGAAGTGACATGTTTAACACTGTTATGGACTCCTAATAACATATAAAAAAGTGCCAGCAAGTGCTAAACATGCTAACAACATACTAGAAACATGCTAAAACATGCTAGCAAACTCTTAGCTAAGTGCTAAAGCATGCTATTATTGCAATTAAATAGGAATTTGCTGTAATTCAGGCATGGAATGTCCAATCTGCCCCAAACTTCACACATTTGATAAGAATCATGGCCTGAACACATGTCTATGCTCAAATTCAGTTATAGTAATAGCGCCACCTACTGGCAACAGGAAGTGACATGTTTAACACTTTTATGCCGTTCTAGCAACATGTTAAAAATGCCATTGAGTTCTAAACATGCTAGAAACATGTTAAAACATGCTAACAATGCTTAGCTAAGTGCTAAAGAATGTTAATTCAATGAAACATGACTTTGTTGTTACTCAAGAAGGCAATGTCCAATTTGCACCAAACTTCACACGTTTGATAAGAGTTCTGTCCTGAACACACATCCATGCTCATATTCAGTTATAGCCATAACGCCATCTACTGGCAACAGAAACTGACATGGTTAACACCGTAATGCAGTACTAACCACATAATTATTGTGTACTAAGCATGCTAGAAACAGACTAAACATGCTAGCAACACTTAGCTGAGTCATGAAGCATGCTATTATCACCATTATACAAAACATTTTGTAACTGACTTTGACATACTCTTACTATATATACCTCCTTAAATGTACATTTCCCAACCATGCTCTGTCTTCCTAAAGCCACCGAGTGTTGATGGCACGGGTGCGAGGGCCCTTTCATCGCTGCTTGCAGCTTTAATTAGGGCCCGAGCACCGATGGTGTGAGGACCCTCTTGGAATTGCTCTGTTTATTATTATTATTATTATTATTCTCCGCATTGAATTGCATTTTTGAGGGCCTAAACATGCGCGAAAACTCACGAAACTTTGCACACGCGTCAGAACTGGCGAAAATTTACATCTGATATAGGTTTCAGAATTGGACGGGGCAAAATGGCTCGATAGCGCCACCTATAAAAGTTCAACGGAGTGCGCCTCCTGCAACGTTCCACGTACGTGCACGAAATTCGGTACATACGTGTAATGACCTAATACCTACAAAAAAGTCTCTTGGAGCATAGCCCTAAACACAACAGGAAGTCAGCCATTTTGAACTTCCTCTCAGATTTTTGTGCAGTTTTTGCCATTTTCAGGCCTCGTACTTTAACGAACTCCTCCTACAGTTTTAATCTGATCATCTTCAAATTTGGTGAGTGTAATCTTAAGGCCTTTGCGACGTTAAATTGCGAAGATCTTGAGTTTTCGTCGAAGGGCGGGTCCTCGGCGGCCTTACAAATTTCGATGTTTCGCCATGAAACAGGAAGTTGCTGTAACTCAGGCATGGAATGTCCAATCTCCCCCAAACTTCACACGTTTGATAAGAGTTCTGTCCTGAACACATGGCCATGCTCATATTCAGTTATAGTCATAGCGCCACCTGCTGGCAACAGGAAGTGACATGTTTAACACTGTTATGGACTCCTAATAACATATAAAAAAGTGCCAGCAAGTGCGAAACATGCTAACAACATACTAGAAGCATGCTAAAACATGCTAGCAAACTCTTAGCTAAGTGCTAAAGCATGCTATTATTGCAATTAAATAGGAATTTGCTGTAACTCAGGCATGGAATGTCCAATCTGCCCCAAACTTCACACTTTTGATAAGCGTTCTGTCCTGAACACATCTACATGATAATATTCAGTTATAGTAATAGCGCCACCTACTGGCAACAGGAAGTGTCATGTTTAACACGTTGATGCCATTCTAGCAACATGTTAAAAATGCCATTGAGGTCTAAACATGCTAGAAACATGTTAAAACATGCTAGCAATACTTAGCTAAGTGCTAAAGCATGCTAATTCAATGAAACAGGATGTTGTTGTTACTCAAGAAGGCAATGTCCAATATGCGCCAAACTTCACACTTTTAATAAACGTTCTGTCCTGAACACATGACCATGCTCATATTCAGTTACAGTCATAGTGCCACCTGCTGGCAACAGGAAGTGACATGTTAAACACTGTTGTGGACATATAAAAACATATAAAAAAAGTGCCAGCAAGTGCTAAACATGCTAACAACATACTAGAAACATGCTAAAACATGCTAGCAAACACTTAGCTAAGTGCTAAAGCATGCTATTGCTGCAATTAAATAGGAATTTGCTGTAACACAGGCATGGAATGTCCAATCTGCCCCAAACTTCACACGTTTGATAAGAGTCATGGCCTGAACACATCTACATGAGAATATTCAGTTATAGTAATAGCGCCACCTGCTGTCAACAGGAAGTGACATGTTTAACACTGTTGTGGTCTCCTAATAACATATATAAAAGAGCCAGCAAGTGCTAAACAGGTTAGCAACATACTAGAAACATGCTAGCAAACACTTAGCTAAGTGATAAAGCATGCTATTACTGCAATTAAATAGGAATTTGCTGTAACTCAGGCATGGAACGTCCAATCTGCCCCAAACTTCACATGTTTGATAAGAATCATGGCCTGAACGCATGCCTATGCTCAAATTCAGTTATAGTAATAGCGCCACCTACTGGCAACAGGAAGTGACATGTTTAACACGTTGATGCCGTTCTAGCAACACGTTAAAAATGCCATTGAGTTCTAAACATGCTAGAAACATATTAAAACATGCTAGCAATACTTAGCTAAGTGCTAAAGCATGCTAATTCAATGAAACAGGACTTTGTTGTTACTCAAGAAGGCAATGTACAATCTACCCCAAACGTCACACGTTTGATAAGAGTTATCTCTTGAACACATGTCCATGCTCATATTTAGTTATAGTCATAGCGCCACCTGCTGGCAACAGGAAGTGACGTTTAACACTGTTCTTGACTCCTAATAACATATAAAAAAATGCCAGTAGGTGCTAAACATCCTACCAACATACTAGAGACATGCTAAAACATAATAGCAAACACTTAGCTAAGTGCTAAAGAATGATATTACTGCAATTAAATATGAATTTGCTGTAACTCAGGCATGGAATGTCCAATCTGCCCCAAACTTCACACTTTTGATAAGCGTTCTGTCCTGAACACATGACCATGCTTATATTCAGTTACAGTCATAGCGCCACCTGCTGGCAACAGGAAGTGACATGTTTAACACTGTTGTGGACTCCTAATAACATATAAAAAAGTGCCAGCAAGTGTTAAACATGCTAACAACATACTAGAAACATGCTAAAACATGCTAGCAAACTCTTAGCCAAGTGCTAAAGCATGCTATTATTGCAATTAAATAGGAATTTGCTGTAACTCAGGCATGGAATGTCCAATCTGCCCCAAACTTCACACTTTTGATAAGAGTCATGGCCTGAACACATCTACATGAGAATGTTCAGTTATAGTAATAGCGCCACCAACTGGCAACAGGAAGTGACATGTTTAACACGTTGATGCCGTTCTAGCAACATGTTAAAACATGCTAACAATGCTTAGCTAAGTTCTAAAGAATGCTAATTCAATGAAACATGACTTTGTTGTTACTCAAGAAGGCAATGTCCAATTTGCACCAAACTTCACATGTTTGATAAGAGTTCTGTCCTGAACACACATCCATGCTCATATTCAGTTATAGTCATAACGCCACCTACTGGCAACAGAAACTGACATGGTTAACACAGTAATGCAGTACTAACCACATAATTATTGTGTACTAAGCATGCTAGAAACAGACTGAACATGCTAGCAACACTTAGCTGAGTCATGAAGCATGCTATTATCACCATTATACAAAACATTTTGTAACTGACTTTGACATACTCTTACTATATATACCTCCTTAAATGTACATTTCCCAACCATGCTCTGCCTTCCTAAAGCCACCGAGTGTTGATGGCACGGGTGCGAGGGCCCTTTCATCGCTGCTTGCAGCTTTAATTAGGGCCCGAGCACCGATGGTGTGAGGACCCTCTTGGAATTGCTCTGTTTATTAGGGCCCGAGCACCGATGGTGTGAGGACCCTCTTGGAATTGCTCTGTTTATTAGGGCCCAAGCCCTGAAAGGGCGAAGGCCCTATTGTTTTCGGTAGGATTATTTATTATTATTATTATTATTCTTATTTTTCTGTCAACCTTTCGGGCACTTTTGAGACCCTTAACATGCTCGAAAACTCTTGAAACTTTGCACACGGGTCAGAACCCGCGGCCATCAGGGCCGGGCTGAAGCTGGTACCCGGGCGTGGCAGGGGGGCTCGACAGCGCCCCCTTGAACGGGGTCCGAAAACTTGGTCCATAAATCAGACACGCTTGCATGTAATAATATGAAACTCGGTACACATATTGATCTCATCGGGCCGAACAACTTTCGTACTTTTACTTTTTACGCCAGCCCAACAGGAAGTCGGCTATTATGGATTGTTTTGAAACGCATGCTGTGGATTTTAATGTACTCCTCCTAGAGAATTCATCCAATCGCCTCCAAACTTGGTCAGCATGAAGTCAAGACATTGAGGATGCTAAATTGCGGACGGATTTTTGATATCTCAAACGGTTTGGCCGTGGCAAGGAAACGAATTTATGGCGAATAAGGGACACAGGAAGTGTGTTATAACTTCTGCATACATTAACTGATCTTGATGAAACTTCAGCAGTGTGTTCGTTGTAAGAGGCCGATCGCACAGATGTGACTATTGTGAGTCAAAGTTATAGCGCCACCAACAGGCAGCAGGAAGTACATCACTATTAAAATGCTTTGAAATCACTGTCTTATTTTTACCAGATTTGCTTCAAACTTTATGTGTACAATGTAGACACACGGCAGATGTAAACCTGTGAAAGGATTATTGATATCTTATATACTGTTGCCGTGGCAACGCATCAAACTTTAATATTCTTTTTTTATGCTTTTGAGACTCTTAACATACTTGAAATTGCATGAAACTCGACAGACACATCACATTTATTATCCAGTAGACATGTGCAAAGTTTCAGAAACGGGCGTGGTGAGGGGCTCAGTAGCGCCACCTTTAGTCATAAGTGGGGGGGTTAGTTTTATCAACAGCAACAAAACTTGGTATGTGTATTGTTCTCATCAAGACGGACAACTTTCTAATTTACATGAACCATCTCCGACCAACAGGAAGAGAGATATTTTGGTTTGAATGTGGATTTTCTGAAGAATTTTCTCTCCCTCTCTCTGTGTCTGTGTGTGTGTGAGGGGAGGGGGGGATTTGACTATTGCTTTTATATTGTTAATCAAGGTTTCAGGGGCTTTTGGGGTCCTTAACGTGCTCAAAAACTCTTGAAACTTTGCACACAGGTCAGAACCCACGGCCATCAGGGCCGGGCTGAAGCTGGTACCCGGGCGTGGCTGGGGGGCTCAACAGCGCCCCCTTGAACGGGGTTCTAAAACTTGATCCATATATCAAACACGCTCGCATGAATTAATATGAAACTCGGTACACATATAGATCTCATCGGGCCGAACAACTTTACCCCGGTCAAGTTTTACGCCAGCCCAACAGGAAGTCGGCTATTATGGGTTGTTTGGAAAACGCTTGCTGTGGAATGTGAAATACTCCTCCTAGAAAATTCACCGTGTCCCCTTCAAACTCGGTGTGCATGTAGTCAAGACATTGAGGATTCTAAATTGCGGACGGATTTTTGATATCTCAAACGGTTTGGCCGTGGCGAGGAATCGAATTTATGGCGAGAAAAGAGAAACACGGAAGTGGAATAACTTCTGCATACATTAACTGATCTTGATGAAACTTCAGCAGTGTGTTCGTGGTAAGAGGCCGATCAGATGGATGTAGCTATTGTGAGTCAAAGTTATAGCGCCACCAACTGGCAGCAGGAAGTGTGTCACTTTCAACATGCTTTTGACAAAAGTGGGGGGGTTAGTTTTAACTACAGTAAAGAAAAAATAGTTTGTATATTGTTCTCATCAAGCCGGACAACTTTCTAATTTACATTCAATAGCTCTGGCCATCAGGAAGTCAGATATTTTGGTCTGAATGTGAATTTTTTTGCAAAATCAGCCTCTGAATTTTTAGCCACTCCTCTTAAACTATTTATTTTATTCGTACCAAACTTTTTCAACATGATGAAACTATATTAAATATGCTAAATTGTGAATGGATAATAAATATCTCAAACGGTTTTGCTATGGCGAGGGATTAAATAATGTCCAAAAAGGAAACACTAAAAATCTTCTAAAAATGTAATTATATACCATTTATTTCTATATAAAAGTATACAAATATCACAACTAAACCCATTTTATTCTGTTTTTGCAATTCAAGAAGAATGAAAAAGTTAAAACAGGCTATTTAGTGCTATTTGGTTCAACAAAAAAGCAAACATAGGGCTATACTGCCCTCTTGTGTCCAAAAGGACATCAAAATAGTATATAAATTTTTTACCAGGTAGGCCAATATTGTATTTAAATATACATGTATTAGGTCTGAGGATATTTTCCCACCGGTTAATCGATGTGTGACACGAGTGGGTGCTTTTAAATCGCTAATATAATAGTGTAAGAAAAATAATGATAATGTTGCACACACAAATCACACACATGTGGGAAAGAATGATGCTTTTAAACAACACTAAACCGCCATTAGGTGTCGCCAGGCATCCATCTTAATAAGCGAGTCATTGATTCATTCGTTCAAACGATTTGTTCGAATGAGTCGATCATGATTAAGACAGATGTTTATGGATTGATCATTCAATCTTTGAGTCAACCGATTCGTTAAAAATGCTGAATCGTTCAGTTATGAGAAAACACGTGATGCGTGATGGTTCTGCCGTGATCTTTGTTTAACTATTTTCGCTGCTGAAACAGAACAAAAACAGTCAACATTGCATCTAAAATGTAAGTGACTTAATTGTAACTGTTTATTAACCTGTTGTATGAAATCTAGGGGTGGGAGAAAAAATGTATTCTTAGATGCATCGCGATGCGGACGTGGACGATTCTGAATCGATTCACAAATGTCAAAAAATCGATTCTCTAAAAAAATATTTTTCTAATAACGTAATATTGACGGAAGGCAAAAGGCGGAACTCTAAGCGGACGTGCGTGCAGTCTGTGGCGCGCACATAACAGAGAAGTTTCTTCTGCTCACCAAGGCTGCATTTATTTGATTAAAAATACAAACAAAAACAGTAATATTGTAAAATATTATTCCAATTTAAAACAGCTGCTTTCTATTTTAATATATTTTAAACTGTTATTTATTCCTGTGATCAAAGCTGAGTTTTCAGCATCATTACTCCAGTCGTCACTGTCACATGATCCTTCAGAAATTATTCTAATATGATGATTGATACTCAAGAAACATTCATTATTATTTTAAATGTCGAAAACAGTTGTGTACAGTCTTTGATGAATAGAAAGTTCAAAAGAACAGCATTTATCTGAAATCTAAAGCTTTTGTAACGTTAAACACTACCGCTCAAAAGTTTTGGGTTAGTAATAATTAAAATTTTATTTTTTGGGGAAATAAATAAAATAAATCAGTACTTTTATTTATGAAGGATTAGTTAAACTGATCAACAGTTACAGTAAAGACATTTATAATGTTAAAAATATATATATTTGAAATATATGCTGTTCTTTTGAACTTTACATTCATCAAGGCATTTTGAAAAAAAAAAATTCTGTACACAACTGTTTTCAACATTGAAAATAATAATGAATATTTATTGAGCATCAATCATCATATTAGTATGATTTCTGAAGGATCATGTGACACTGAAGACTGGAGTAATGATGCTGAAAACTCAACTTTGATCACAGAAATGAATTACTATGTAAAATATTTAAAAATTGAAAACAGCTGTTTTAAATTGGAATAATATTTCACAATATTACTGTTTTTGTTTGTATTTTTAATCAATAAATGCAGCCTTGGTGAGCAGAAGAGACTTCTCCTAAAAACATTAAAAATCTTACTGACCCCAAACTTTTGAACAATAATATATATATATATATATATATATATATATATATATATACATATATATGTATGTGTGTGTATGTATGTATGTATATATATATATATATATATATATATATATAAATATAGCTGCGAGCAGCGATGGAGGGCCAAAGCCGGCGGTACCGGCACCGGGGTTGCGGTGCCACCGGCTTGGGCCCGTAATCGCTGCTCGCAGCTATATTTATTATTATTATTATTCTTCTCCGCATTGAATTGCATTTTTGAGGGCCTAAACATGCGCGAAAACTCACGAAACTTTGCACACGCGTCAGAACTGGCGAAAATTTACATCTGATATAGGTTTCAGAATTGGACGGGGCAAAATGGCTCGATAGCACCACCTATAAAAGTTCAACGGAGTGCGCCTCCTGCAACGTTCCACGTACGTGCACGAAATTCGGTACATACGTGTAATGACCTAATACCTACAAAAAAGTCTCTTGGAGCATAGCCCTAAACACAACAGGAAGTCAGCCATTTTGAACTTCCTCTCAGATTTTTGTGCAGTTTTTGCCATTTTCAGGCCTCGTACTTTAACGAACTCCTCCTACAGTTTTAATCTGATCATCTTCAAATTTGGTGAGTGTAATCTTAAGGCCTTTGCGACGTTAAATTGCGAAGATCTTGAGTTTTCGTCGAAGGGCGGGTCCTCGGCGGCCTTACAAATTTCGATGTTTCGCCATGAAACAGGAAGTTGCTGTAACTCAGGCATGGAATGTCCAATCTCCCCCAAACTTCACACGTTTGATAAGAGTTCTGTCCTGAACACATGGCCATGCTCATATTCAGTTATAGTCATAGCGCCACCTGCTGGCAACAGGAAGTGACATGTTTAACACTGTTATGGACTCCTAATAACATATAAAAAAGTGCCAGCAAGTGCGAAACATGCTAACAACATACTAGAAGCATGCTAAAACATGCTAGCAAACTCTTAGCTAAGTGCTAAAGCATGCTATTATTGCAATTAAATAGGAATTTGCTGTAACTCAGGCATGGAATGTCCAATCTGCCCCAAACTTCACACTTTTGATAAGCGTTCTGTCCTGAACACATCTACATGATAATATTCAGTTATAGTAATAGCGCCACCTACTGGCAACAGGAAGTGTCATGTTTAACACGTTGATGCCATTCTAGCAACATGTTAAAAATGCCATTGAGGTCTAAACATGCTAGCTAATGTTAAAACATGCTAGCAATACTTAGCTAAGTGGTAAAGCATGCTAATTCAATGAAACAGGATGTTGTTGTTACTCAAGAAGGCAATGTCCAATATGCGCCAAACTTCACACTTTTAATAAACGTTCTGTCCTGAACACATGACCATGCTCATATTCAGTTACAGTCATAGTGCCACCTGCTGGCAACAGGAAGTGACATGTTAAACACTGTTGTGGACATATAAAAACATATAAAAAAAGTGCCAGCAAGTGCTAAACATGCTAACAACATACTAGAAACATGCTAAAACATGCTAGCAAACACTTAGCTAAGTGCTAAAGCATGCTATTGCTGCAATTAAATAGGAATTTGCTGTAACACAGGCATGGAATGTCCAATCTGCCCCAAACTTCACACGTTTGATAAGAGTCATGGCCTGAACACATCTACATGAGAATATTCAGTTATAGTAATAGCGCCACCTGCTGTCAACAGGAAGTGACATGTTTAACACTGTTGTGGTCTCCTAATAACATATATAAAAGAGCCAGCAAGTGCTAAACAGGTTAGCAACATACTAGAAACATGCTAGCAAACACTTAGCTAAGTGATAAAGCATGCTATTACTGCAATTAAATAGGAATTTGCTGTAACTCAGGCATGGAACGTCCAATCTGCCCCAAACTTCACATGTTTGATAAGAATCATGGCCTGAACGCATGCCTATGCTCAAATTCAGTTATAGTAATAGCGCCACCTACTGGCAACAGGAAGTGACATGTTTAACACGTTGATGCCGTTCTAGCAACATGTTAAAAATGCCATTGAGTTCTAAACATGCTAGAAACATATTAAAACATGCTAGCAATACTTAGCTAAGTGCTAAAGCATGCTAATTCAATGAAACAGGACTTTGTTGTTACTCAAGAAGGCAATGTACAATCTACCCCAAACGTCACACGTTTGATAAGAGTTATCTCTTGAACACATGTCCATGCTCATATTTAGTTATAGTCATAGCGCCACCTGCTGGCAACAGGAAGTGACGTTTAACACTGTTCTTGACTCCTAATAACATATAAAAAAATGCCAGTAGGTGCTAAACATCCTACCAACATACTAGAGACATGCTAAAACATAATAGCAAACACTTAGCTAAGTGCTAAAGAATGATATTACTGCAATTAAATATGAATTTGCTGTAACTCAGGCATGGAATGTCCAATCTGCCCCAAACTTCACACTTTTGATAAGCGTTCTGTCCTGAACACATGACCATGCTTATATTCAGTTACAGTCATAGCGCCACCTGCTGGCAACAGGAAGTGACATGTTTAACACTGTTGTGGACTCCTAATAACATATAAAAAAGTGCCAGCAAGTGTTAAACATGCTAACAACATACTAGAAACATGCTAAAACATGCTAGCAAACTCTTAGCCAAGTGCTAAAGCATGCTATTATTGCAATTAAATAGGAATTTGCTGTAACTCAGGCATGGAATGTCCAATCTGCCCCAAACTTCACACTTTTGATAAGAGTCATGGCCTGAACACATCTACATGAGAATGTTCAGTTATAGTAATAGCGCCACCAACTGGCAACAGGAAGTGACATGTTTAACACGTTGATGCCGTTCTAGCAACATGTTAAAACATGCTAACAATGCTTAGCTAAGTTCTAAAGAATGCTAATTCAATGAAACATGACTTTGTTGTTACTCAAGAAGGCAATGTCCAATTTGCACCAAACTTCACACGTTTGATAAGAGTTCTGTCCTGAACACACATCCATGCTCATATTCAGTTATAGTCATAACGCCACCTACTGGCAACAGAAACTGACATGGTTAACACAGTAATGCAGTACTAACCACATAATTATTGTGTACTAAGCATGCTAGAAACAGACTGAACATGCTAGCAACACTTAGCTGAGTCATGAAGCATGCTATTATCACCATTATACAAAACATTTTGTAACTGACTTTGACATACTCTTACTATATATACCTCCTTAAATGTACATTTCCCAACCATGCTCTGCCTTCCTAAAGCCACCGAGTGTTGATGGCACGGGTGCGAGGGCCCTTTCATCGCTGCTTGCAGCTTTAATTATTATTATTATTATTCTTCTCCGCATTGAATTGCATTTTTGAGGGCCTAAACATGCGCGAAAACTCACGAAACTTTGCACACGCGTCAGAACTGGCGAAAATTTACATCTGATATAGGTTTCAGAATTGGACGGGGCAAAATGGCTCGATAGCGCCACCTATAAAAGTTCAACGGAGTGCGCCTCCTGCAACGTTCCACGTACGTGCACGAAATTCGGTACATACGTGTAATGACCTAATACCTACAAAAAAGTCTCTTGGAGCATAGCCCTAAACACAACAGGAAGTCAGCCATTTTGAACTTCCTCTCAGATTTTTGTGCAGTTTTTGCCATTTTCAGGCCTCATACTTTAACGAACTCCTCCTACAGTTTTAATCTGATCATCTTCAAATTTGGTGAGTGTAATCTTAAGGCCTTTGCGACGTTAAATTGCGAAGATCTTGAGTTTTCGTCGAAGGGCGGGTCCTCGGCGGCCTTACAAATTTCGATGTTTCGCCATGAAACAGGAAGTTGCTGTAACTCAGGCATGGAATGTCCAATCTCCCCCAAACTTCACACGTTTGATAAGAGTTCTGTCCTGAACACATGGCCATGCTCATATTCAGTTATAGTCATAGCGCCACCTGCTGGCAACAGGAAGTGACATGTTTAACACTGTTATGGACTCCTAATAACATATAAAAAAGTGCCAGCAAGTGCGAAACATGCTAACAACATACTAGAAGCATGCTAAAACATGCTAGCAAACTCTTAGCTAAGTGCTAAAGCATGCTATTATTGCAATTAAATAGGAATTTGCTGTAACTCAGGCATGGAATGTCCAATCTGCCCCAAACTTCACACTTTTGATAAGCGTTCTGTCCTGAACACATCTACATGATAATATTCAGTTATAGTAATAGCGCCACCTACTGGCAACAGGAAGTGTCATGTTTAACACGTTGATGCCATTCTAGCAACATGTTAAAAATGCCATTGAGGTCTAAACATGCTAGAAACATGTTAAAACATGCTAGCAATACTTAGCTAAGTGCTAAAGCATGCTAATTCAATGAAACAGGATGTTGTTGTTACTCAAGAAGGCAATGTCCAATATGCGCCAAACTTCACACTTTTAATAAACGTTCTGTCCTGAACACATGACCATGCTCATATTCAGTTACAGTCATAGTGCCACCTGCTGGCAACAGGAAGTGACATGTTAAACACTGTTGTGGACATATAAAAACATATAAAAAAAGTGCCAGCAAGTGCTAAACATGCTAACAACATACTAGAAACATGCTAAAACATGCTAGCAAACACTTAGCTAAGTGCTAAAGCATGCTATTGCTGCAATTAAATAGGAATTTGCTGTAACACAGGCATGGAATGTCCAATCTGCCCCAAACTTCACACGTTTGATAAGAGTCATGGCCTGAACACATCTACATGAGAATATTCAGTTATAGTAATAGCGCCACCTGCTGTCAACAGGAAGTGACATGTTTAACACTGTTGTGGTCTCCTAATAACATATATAAAAGAGCCAGCAAGTGCTAAACAGGTTAGCAACATACTAGAAACATGCTAGCAAACACTTAGCTAAGTGATAAAGCATGCTATTACTGCAATTAAATAGGAATTTGCTGTAACTCAGGCATGGAACGTCCAATCTGCCCCAAACTTCACATGTTTGATAAGAATCATGGCCTGAACGCATGCCTATGCTCAAATTCAGTTATAGTAATAGCGCCACCTACTGGCAACAGGAAGTGACATGTTTAACACGTTGATGCCGTTCTAGCAACATGTTAAAAATGCCATTGAGTTCTAAACATGCTAGAAACATATTAAAACATGCTAGCAATACTTAGCTAAGTGCTAAAGCATGCTAATTCAATGAAACAGGACTTTGTTGTTACTCAAGAAGGCAATGTACAATCTACCCCAAACGTCACACGTTTGATAAGAGTTATCTCTTGAACACATGTCCATGCTCATATTTAGTTATAGTCATAGCGCCACCTGCTGGCAACAGGAAGTGACGTTTAACACTGTTCTTGACTCCTAATAACATATAAAAAAATGCCTACTGGCAACAGAAACTGACATGGTTAACACAGTAATGCAGTACTAACCACATAATTATTGTGTACTAAGCATGCTAGAAACAGACTAAACATGCTAGCAACACTTAGCTGAGTCATGAAGCATGCTATTATTACCATTATACAAAACATTTTGTAACTGACTTTGACATACTCTTACTATATATACCTCCTTAAATGTACATTTCCCAACCATGCTCTGTCTTCCTAAAGCCACCGAGTGTTGATGGCACGGGTGCGAGGGCCCTTTCATCGCTGCTTGCAGCTTTAATTAGGGCCCGAGCACCGATGGTGTGAGGACCCTCTTGGAATTGCTCTGTTTATTATTATTATTATTATTATTAGGGCCCAAGCCCTGAAAGGGCGAAGGCCCTATTGTTCGGTAGGATTATTTATTATTATTATTATTATTATTTTGTCAACCTTTCGGGCACTTTTGGGGTCCTTAACATGCTCAAAAACTCTTGAAATTTTGCACACACGTCAGAACCCGCGGCCATCAGGGCCGGACTGAAGCTGGTACCCGGGCGTGGCAGGGGGGCTCGACAGCGCCCCCTGGAACGGGATCCGAACACTTGTCCATAAATCAGACACGCTTGCATGTAATAATATGAAACTCGGTACACATATAGAACTCATCGGGCCGAACAACTTTCGTGCTCTAAGTTTTACGCCAGCCCAACAGGAAGTCGGCTATTTAGGGTTGTTTGGAAACGCATGCTGTGGAATTTAAAGTACTCCTCCTAGGGAATTCATCGATTCGCCTCCAAACTCGGTGTGCATGAAGTCAAGACATTGAGGATGCTAAATTGCGGACGGATTTTTGATATCTCGAACGGTTTGGCCGTGGCGAGGAAACGAATTTATGGCGAAAAAATGAAACAGGAAGTGTGTTATAACTTCTGCATACATTAACTGATCTTGATGAAACTTCAGCAGTGTGTTCGTTGTAAGAGGCCGATCGCACAGATGTGACTATTGTGAGTCAAAGTTATAGCGCCACCAACAGGCAGCAGGAAGTACATCACTATTAAAATGCTTTGAAATCACTGTCTTATTTTTACCAGATTTGCTTCAAACTTTATGTGTACAATGTAGACACACGGCAGATGTAAACCTGTGAAAGGATTATTGATATCTTAGATACTGTTGCCGTGGCAACGCATCAAACTTTAATATTCTTTTTTTATGCTTTTGAGACTCTTAACATACTTGAAATTGCATGAAACTCGACAGACACATCACATTTATTATCCAGTAGACATGTGCAAAGTTTCAGAAACGGGCGTGGTGAGGGGCTCAGTAGCGCCACCTTTAGTCATAAGTGGGGGTGTTAGTTTTATCAACAGCAACAAAACTTGGTATGTGTATTGTTCTCATCAAGACGGACAACTTTCTAATTTACATGAACCATCTCTGACCAACAGGAAGAGAGATATTTTGGTTTGAATGTGGATTTTCTGAAGAATTTTCTCTCCCTCTCTGTGTCTGTGTGTGTGTGAGGGGAGGGGGGGATTTGACTATTGCTTTTATATTGTTAATCAAGGTTTCAGGGGCTTTTGGGGTCCTTAACGTGCTCAAAAACTCTTGAAACTTTGCACACAGGTCAGAACCCACGGCCATCAGGGCCGGGCTGAAGCTGGGACCCGGGCGTGGCAGGGGGGCTCAACAGCGCCCCCTTGAACGGGGTTCTAAAACTTGATCCATATATCAAACACGCTCGCATGAATTAATATGAAACTCGGTACACATATAGATCTCATCGGGCCGAACAACTTTACCCCGGTCAAGTTTTACGCCAGCCCAACAGGAAGTCGGCTATTATGGGTTGTTTGGAAAACGCTTGCTGTGGAATGTGAAATACTCCTCCTAGAAAATTCACCGTGCCCCCTTCAAACTCGGTGTGGATGTAGTCAAGACATTGAGGATGCTAAATTGCGGACGGATTTTTGATATCTCGAACGGTTTGGCTGTGGCGAGGAATCGAATTTATGGCGAGAAAAGAGAAACACGGAAGTGGAATAACTTCTGCATACATTAACTGATCTTGATGAAACTTCAGCAGTGTGTTCGTGGTAAGAGGCCGATCAGATGGATGTAGCTATTGTGAGTCAAAGTTATAGCGCCACCAACTGGCAGCAGGAAGTGTGTCACTTTCAACATGCTTTTGACAAAAGTGGGGGGGTTAGTTTTAACTACAGTAAAGAAAAAATAGTTTGTATATTGTTCTCATCAAGCCGGACAACTTTCTAATTTACATTCAATAGCTCTGGCCATCAGGAAGTCAGATATTTTGGTCTGAATGTGGATTTTTTTGCAAAATCAGCCTCTGAATTTTTAGCCACTCCTCTTAAACTATTTATTTTATTCGTACCAAACTTTTTCAACATGATGAAACTACATTAAATATGCTAAATTGTGAATGGATAATAAATATCTCAAACGGTTTTGCTATGGCGAGGGATTAAATAATGTCCAAAAAGGAAACACTAAAAATCTTCTAAAAATGTAATTATATACCATTTATTTCTATATAAAAGAATACAAATATCACAACTAAACCCATTTTATTCTGTTTTTGCAATTCAAGAAGAATGAAAAAGTTAAAACAGGCTATTTAGTGCTATTTGGTTCAACAAAAAAGCAAACATAGGGCTATACTGCCCTCTTGTGTCCAAAAGGACATCAAAATAGTATATAAAACTTTTTACCAGGTAGGCCAATATTGTATTTAAATATACATGTATTAGGTATGTGTCTGAGGATATTTTCCCACCGGTTAATCGACGTGTGACACGAGTGGGTGCTTTTAAATCGCTAATATAATAGTGTAAGAAAAATAATGATAATGTTGCACACACAAATCACACACATGTGGGAAAGAATGATGCTTTTAAACAACACTAAACCGCCATTAGGTGTCGCCAGGCATCCATCTTAATAAGCGAGTCATTGATTCATTCGTTCAAACGATTCGTTCGAATGAGTCGATCATGATTAAGACAGATGTTTATGGATTGATCATTCAATCTTTGAGTCAACCGATTCGTTAAAAATGCTGAATCGTTCAGTTATGAGAAAACACGTGATGCGTGATGGTTCTGCCGTGATCTTTGTTTAACTATTTTCGCTGCTGAAACAGAACAAAAACAGTCAACATTGCATCTAAAATGTAAGTGACTTAATTGTAACTGTTTATTAACCTGTTGTATGAAATCTAGGGGTGGGAGAAAAAAATTATTCTTAGATGCATCGCGATGCGGACGTGGACGATTCTGAATCGATTTACAAATGTCAAAAAATCGATTCTCTAAAAAAAATATTTTCTAATAACGTAATATTGACGGAAGGCAAAAGGCGGAACTCTAAGCGGACGTGCGTGCAGTCTGTGGTGCGCACATAACAGAGAAGTTTCTTCTGCTCACCAAGGCTGCATTTATTTGATTAAAAATACAAACAAAAACAGTAATATTGTAAAATATTATTCCAATTTAAAACAGCTGCTTTCTATTTTAATATATTTTAAAGCTGAGTTTTCAGCATCATTACTCCAGTCGTCACTGTCACAAGATCCTTCAGAAATAATTCTAATATGATGATTGATACTCAAGAAACATTCATTATTATTTTAAATGTCGAAAACAGTTGTGTACAGTCTTTGATGAATAGAAAGTTCAAAAGAACAGCATTTATCTGAAATCTAAAGCTTTTGTAACGTTAAACACTACCGCTCAAAAGTTTTGGGTTAGTAATAATTAAAATTTAATTTTTTGGGGAAATAAATAAAATAAATCAGTACTTTTATTTATGAAGGATGAGTTAAACTGATCAACAGTTACAGTAAAGACATTTATAATGTTAAAAATATATATATTTGAAATATATGCTGTTCTTTTGAACTTTACATTCATCAAAGCATTTTGAAAAAAAAAAAATCTGTACACAACTGTTTTCAACATTGAAAATAATAATGAATATTTATTGAGCATCAATCATCATATTAGTATGATTTCTGAAGGATCATGTGACACTGAAGACTGGAGTAATGATGCTGAAAACTCAACTTTGATCACAGAAATGAATTACTATGTAAAATATTTAAAAATTGAAAACAGCTGTTTTAAATTGGAATAATATTTCACAATATTACTGTTTTTGTTTGTATTTTTAATCAATAAATGCAGCCTTGGTGAGCAGAAGAGACTTCTCCTAAAAACATTAAAAATCTTACTGACCCCAAACTTTTGAACAATAATATATATATATATATATATATATATATATATATATATATATATATATATATATATATATATATATACATATATATATATATATATATATATATATATATACATATATATGAATTTGTGTGTACGTATGTATGTATGTATGTATGTATATATATATATATATATATATATATATATATATATATATAAATGTAGCTGCGAGCAGCGATGGAGGGCCAAAGCCGGCGGTACCGCCACCCGGTGCCTTTAGGTAACTAAAGGCACCGGGGTTGCGGTGCCACCGGCTTGGGCCCGTAATCGCTGCTCGCAGCTATATTTATTATTCTTCTTCTTCTCCGCATTTAATTGCATTTTTGAGGGCCTAAACATGCTCGAAAACTCACGAAACTTTGCACACGCGTCAGAACTGGCGAAAATTTACATCTGATATAGGTTTCAGAATTGGACGGGGCAAAATGGCTCGATAGCGCCACCTATAAAAGTTCAACGGAGTGCGCCTCCCGCAACGTTCCACGTACGTGCACGAAATTCGGTACATACATGTAATGACCTAATACCTACAAAAAAGTCTCTTGGAGCATAGCCCTAAACACAACAGGAAGTCAGCCATTTTGAACTTCCTCTCAGATTTTTGTGCAGTTTTTGCCATTTTCAGGCCTCGTACTTTAACGAACTCCTCCTACAGTTTTAATCTGATCATCTTCAAATTTGGTGAGTATAATCTTAAGGCCTTTGCGACGTTAAATTGCGAAGATCTTGAGTTTTCGTCAAAGGGCGGGTCCTCGGCGGCCTGACAAATTTCGATGTTTCGCCATGAAACAGGAAGTTGCTGTAACTCAGGCATGGAATGTCCAATCTGCCCCAAACTTCACACTTTTGATAAGCGTTCTGTCCTGAACACATGACCATGCTCATATTCAGTTACAGTCATAGCGCCACCTGCTGGCAGCAGGAAGTGACATGTTTAACACTGTTATGGACTCCTAATAACATATAAAAAAGTGCCAGCAAGTGCTAAACATGCTAACAACATACTAGAAACATGCTAAAACATGCTAGCAAACTCTTAGCTAAGTGCTAAAGCATGCTATTATTGCAATTAAATAGGAATTTGCTGTAATTCAGGCATGGAATGTCCAATCTGCCCCAAACTTCACACATTTGATAAGAATCATGGCCTGAACACATGTCTATGCTCAAATTCAGTTATAGTAATAGCGCCACCTACTGGCAACAGGAAGTGACATGTTTAACACTTTTATGCCGTTCTAGCAACATGTTAAAAATGCCATTGAGTTCTAAACATGCTAGAAACATGTTAAAACATGCTAACAATGCTTAGCTAAGTGCTAAAGAATGTTAATTCAATGAAACATGACTTTGTTGTTACTCAAGAAGGCAATGTCCAATTTGCACCAAACTTCACACGTTTGATAAGAGTTCTGTCCTGAACACACATCCATGCTCATATTCAGTTATAGCCATAACGCCACCTACTGGCAACAGAAACTGACATGGTTAACACCGTAATGCAGTACTAACCACATAATTATTGTGTACTAAGCATGCTAGAAACAGACTAAACATGCTAGCAACACTTAGCTGAGTCATGAAGCATGCTATTATCACCATTATACAAAACATTTTGTAACTGACTTTGACATACTCTTACTATATATACCTCCTTAAATGTACATTTCCCAACCATGCTCTGTCTTCCTAAAGCCACCGAGTGTTGATGGCACGGGTGCGAGGGCCCTTTCATCGCTGCTTGCAGCTTTATATATTTTGTTATTATTATTATTTTTTTCTACTTCTCGGGCACTTTTGGGCCCCTTAACATGCTCGAAAACTCTTGAAACTTTGCACACAGGTCAGAACCCGCGGCCATCAGGGCCGCGCTGAAGCTGGTACCCGGGCGTGGCAGGGGGGCTCGACAGCGCCCCCTGGAACAGAATCTGAAATCTTGGACACATACAAGAACGTATTAGTATGAAACTCGGTACACATATAGATCTCATCAGGCCGAACAACTTCCGCACTCTATGTTATTAGCTCCGCCCAACAGGAAGTCGGCTATTATGGGTTGTTTGAAAAACGTATGCTCTGGAATTTGAAATACTCCTCCTAGAGAATTCATCCGATCGCCACCAAACTCGGTGTGCATGAAGACAAGACATTGAGGATGAAAAATTGCCAGGGGATTTTTGATATCTCGAACGGTTTGCCCGTGGCGAGGAAACGAATTTATGGCGAATAATGGAAACAGGAAGTGTGTTATAACTTCTGCACACATTAACTGATCTTGATGAAACTTCAGCAGTGTGTTCGTGGTAAAAGGCCGATCACATGGATGTGACTATTGTGAGTCAAAGTTATAGCGCCACCAACTGGCAGCAGGAAGTGTGTCACTTTCAAAATGCTTTGAAATCACCCTCTTATTTTTACCCGATTTGCTTCAAATTTTATGTGTATAATGTAAACATACGGCAGATGTAGACCTGTGAAAGGATTTTTGATATCTTTAATACTGTTGCCATGGCAACGCATCAAACATTAATATTCTTTTTTGATGCTTTTGAGACTCTAAGCATGCTTGAAATTGCATGAAACTCGACAGACACATCACTTTTATTAGCCAGTAGACATGTGCAAAGTTTCAGAAACGGGCGTGGTGAGGGGCTAAGTAGCGCCACCTTTAGTCAAAAATGGGGGCTTAGTTTTAAGTAGAGTCACAAAAATCGTTATGTATATTGTTCTCATCAAGCCGGACAACTTTCTAATTTATAGTCATAAGCTGTGACCAACAGGAAGTGAGATATTTTGGTTTGAATGTGATTTTTTTGAGAATTCTCTCCCTCTCTCTCTCTGCCTCTGCGTCTCTGTGTGTGTGAGGGGTGGGGGGATTTGTCTTTTGAGTGAGATTTGTTTAAAATTCCTGTTTTTCAAGGTTTCAGGGGCTTTTGGGGCCTTTAACGTTCTCGAAAACTCTTGAAACTTTGCACACAGGTCAGAACCTGCGGCCATCAGGGCCGGGCTGAAGCTGGTACCCGGGCGTGGCAGGGGGGCTCAACAGCGCCCCCTGGAACGGGATCCGAACACTTGTCCATAAATCAAACACACTTGCATGTAATGATATGAAACTCGGTACACATATAGATCTCATCGGGCCGAACAACTTTCGTGCTCTAAGTTTTACGCCAGCCCAACAGGAAGTCGGCAATTATGGGTTGTTTGGAGAACGCTTGCTGTGGAATTTGAAACACTTCTTCTAGAGAATTAATTAAATCGCCACCAAACTCGGTGTGCATGAAGTCAAGACATTGAGGATGCTAAATTGCGGACGGATTTTTGATATCTCAAACGGTTTGGCCATGGCGAGGACACGAATTTATGGCGAGAAAAGAGAAACACGAAGTGTTATAACTTCTGCACACATTAACTGATCTTGATGAAACTTCAGCAGTGTGTTCGTGGTAAGAGGCCGATCAGATGGATGTAACTATTGTGATTCAAAGTTATAGCGCCACCAACTGGCAGCAGGAAGTGTATCACTTTCAACATGCTTTTGACAAAAGTGGGGGGGGGGTTAGTTTTAAATACAGTAAAAAAAACTCAGTTCAAATATTGATCTCATCGACCCGGACAACTTTCTAATTTAAAGTCATTAGCTCTGACCATCAGGAAGTCAGATATTTTGGTCTGAATGTGGATTTTTTTGCAAAATCAGCCTCTGAATTTTTAGCCACCTTTATCTAAGTGGTTATTTTATTCCCACCAAACTTTTTCAACATGATAAAAATATATTAATGATGCTAAATTGTGAACGGATAATAAATATCTCAAACGGTCTTGCTATGGCGAGGGATTAAAGTAATGTCAAAAAAGGAACCACTAAAAGGCTCATATATTCTAAAAATGTAATTATACACCATTTATTACTATATGAAAGTATACAAATATCAGAACTTAACTCATTTTATTCTTTTTTTTCAATTTAAGAATGAAGTTTAAGTTTAAAAACTGCCAGAATGGTTGTTTAGTCTAAACAATAAATAAATAAAGTCAAACATAGTGCTATACTGCCCTCTTGTGTTCAAAATCAGGTAGGCCTATTATATCTATATAAAAATATACTAGGTATGTGACGGTGAGAATATTTTACCACCGGTTAACTGACGTGTGACACTGCTGGGGGCTTTTTAATCGCTAACTTAAAAACGAAAGTAAAATATGTTCGTCCGCACGGACATTGATAATGGTGCGGAGCAGAGCGAGCGTTTTCAATAAATTCCTATGGAAGGAGGAATGACCTAAGAAACGTTGACTCTGTTCTGCTCGTTCCTCGCTGAGGACGCGCACCATTATGAATGCCTGTGCAGCCGTGAGCATTTTAGTTTCATTTTCGGGGCGGATTGCTTGAATGTATTTTAAAAAAGCACAATGTTGTGTTTTATTGCTACTGTACAAAAATATAAGTTAACACTTTGCAGTTTGAATGATGTTCTGAACAAAATGACAGAGTATGTTTTTATGTGTCCACTGTTCAATCGCGCCCTCGTTTTAGTGATTCCCAAGTTATTTTTTCATTTAAGTTTTTTTCATTGTTCTAATCAGGTCAGGCAAGTGAAATTATCTGTATCTTATCCCTTACATTTTTATATAATTATATAAATATATAATACACTACTGTTCAAAAATTTGGCATCAGTAAGATTTTTAAGCTAAGTTTCTTCTGCTCACCAAGGCTGCATTTATTTGATAAACAAAAACAGTAATATTGTAAAATAGTATTCCAATTTAAAACAGCTACTTTCTATTTTAATATATTTTAAACTGTTATTTATTCCTGTGATCAAAGCTGAGTTTTCAGCATCATTACTCCAGTCGTCACTGTCACATGATCCTTCAGAAATTATTCTAATATGATGATTGATGCTCAAGAAACATTCATTATTATTTTAAATGTCGAAAACAGTTACCGTATGTACAGTCTTTGATGAATAGAAAGTTCAAAAGAACAGCATTTATCTGAAATCTAAAGCTTTTGTAACATTAAACACTACCGTTCAGAAGTTTGGGGTCAGTAATAATTTTAATTTTATTTTTGGGGAAAAGAAATAAAATAAATCAATACTTTTATTCATCGAGAATGAGTTAAACTGATAAAAAGTTACAGTACAGACATTTATAATGTTAAAAAAATATATATTTGAAATAAATGCTGTTCTTTTGAACTTTACATTCATCAACGCATTTTGAAAAAAAATCTGTACACAACTGTTTTCAACATTGAAAATAATAATTAATATTTATTGACCATCAATCATCATATTAGAATGGTTTCTGAAGGATCATGTGACACTGAAGACGGGAGTAATGATGCTGAAAACTCAGCTTTGATCACATAAATTAATTACAGTGTAAAATATTTTAAAATAGAAAACAGCTGTTTTAAATTGGAATAATATTTCATAATATTACTGTTTTTGTTTGTATTTTTAATCAAATAAATGCAGCCTTAGTGAGCAGAAGAGACTTCTCCTAAAAACATAAAAAATCTTCCTTACCCCAAACTTTTGAACGGTATATATATATATATATATATATATATATATATATATATATATATATATATATATATATGTTTGTATAACATATATATATATATATATATATATATATATATATATATATATATATATATAAATATAGCTGCGAGCAGCGATGGAGGGCCAAAGCCGGCGGTACCGCCACCCCGGTGCCTTTAGGTAACTAAATACGGTAACTAAAAGCCGGGGTTGCGGTGCCACCGGCTTGGGCCCGTAATCGCTGCTCGCAGCTATATTTATTCTTATTTTTCTGTCAACCTTTCGGGCACTTTTGAGACCCTTAACGTGCTCGAAAACTCTTGAAACTTTGCACACGGGTCAGAACCCGCGGCCATCAGGGCCGGGCTGAAGCTGGTACCCGGGCGTGGCAGGGGGGCTCGACAGCGCCCCCTTGAACGGGGTCCGAAAACTTGGTCCATAAATCAGACACGCTTGCATGTAATAATATGAAACTCGGTACACATATAGATCTCATCGGGCCAAACAACTTTCGTACTTTTACTTTTTACGCCAGCCCAACAGGAAGTCAGCTATTATGGGTTGTTTTGAAACGCATGCTGTGGAATTTAATGTACTCCTCCTAGAGAATTCATCCAATCGCCTCCAAACTCGGTCAGCATGAAGTCAAGACATTGAGGATGCTAAATTGCGGACGGATTTTTGATATCTCGAACGGTTTGGCCGTGGCAAGGAAACAAATTTATGGCGAATAAGGGACACAGGAAGTGTGTTATAACTTCAGCATACATTATCTGATCTTGATGAAACTTCAGCAGTGTGTCTGTTGTAAGAGGCCGAACACAAGGATGTGACTATTGTGAGTCAAAGTTATAGCGCCACCAACTGGCAGCAGGAAGTGTGTCACTTTCAAAATGCTTTGAAATCACTCTCTTATTTTTACCCGATTTGCTTCAAACTTTATGTGAATAATGTAGACACACGGCAGATGTAGACCTGTGAAAGGATTATTGATATCTTAGATACTGTTGCCATGGCAACGCATCAAACTTTAATATTCTTTTTTGATGCTTTTGAGACTCTTAACATACTTGAAATTGCATGAAACTCGACAGACACATCACACTTATTATCCAGTAGACATGTGCAAAGTTTCAGAAACGGGCGTGGTGGAGGGGCTCAGTAGCGCCACCTTTAGTCATAAATGGGGGCTTAGTTTTACCTAGAATCACAAAACTTGGTATGTATATTGTTCTTATCGAGCCGGACAACTTTCTAATTTACACTTATTAGCTCAAAGCAACAGAAAGTCAGATATTTTGGTTTGAATGTGATTTTTTTGAGAATTTTCTCTCTCTCTCTCTCTGTATCTGTGTCTCTGTGTGTGTGTTGTTGTGTGGGGTGTGGGGGATTTGTCTGTTAGGAGAAAGTTGCTTTTATAATTGTTTTTCAAGGTTTCAGGGTCTTTTGGGGCCCTTAACATGCTCAAAAACTCTTGAAACTTTGCACACAGGTCAGAACCTGCGGCCATCAGGGCCGGACTGAAGCTGGTACCTGGGCGTTGGAGGGGGGCTCGACAGCACCACCTTGAACGGGGTCTGAAAACTTGGTCCATATATCAAACACGCTTGCATGAATTAATATGAAACTCGGTACACATATAGATCTCATCGGGCCGAACAACTTCCGCACTCTAAGTTATTAGCTCCACCCAACAGGAAGTCGGCTATTATGGGTTGTTTGAAAAACGCATGCTGTGGAATTTGATGTACTCCTCCTAGAGAATTCATTCAATCACCTCCAAACTCGGTCAGCATGAAGTCAAGACATTGAGGATGCTAAATTACGGACGGATTTTTGATATCTCGAACGGTTTGGCCGTGGCGAGGACACGAATTTATGGCGAGAAAAGAGAAACACAAAGTGGTATAACTTCTGCACACATTAACTGATCTTGATGAAACTTCAGCAGTGTGTTCGTGGTAAGAGGCTGATCAGATGGATGTAACTATTGTGAGTCAAAGTTATAGCGCCACCAACTGGCAGCAGGAAGTGTGTCACTTTCAACATGCTTTTGAAAAAAGTGGGGGGGTTAGTTTTACCAACAGTTACAAAAATCAGAATATATATTGGTCTCACCGAGCCGGACAACTTTCTAATTTACAGTTATTAGCTCAGAGCAAAAGGAAGTCAGATATTTTGGTTTGAATGTGGATTTTTTGGATATTTCAGACTCTGAGTTTTTAGCTACTCTTCCTAACTGGTTTATTTTATTCACACCAAACTTTTTCAAAATGATAAAAATACATTAAAGATACACACACACACACACATATATATATATATATATATATATATATAATATATATATATATATATATATAAATATAGCTGCGAGCAGCGATGAAGGGCCAAAGCCGGCGGCACCGCCACCCCGGTGCCTTTAGGTAACTAAAGGCACCGGGGTGGCGGTGCCACCGGCTTGGGCCCGTAATCGCTGCTCGCAGCTATATTTTATTATTAGGGCCCAAGCCCTGAAAGGGCGAAGGCCCTATTGTTTTCGGTAGGATTATTATTAGGGCCCAAGCCCTGAAAGGGCGAAGGCCCTATTGTTTCCGGTAGGATTATTTATAATTATTATTAGGGCCCAAGCCCTGAAAGGGCGAAGGCCCTATTGTTTTCGGTAGGATTATTATTATTATTATTATTATTAGGGCCCAAGCCCTGAAAGGGCGAAGGCCCTATTGTTTTCGGTAGGATTATTGTTTATTATTATTTTTTTTTTTTTATTTTTTTTTTTTTTTTTCTACTTCTTGGGCACTTTTGGGGCCCTTAACATGCTCAAAAACTCTTGAAATTTTGCACACACGTCAGAACCTGCGGCCATCAGGGCCGGACTGAAGCTGGTACCCGGGCGTGGCACGGGGGCTCGACAGCGCCCCCTGGAATGGTGTCTGAAAAATTGGTACATAAATCAAACACGCTTGCATGTAATAATATGAAACTCAGTCCACATATAGATCTCATCGGGCCGAACAACTTTCAACAACTAAGTTTTACACCAGCCCAAAAGGAAGTCGGTTATTATACGTTGTTTGGAAAACGCATACAATGGAATGTGAAATACTCCTCCTAGGGAATTCATCCGATCGCCACCAAACTAGGTGTGAATGAAGTCAAGACATTGAGGATGCTAAATTGCGGACGGATTTTTGATATCTCGAACGGTTTGGCCGTGGCGAGGAAACGAATTTATGGCGAATAATGGGACACAGGAAGTGTGTTATAACTTCTGCATACATTGACTGATCTTGATGAAACTTCAGCAGTGTATTCGTTGTAAGAGGCCGATCACATGGATGTGACCTTTGTGAGTCAAAGTTATAGCGCCACCAACTGGCAGCAGGAAGTTTGTCATTTTCAAAATGCTTTGAAATCACCCTCTTATTTTTACCCGATTTGCTTCAAACTTTATGTGTATAATGTAAATACATGGCAGATGTAGACTTGTGAAAGGATTATTTATATCTTAGATACTGTTGCCGCGGCAACGCATCAAACTTTAATATTCTTTTCGGATGCTTTTGAGACTCTTCGCATGCTTGAAATTGGATGAAACTCGACAGACACATAACACTTATTAGCCAGTAGACATGTGAAAAGTTTCAGAAATGGGCGTGGCAGGGGGGTTCAACAGCGCCACCTTGAACAGGGTCTGAAAACTTGGTCCATATATCAAACACGCTTGCATGAATTAATATGAAACTCGGTACACATATAGATCTCATCAGGCCGAACAACTTTCCCTCTGTCAAGTTTCACGCCAGCCCAACAGGAAGTCGGCTATTATGGGATGTTTGGAAAACGCTTGCTGTGGAATGTGAAGTACTCCTCCTAGAGAATTCATCCCATCCCCACCAAACTCGGTGTGCATGAAGTCAAGACATTGAGGATGCTAAATTGTGGACGGATTTTTGATATCTCGAACGGTTTGGCCGTGGCGAGGAAACGAATTTATGGCGAGAAAAGAGAAACACGAAGTGGAATAACTTCTGCATACATTAACTGATCTTGATGAAACTTCAGCAGTGTGTTCGTGGTAAGAGGCCGATCAGATGGATGTAACTATTGTGAGTCAAAGTTATAGCGCCACCAACTGGCAGCAGGAAGTGTGTCACTTTCAAAATGTTTTTGACAAAAGTGGGGGGGTTAGTTTTACCAACAGTTAAAAAAAATCACAATATATGTTGGTCTCACCGAGCCGGACAACTTTCTAATTTACAGTTATTAGCTCAGAGCAAAAGGAAGTCAGATATTTTGGTTTGAATGTGGATTTTTTGGATATTTCAGACTCTGAGTATTTAGCTACTCTTCCTAACTGGTTTATTTTATTCACACCAAACTTTTTCAACATGATGAAAACACATTAAAGATGCTAAATTGTGAACGGATATTAAACATCTCAAACGGTTTTTCTATAGTGAGGGACTAAAGTAATGTACAAAAAGGAAACTAAAAGCCTCATCTTCTAAAAATGTAATTAAACACCATTTATTTCTATATAAAAGTATAAAAATATCACAACTAAACCCATTTTATTCTTTTTTTTCAATCTAATAAATATTTATAAGTTTAAAAATAGTAATTGTACTATTTAGTCCCATAAAAGTCAAGTCATACATAGGGCTATACTGCCCTCTTGTGTTCAAAATCAGGTAGGCCTATTGTATCTACATAAAAATATACTAGTGACGGTGAGAATATTTTACCACCGGTTAATCGACGTGTGACACCGCTGGGGGCTTTTGAATCGCCAACATAAAAACGAAAGTAAAATATGTTCGTCCTCACTGACATTGATAGTGGTTGAGCGAGCGTTTCAAATTAATTCCTATGGAAGTAGGAATTAACTGAAAAACGTTCACTCTGTTCTGCTCGTTCCTCGCCGTGGATGCGCACCGTTATGAATGCCCGTGCAGCCATGAGCATTTTAGTTTAATTTTAAAATTAGCGCCTTTCGGGGGTGGATTGCTTGAAATTATTTTACAAAAGCACAATGTTGTGTTTTATTGCGACTGTACACAAATATAAGTTAACACTTTGCAGTTTGAATGTCGTCCTGTATAATGACGGAGTATGTTTTTATGTGTCCACTGTTCCATCGCGCCCACGCCACACACACACACGCACACACACACACACACACACACACACACGGTTTACTATCTTTGTGGGGACTCTCCATAGACTTAATGGTTTTTATACTTTACAAACTGTATATTCTATCTCCTCACACTAACCCTACCCCTAAACCTACCCATCACAGAAAACTTTCTGCATTTTTACATTTCCCAAAAAACTCATTCTGTATGATTTATAAGCTTGTTTACTCATGGGGACCTCTATTTAGGTCCCCACTGTGACACGAGTCCCCATGAGTCTGTGTGCATTCAGGTTGAAGTCCCCACCGGGATAGAAAAACATGAACACACATATACACACACACACACACACACACACACACACACACACACACACATTCCAGCATTGCAATCTTGACATCGCAGCCTGATCATTATAGCCTTAATAAAATATAATAATAAAATAGTCAACCTAACATATAAAAATTACACTGCTTTAAATAGTCAGTAGTACAATTCGTACATTCACAGTAAGCACCGCTCCACTGTGATGTTTCCAAGCACATTTTTGTGCATGTGAAGAGGATGATTTTTTCCATCAATATTGGAACACGAGTGAAGAACAAAGCCTATAATAAAGAATAGTTTAGCATCCAAATACATGGCAAATGTTGAAACATTTTGATTCTAATGAGAGGGTTACGTGAACCCAACACTGCTTACTTTCATTTACTTTCACCGGGGTTGCGGTGCCACCGGCTTGGGCCCGTAATCGCTGCTCGCAGCTATATTTATTATTATTATTATTATTTTGTCAACCTTTCGGGCACTTTTGGGGCCCTTAACATGCTCGAAAACTCTTGAAATTTTGCACACAGGTCAGAACCCGCGGCCATCAGGGCCGGGCTGAAGCTGGTACCCGGGCGTGGCAGGGGGCCTCGACAGCGCCCCCTGGAACGGGATCCGAACACTTGTCCATAAATCAGACACGCTTGCATGTAATAATATGAAACTCGGTACACATATAGACCTCATCGGGCCGAACAACTTTCGTGCTCTAAGTTTTACGCCAGACCAACAGGAAGTCGGCTATTATAGGTTGTTTGGAAACGCATGCTGTGGAATTTGATGTACTCCTCCTAGGAAATTCATCCATTCGCCTCCAAACTCGGTCGGCATGAAGTCAAGACATTGAGGATGCTAAATTGCGGACGGATTTTTGATATCTCGAACGGTTTGGCCGTGGCAAGGAAACGAATTTATGGCGAAAAAAAGAAACAGGAAGTGTGTTATAACTTCTGCATACATTAACTGATCTTGATGAAACTTCAGCAGTGTGTTAGTTGTAAGAGGCCGATCACATGGATGTGACATTTGTGAGTCAAAGTTATAGCGCCACCAACTGGCAACAGGAAGTGTGTCACTTTCAAAATGCTTTGAAATCACCCTCTTATTTTTACCCGATTTGCTTCAAACTTTATGTGTATAATGTAAACACACGGCAGATGTAGACCTGTGAAAGGATTATTGATATCTTAGATACTGTTGCCGTGGCAACGCATCAAACTTTAATATTCTTTTCGGATGCTTTTGAGACGCTTCACATGCTTGAAAATGCATGAAACTCGACAGACACATCACATTTATTATCCAGTAGACATGTGCAAAGTTTCAGAAACGGGCGTGGTGAAATGGCTCAGTAGCGCCACCTTTAGTCAAAAGTGGGGGGGTTAGTTTTATCAACAGCAACAAAACTTGGTATGTGTATTGTTCTCATCAAGACGGACAACTTTCTAATTTACAGTAACTAGCTCGGACCAAGAGGAAGAGAGATATTTTGGTTTGAATGTGGATTTTCTGGAGAATTTTCTCTCCCTCTCTCTGTGTCTATGTGTGTGTGAGGGGAGGGGGGGAGGGATTTGACTATTGCTTTTATATTGTTAATCAAGGTTTCAGGGGCTTTTGGGGTCCTTAACGTGCTCAAAAACTCTTGAAACTTTACACACATGTCAGAACCCACGGCCATCAGGGCCGGGCTGAAGCTGGTACCCGGGCGTGGCAGGGGGGCTCAACACGCTTGCATGAATTAATATGAAACTCGGTACACATATAGATCTCATCAGGCCGAACAACTTTCCCTCTGTCAAGTTTCACGCCAGCCCAACAGGAAGTCGGCTATTATGGGATGTTTGGAAAACACTTGCTGTGGAATGTGAAATACTCCTCCTAGAAAATTCACCGTGTCCCCTCCAAACTCGGTGTGCATGTAGTCAAGACTTTGAGGATGCTAAATTGCGGACGGATTTTTGATATCTCGAACGGTTTGGCCGTGGCGAGGAATCGAATTTATGGCGAGAAAAGAGAAACACGAAGTGGAATAACTTCTGCATACATTAACTGATCTTGATGAAACTTCAGCAGTGTGTTCGTGGTAAGAGGCCGATCAGATGTATGTAGCTATTGTGATTCAAAGTTATAGCGCCACTAACTGGCAGCAGGAAGTGTGTCACTTTCAACATGCTTTTGACAAAAGTGGGGGGGTTAGTTTTAACTACAGTAAAAAAAACTCAGTTCATATATTGATCTCATCGACCCGGACAACTTTCTAATTTAAAGTCATTAGCTCTGACCATCAGGAAGTCAGATATTTTGGTCTGAATGTGGATTTTTTTGCAAAATCAGCCTCTGAATTTTTAGCCACCTTTATCTAAGTGGTTTATTTTATTCCCACCAAACTTTTTCAACATGATAAAAATATATTAATGATGCTAAATTGTGAACGGATAATAAATATCTCAAACGGTTTTGTAATGGCGAGGGATTAAAGTATTGTCTAAAAAGGAAACACTAAAAGGTTCATATATTCTAAAAATGTAATTATAAACCATTTATTACTATATAAAAGTATACAAATACCAGAACTTTACTCATTTTATTCTTTTTTTTTCAATTTAAGAATGAAGTTTAAGTTTAAAAACTGCCAGAATGGTTGTTTAGTCTAAACAATAAATAAATAAAGTCAAACATAGTGCTATACTGCCCTCTTGTGTTCAAAATCAGGTAGGCCTATTATATCTATATAAAAATATACTAGGTATGTGACGGTAAGAATATTTTACCACCGGTTAACTGACGTGTGACACCGCTGGGGGCTTTTTAATCGCTAACTTAAAAACGAAAGTAAAATATGTTTGTCCGCACGGACATTGATAATGGTGCGGAGCAGAGCGAGCATTTTCAATAAATTCCTATGGAAGGAGGAATGACCTAAAAAACGTTGACTCTGTTCTGCTCGTTCCTCGCTGAGGACGCGCACCATTATGAATGCCTGTGCAGCCGTGAGCATTTTAGTTTCATTTTCGGGGAGGATTGCTTGAATGTATTTAAAAAAAGCACAATGTTGTGTTTTATTGCTACTGTACAAAAATATAAGTTAACACTTTGCAGTTTGAATGATGTTCTGAACAAAATGACAGAGTATGTTTTTATGTGTCCACTGTTTAATCGCGCCCTCGTTTTAGAGATTCCCAAGTTATTTTTTCATTTAAGTTTTTTCATTGTTCTAATCAGGTCAGGCAAGTAAAACTATCTGTGTCTTATCCATTACATTTTTATATAATATATATACACTACTGTTCAAAAATTTGGGGTCAGTAAGATTTTTAAGCAAGGTTTCTTCTGCTCACCAAGGCTGCATTTATTTGATTAAAAATACAAACAAAAACAGTAATATTGTAAAATAGTATTCCAATTTAAAACAGCTGCTTTCTATTTTAATATATTTTAAACTGTTATTTATTCCTGTGATCAAAGCTGAGTTTTCAGCATCATTACTCCAGTCGTCACTGTCACATGATCCTTCAGAAATTATTCTAATATGATGATTGATGCTCAAGAAACATTCATTATTATTTTAAATGTCGAAAACAGTTGTGTACAGTCTTTAATGAATAGAAAGTTCAAAAGAACAGCATTTATCTGAAATCTAAAGCTTTTGTAACATTAAACACTACCGTTCAGAAGTTTGGGGTCAGTAATAATTTTTATTTTATTTTTGGGGGAAAGAAATAAAATAAATCAATACTTTTATTAATCGAGAATGAGTTAAACTGATCAAAAGTTACAGTACATTTAAAATGTTAAAAAAAATTATATTTGAAATAAATGCTGTTCTTTTGAACATTACATTCATCAACGCATTTTGAAAAAAAATCTGTACACAACTGTTTTCAACATTGAAAATAATAATTAATATTTATTGACCATCAATCATCATATTAGAATGATTTCTGAAGGATCATGTGACACTGAAGATGGGAGTAATGATGCTGAAAACTCAGCTTTGATCACATAAATTAATTACAGTGTAAAATATTTTAAAATAGAAAACAGCTGTTTTAAATTGGAATAATATTTCACAATATTACTGTTTTTGTTTGTATTTTTAATCAAATAAATGCAGCCTTAGTGAGCAGAAGAGACTTCTCCTAAAAACATTAAAAATCTTCCTGACCCCAAACTTTTGAACGGTATATATATATATATATATATATATATATATATATATATATATATACACATATATAAATACATATATACATATATATATATATATATATATATATATATATATATATATATATATATGTTTGTATAATATATATATATATATATATATATATATATATATATATATATATATATAAATATAGCTGCGAGCAGCGATGGAGGGCCAAAGCCGGCGGTACCGCCACCCCGGTGCCTTTAGGTAACTAAAGGCACCGGGGTTGCGGTGCCACCGGCTTGGGCCCGTAATCGCTGCTCGCAGCTATATTTAGGGCCCAAGCCCTGAAAGGGCGAAGGCCCTATTGTTTTCGGTAGGATTATTTATTATTATTAGGGCCCAAGCCCTGAAAGGGCGAAGGCCCTATTGTTTTCGGTAGGATTATTTATTATTATTATTAGGGCCCGAGCACCGATGGTGTGAGGACCCTCTTGGAATTGCTCTGTTTATTATTATTATTATTATTCTTCTCCGCATTGAATTGCATTTTTGAGGGCCTAAACATGCGCGAAAACTCACGAAACTTTGCACACGCGTCAGAACTGGCGAAAATTTACATCTGATATAGGTTTCAGAATTGGACGGGGCAAAATGGCTCGATAGCGCCACCTATAAAAGTTCAACGGAGTGCGCCTCCTGCAACGTTCCACGTACGTGCACGAAATTCGGTACATACGTGTAATGACCTAATACCTACAAAAAAGTCTCTTGGAGCATAGCCCTAAACACAACAGGAAGTCAGCCATTTTGAACTTCCTCTCAGATTTTTGTGCAGTTTTTGCCATTTTCAGGCCTCGTACTTTAACGAACTCCTCCTACAGTTTTAATCTGATCATCTTCAAATTTGGTGAGTGTAATCTTAAGGCCTTTGCGACGTTAAATTGCGAAGATCTTGAGTTTTCGTCGAAGGGCGGGTCCTCGGCGGCCTTACAAATTTCGATGTTTCGCCATGAAACAGGAAGTTGCTGTAACTCAGGCATGGAATGTCCAATCTCCCCCAAACTTCACACATTTGATAAGAGTTCTGTCCTGAACACATGGCCATGCTCATATTCAGTTATAGTCATAGCGCCACCTGCTGGCAACAGGAAGTGACATGTTTAACACTGTTATGGACTCCTAATAACATATAAAAAAGTGCCAGCAAGTGCGAAACATGCTAACAACATACTAGAAGCATGCTAAAACATGCTAGCAAACTCTTAGCTAAGTGCTAAAGCATGCTATTATTGCAATTAAATAGGAATTTGCTGTAACTCAGGCATGGAATGTCCAATCTGCCCCAAACTTCACACTTTTGATAAGCGTTCTGTCCTGAACACATCTACATGATAATATTCAGTTATAGTAATAGCGCCACCTACTGGCAACAGGAAGTGTCATGTTTAACACGTTGATGCCATTCTAGCAACATGTTAAAAATGCCATTGAGGTCTAAACATGCTAGAAACATGTTAAAACATGCTAGCAATACTTAGCTAAGTGCTAAAGCATGCTAATTCAATGAAACAGGATGTTGTTGTTACTCAAGAAGGCAATGTCCAATATGCGCCAAACTTCACACTTTTAATAAACGTTCTGTCCTGAACACATGACCATGCTCATATTCAGTTACAGTCATAGTGCCACCTGCTGGCAACAGGAAGTGACATGTTAAACACTGTTGTGGACATATAAAAACATATAAAAAAAGTGCCAGCAAGTGCTAAACATGCTAACAACATACTAGAAACATGCTAGCAAACACTTAGCTAAGTGCTAAAGCATGCTATTGCTGCAATTAAATAGGAATTTGCTGTAACACAGGCATGGAATGTCCAATCTGCCCCAAACTTCACACGTTTGATAAGAGTCATGGCCTGAACACATCTACATGAGAATATTCAGTTATAGTAATAGCGCCACCTGCTGTCAACAGGAAGTGACATGTTTAACACTGTTGTGGTCTCCTAATAACATATATAAAAGAGCCAGCAAGTGCTAAACAGGTTAGCAACATACTAGAAACATGCTAGCAAACACTTAGCTAAGTGATAAAGCATGCTATTACTGCAATTAAATAGGAATTTGCTGTAACTCAGGCATGGAACGTCCAATCTGCCCCAAACTTCACATGTTTGATAAGAATCATGGCCTGAACGCATGCCTATGCTCAAATTCAGTTATAGTAATAGCGCCACCTACTGGCAACAGGAAGTGACATGTTTAACACGTTGATGCCGTTCTAGCAACATGTTAAAAATGCCATTGAGTTCTAAACATGCTAGAAACATATTAAAACATGCTAGCAATACTTAGCTAAGTGCTAAAGCATGCTAATTCAATGAAACAGGACTTTGTTGTTACTCAAGAAGGCAATGTACAATCTACCCCAAACGTCACACGTTTGATAAGAGTTATCTCTTGAACACATGTCCATGCTCATATTTAGTTATAGTCATAGCGCCACCTGCTGGCAACAGGAAGTGACGTTTAACACTGTTCTTGACTCCTAATAACATATAAAAAAATGCCAGTAGGTGCTAAACATCCTACCAACATACTAGAGACATGCTAAAACATAATAGCAAACACTTAGCTAAGTGCTAAAGAATGATATTACTGCAATTAAATATGAATTTGCTGTAACTCAGGCATGGAATGTCCAATCTGCCCCAAACTTCACACTTTTGATAAGCGTTCTGTCCTGAACACATGACCATGCTTATATTCAGTTACAGTCATAGCGCCACCTGCTGGCAACAGGAAGTGACATGTTTAACACTGTTGTGGACTCCTAATAACATATAAAAAAGTGCCAGCAAGTGTTAAACATGCTAACAACATACTAGAAACATGCTAAAACATGCTAGCAAACTCTTAGCCAAGTGCTAAAGCATGCTATTATTGCAATTAAATAGGAATTTGCTGTAACTCAGGCATGGAATGTCCAATCTGCCCCAAACTTCACACTTTTGATAAGAGTCATGGCCTGAACACATCTACATGAGAATGTTCAGTTATAGTAATAGCGCCACCAACTGGCAACAGGAAGTGACATGTTTAACACGTTGATGCCGTTCTAGCAACATGTTAAAACATGCTAACAATGCTTAGCTAAGTTCTAAAGAATGCTAATTCAATGAAACATGACTTTGTTGTTACTCAAGAAGGCAATGTCCAATTTGCACCAAACTTCACATGTTTGATAAGAGTTCTGTCCTGAACACACATCCATGCTCATATTCAGTTATAGTCATAACGCCACCTACTGGCAACAGAAACTGACATGGTTAACACAGTAATGCAGTACTAACCACATAATTATTGTGTACTAAGCATGCTAGAAACAGACTGAACATGCTAGCAACACTTAGCTGAGTCATGAAGCATGCTATTATCACCATTATACAAAACATTTTGTAACTGACTTTGACATACTCTTACTATATATACCTCCTTAAATGTACATTTCCCAACCATGCTCTGCCTTCCTAAAGCCACCGAGTGTTGATGGCACGGGTGCGAGGGCCCTTTCATCGCTGCTTGCAGCTTTAATTATTATTATTATTATTATTTTGTCAACCTTTCGGGCACTTTTGGGGCCCTTAACATGCTCAAAAACTCTTGAAACTTTGCACACAGGTCAGAACCCGCGGCCATCAGGGCCGGGCTTAAGCTGGTACCCGGGCGTGGCAGGGGGCCTCGACAGCGCCCCCTAGAACGGGATCCGAACACTTGTCCATAAATCAGACACGCTTGCATGTAATAATATGAAACTCGGTACACATATAGACCTCATCGGGCCGAACAACTTTCGTGCTCTAAGTTTTACGCCAGACCAACAGGAAGTCGGCTATTATAGGTTGTTTGGAAACGCATGCTGTGGAATTTGATGTACTCCTCCTAGGAAATTCATCCATTCGCCTCCAAACTCGGTCGGCATGAAGTCAAGACATTGAGGATGCTAAATTGCGGACGGATTTTTGATATCTCGAACGGTTTGGCCGTGGCAAGGAAACGAATTTATGGCGAATAATTCAAACAGGAAGTGTTTTATAACTTCTGCATACATTAACTGATCTTGATGAAACTTCAGCAGTGTGTTAGTTGTAAGAGGCCGATCACATGGATGTGACATTTGTGAGTCAAAGTTATAGCGCCACCAACTGGCAACAGGAAGTGTGTCACTTTCAAAATGCTTTGAAATCACCCTCTTATTTTTACCCGATTTGCTTCAAACTTTATGTGTATAATGTAAACACACGGCAGATGTAGACCTGTGAAAGGATTATTGATATCTTAGATACTGTTGCCGTGGCATCAAACTTTAATATTCTTTTCGGATGCTTTTGAGACTCTTCACATGCTTGAAAATGCATGAAACTCGACAGACACATCACATTTATTATCCAGTAGACATGTGCAAAGTTTCAGAAACGGGCGTGGTGAAATGGCTCAGTAGCGCCACCTTTAGTCAAAAGTGGGGGGGTTAGTTTTATCAACAGCAACAAAACTTGGTATGTGTATTGTTCTCATCAAGACGGACAACTTTCTAATTTACAGTAACTAGCTCGGACCAAGAGGAAGAGAGATATTTTGGTTTGAATGTGGATTTTCTGGAGAATTTTCTCTCCCTCTCTCTGTGTCTCTGTGTGTGTGAGGGGAGGGGGGATTTGACTATTGCTTTTATATTGTTAATCAAGGTTTCAGGGGCTTTTGGGGTCCTTAACGTGCTCAAAAACTCTTGAAACTTTGCACACAAGTCAGAACCCCCTGGCATCAGGGCCGGGCTGAAGCTGGTACCCGGGCGTGGCAGGGGGGCTCAACAGCGCCCCCTTGAACTGGGTCTGAAAACTTGGTCCATATATCAAACACGCTTGCATGAAATAATATGAAACTCGGTACACATATAAATCTCATTGGGCCAAACAACTTTCCCTCTGTCAAGTTTCACGCCAGCCCAACAGGAAGTCGGCTATTATGGGTTGTTTGGAAAACGCTTGCTGTGGAATGTGAACTACTCCTCCTACAGAATTCATCCCATCCCCACCAAACTCGGAGTGCATGAAGTCAAGACATTGAGGATGCTAAATTGCGGACAGATTTTTGATATCTTGAACGGTTTGGCCGTGGCGAGGAAACGAATTTGTGGCGAGAAAAGAGAAACACGAAGTGGTATAACTTCTGCATACATTAACTGATCTTGATGAAACTTCAGCAGTGTGTTCGTGGTAAGAGGCCGATCAGATGGATGTAACTATTGTGAGTCAAAGTTATAGCGCCACCAACTGGCAGCAGGAAGTGTGTCACTTTCAACATGCTTTTGACAAAAGTGGGGGGGTTAGTTTTACCAACAGTTACAAAAATCAGTATTTATATTGGTCTCACCGAGCCGGACAACTTTCTAATTTAAAGTCATTAGCTCTGACCATCAGGAAGTCAGATATTTTGGTTTGAATGTGGATTTTTTGGATATTTGAGACTCTGAGTTTTTAGCTACTCTTCCTAACTGGTTTATTTTATTCACACCAAACTTTTTCAAAATGATGAAAATACATTAAAGATTCTAAATTGTCAACGGATATTAAAATTCTCAAACGGTTTTGCTATAGTGAGGGACTAAAGTAATGTACAAAAAGGAAACACTAAAAGCCACATCTTCTAAAAATGTAATTAAACACCATTTATTTCTATATAAAAGTATACAAATATCACAACTAAACCCATTTTATCCATTTTATTCTTTTTAAATAATTTAATAATTATGTATAAGTTTAAAAATAGTAATTGTACTATTTAGTCCCATAAAAGTCAAGTCATACATAGGGCTATACTGCCCTCTTGTGTTCAAAATCAGGTAGGCCTACATAAAGGCCTACATAAAAATGTATCTACATAAAAATATACTAGGTATGTCACGGTGAGAACATTTTACCACCGGTTAATCGACGTGTGACACCGCTGGGCGCTTTTGAATCGCCAACTTAAAAACGAAAGTAAAATATGTTCGTCCGCACTGACATTGATAGTGGTTGAGCGAGCGTTTCAAATGAATTCCTATGGAAGTAGGAATTAACTGAAAAACGTTCACTCTGTTCTGCTCGTTCCTCGCCGTGGACGCGCACCGTTATGAATGCCCGTGCAGCCATGAGCATTTTAGTTTAATTTTAAAATTAGCGCATTTCGGGGGGTGGATTGCTTGAAATTATTTTACAAAAGCACAATGTTGTGTTTTATTGCGACTCTACACAAATATAAGTTAACACTTTGCAGTTTGAATGTCGTCCTGTATAATGACGGAGTATGTTTTTATGTGTCCACTGTTCAATCGCGCCCACGCCACACACACACGGTTTACTATCTTTGTGGGGACTCTCCATAGACTTAATGGTTTTTATACTGTACAAACTGTATATTATATCTCCTCACACTAACCCTACCCCTAAACCTACCTATCACAGAAAACTTTCTGCATTTTTACATTTCCAAAAAAACTCATTCTGTATGATTTATAAGCTTGTTTACCCATGGGGACCTCTATTTAGGTCCCCACTGTGACACGAATCCCCATGAGTCTGTGTGCATTCAGGTTGAAGTCCCCACCGGGATAGAAAAACATGAACACACACACACACACACACACACACACACACACACACACACACTCCAGCATTGCAATCTTGACATCGCAGCCTGTTCATTATAGCCTTAATAAAATATAATAATAAAATAGTCAACCTAACATATAAAAATTACACTGCTCTAAATAGTCAGTAGTACAATTCGTACATTCACAGTAAGCACCGCTCCACTGTGATGTTTCCAAGCACATTTTTGCGCGTGTGAAGACGATGATTTTTTCCGTCGATATTGGAACACGAGTGAAGAACAAAGCCTATAATAAAGAATAGTTTAGCATCCAAATACATCGCAAATGTTGAAACATTTTGATTCTGATGAGAGGGTTACGTGAGCCCAACACTGCTTACTTTCATTTTTATTTTTACATTAAATTTAAAGGATTTGTTGTGGAATATTTTGAGTGTATCATAAAATCAGATAAGGTCAAGTAATATTTTCTGTCTTTTATATATTTATATACGTGTATTAGGGCTGTTGGAACAAATTCCGAAATTCGAATATAATTTGAATATTAAACAAATCAATACTATTCGAATGCTGAAGTTCCTATTCGAATATTGCTTTTTTATGTTTTTTTTTTTTTTTTAAATGCAATCTTGCCATTCTCGCCGCCTTGGCACACACATGTGAAAATTAAATGCTTTTGTTTCGTCTGCTAAACAATAAAGTTTTTGAATCGTAACACAATTGTACACGTTATCTACGCTGTATCATCATAACAACTGTCAAAAGTCGCGGAGAGGAATGTCTCCACAGTAACGGAGATCAACAATTTGATTCTCAGTCCACACTACAATGTGAAAACGGCGTCTTCAAATATATCCACTTTGGAGTGCGTTTTCATTAATAAAAACGCTGTCTCATTGTGGACGGAAGGCCAAAACGGAGAGGAAAATATACGTTATTTTTTTTATGACAACTTACAACCTGACAAGCTAGGCGATCTGTCCGAGGAACTACTTTTGCCCGCTAAAACAGGCAAGAATTACTTATGTTCTGCCTCTCTCTCTCTCCTCATCACGGGGCTCAACTGCTACCAGCTGTCTGCCAAAAGGCAATAACAGACAAACTGACGGTTTATCTGTGAAGACATGAGACCGATCAACATCACGCATTGGCGATCCATAAGACTGTGTAATGTCGTAAATATTAATAATAGGATGAATTTGAGCATTTAATATTCAAATATTATTCGAATATTAAATAAAATAAGGAATGGAATTCGAATAGTATTATAGAGGAAGATTGACAGCCCTAATGTGTAGCCTATATATATATATATATATAGCTGAAGTGCCAAAGCCGGGGTTGCGGTGCCACCGGCTTGGGCCCGTAATCGCTGCTCGCAGCTATATATATTTTTTTTTTTTTTTTTTGTCAACCTTTCGGGCACTTTTGGGACCCTTAACATGCTCAAAAACTCTTGAAACTTTGCACACAGGTCAGAACCCGCGGCCATCAGGGCCGGGCTGAAGCTGGTACCCGGGCGTGGCAGGGGGACTCAACATCGCCCCCTTGAATAGGATCCGAAAACTTGGTCCATATATCAAACACGCTTGCATGTAACAATATGAAACTCGGTACACATATAGATCTCATCGGGCTTAACAACTTTCGTGCTCTAAGTTTTACGCCAGCCCAACAGGAAGTCAGCTATTATGGGTTGTTTGGAAAACGCTTGCTGTGGAATGCGAAGTACTCCTCCTAGAGAATTCATCCAATCCCCACCAAACTCGGTGTGCATGAAGTCAAGACATTGAGGATTCTAAATTGCGGACGGATTTTTGATATCTCGAACGGTTTGGCCGTGGCGAGGAAACGAATTTATGGCGAGAAAAGAGAAACACGAAGTGGAATAACTTGCATACATTAACTGATCTTGATGAAACTTCAGCAGTGTGTTCGTGGTAAGAGGCCGATCAGATGGATGTAACTATTGTGAGTCAAAGTTATAGCGCCACCAACTGGCAGCAGGAAGTGTGTCACTTTCAACATGCTTTTGACAAAAGTGGGGGGGGTTAGTTTTACCAACAGTTACAAAAATCATAATATATATTGGTCTCACCGAGCCAGATAACTTTCTAATTTATAGTTATTAGCTCAGAGCAAAAGGAAGTCAGATATTTTGGTTTGAATGTGGATTTTTTGGATATTTCAGACTCTGAGTTTTTAGCTACTCTTCCTAACTGGTTTATTTTATTCACATCAAACTTTTTCAAAATGATGAAAATGCATTAAAGATGCTAAATTGTGAACGGATATTAAACATCTCAAACGGTTTTGCTATGGCGAGGGATTAAAATAATGTACAAAAAGGAAACTAAAAGCCTCATCTTCTAAAAATGTAATTAAAAACCATTTATTTCTATATAAAAGTATACAAATATCACAACTAAACCCATTTTATTCTTTTTTTTTTTCAATTTAATAATTATTTATAAGTTTAAAAATAGTAATTGTACTATTTAGTACCATAAAAGTCAAGTCATACATAGGGCTATACTGCCCTCTTGTGTTCAAAATCAGGTAGGCCTATTGTATCTACATAAAAATATACTAGGTTTGTGACGGTGAGAATATTTTACCACCGGTTAATCAACGTGTGACACCGCCTGGGGGCTTTTGAATTGCCAACTTAAAAACGAAAGTAAAATATGCTCATCTGCACTGACATTGATAGTGGTTGAGCGAGCGTTTCAAATGAATTCCTATGGAAGTAGGAATTAACTGAAAAACGTTTACTCTGTTCTGCTCGTTCCTCGCCGTGGACGCGCACCGTTATGAATGCCCGTGCAGTCATGAGCATTTTAGTTTCATTTTTAAAATTAGCGCCTTTCGGGGGGTGGATTGCTTGAAATTATTTTACAAAAGCACAATGTTATTGCGACTGTACACAAATATAAGTTAACACTTTGCAGTTTGAATGTCGTCCTGTATAATGACGGAGTATGTTTTTATGTGTCCACTGTTCAATCGCGCCCACGCCACACACACACACACACACACACACACACACACACACACACACACGGTTTACTATCTTTGTGGGGACTCTCCATAGACTTAATGGTTTTTATACTGTACAAACTGTATATTCTATCTCCTTACACTAACCCCACCCCTAAACCTACCCATCACAGAAAACTTTCTGCATTTTTACATTTCCAAAAAAACTCATTCTGTATGATTTATAAGCTTGTTTACCCATGGGGACCTCTATTTAGGTCCCCACTGTGACACGAGTCCCCATGAGTCTGTGTGCATTCTGGTTGAAGTCCCCACCGGGATAGAAAAACATGAACACACACACACACATTCCAGCATTGCAATCTTGACATCGCAGCCTGTTCATTGTAGACTTAATAAAATATAATAATAAAATAGTCAACCTAACATATAAAAATTACACTGCTCTTAATAGTCAGTAGTACAATTCGTACATTCACAATAAGCACCGCTCCACTGTGATGTTTCCAAGTACATTTTTGCGCGTGTGAAGAGGATGCTTTTTTCCGTCGATATTGGAACACGAGTGAAGTACAAAGCCTATAATAAAGAATAGTTTAGCATCCAAATACATGGCAAATGTTGAAACATTTTGATTCTAATGAGAGGGTTACGTGAGCCCAACACTGCTTACTTTGGGGGTTTTTTTACATTAAATTTAAAGGATTTGTTGTGGAATATTTTGAGTGCATCATAAAATCAGAATAAGGTAAGTCAAGTAATATTTTCTGTCTTTTATATATTTATATATGTATATGTGTATATATGTATATGTGTGTATATATATATATATATATATATATATATAAATATATATATAAATATAGCTGCGAGCAGCGATGAAGGGCCAAAGCCGGCGGTACCGCCACCCCGGTGCCTTTAGGTAACTAAAGGCCCCGGGGTTGCGGTGCCACCGGCTTGGGCCCGTAATCGCTGCTCGCAGCTATATTTATTATTATTATTATTTTTTTTTTCTACTTCTTGGGCACTTTTGGGGCCCTTAACATGCTCAAAAACTCTTGAAATTTTGCACACACGTCAGAACCTGCGGCCATCAGGGCCGGACTGAAGCTGGTACCCGGGCGTGGCACGGGGGCTCCACAGCGCCCCCTGGAATGGTGTCTGAAAAATTGGTCCATAAATCAAACACGCTTGCATGTAATAATATGAAACTCAGTCCACATATAGATCTCATCGGGCCGAACAACTTTCGTGCTCTAAGTTTTACACCAGCCCAAAAGGAAGTCGGTTATTATACGTTGTTTGGAAAACGCATACAATGGAATGTGAAATACTCCTACTAGGGAATTCATCCGATCGCCACCAAACTAGGTGTGAATGAAGTCAAGACATTGAGGATGCTAAATTGCGGACGGATTTTTGATATCTCGAACGGTTTGGCCGTGGCGAGGAAACGAATTTATGGCGAATAATGGGACACAGGAAGTGTGTTATAACTTCTGCATACATTGACTGATCTTGATGAAACTTCAGCAGTGTATTCGTTGTAAGAGGCCGATCACATAGATGTGACCTTTGTGAGTCAAAGTTATAGCGCCACAAACTGGCAGCAGGAAGTTTGTCATTTTCAAAATGCTTTGAAATCACCCTCTTATTTTTACCCGATTTGCTTCAAACTTTATGTGTATAATGTAAATACATGGCAGATGTAGACTTGTGAAAGGATTATTTATATCTTAGATACTGTTGCCGCGGCAACGCATCAAACTTTAATATTCTTTTCGGATGCTTTTGAGACTCTTCGCATGCTTGAAATTGGATGAAACTCGACAGACACATAACACTTATTAGCCAGTAGACATGTGAAAAGTTTCAGAAATGGGCGTGGCAGGGGGGTTCAACAGCGCCACCTTGAACAGGGTCTGAAAACTTGGTCCATATATCAAACACGCTTGCATGAATTAATATGAAACTCGGTACACATATAGATCTCATCAGGCCGAACAACTTTCCCTCTGTCAAGTTTCACGCCAGCCCAACAGGAAGTCGGCTATTATGGGATGTTTGGAAAACGCTTGCTGTGGAATGTGAAGTACTCCTCCTAGAGAATTCATCCCATCCCCACCAAACTCGGTGTGCATGAAGTCAAGACATTGAGGATGCTAAATTGTGGACGGATTTTTGATATCTCGAACGGTTTGGCCGTGGCGAGGAAACTAATTTATGGCGAGAAAAGAGAAACACGAAGTGGAATAACTTCTGCATACATTAACTGATCTTGATGAAACTTCAACAGTGTGTTCGTGGTAAGAGGCCGATCAGATGGATGTAACTATTGTGAGTCAAAGTTATAGCGCCACCAACTGGCAGCAGGAAGTGTGTCACTTTCAAAATGTTTTTGACAAAAGTGGGGGGTTAGTTTTACCAACAGTTAAAAAAAATCACAATATATGTTGGTCTCACCGAGCCGGACAACTTTCTAATTTACAGTTATTAGCTCAGAGCAAAAGGAAGTCAGATATTTTGGTTTGAATGTGGATTTTTTGGATATTTCAGACTCTGAGTATTTAGCTACTCTTCCTAACTGGTTTATTTTATTCACACCAAACTTTTTCAACATGATGAAAACACATTAAAGATGCTAAATTGTGAACGGATATTAAACATCTCAAACGGTTTTTCTATAGTGAGGGACTAAAGTAATGTACAAAAAGGAAACTAAAAGCCTCATCTTCTAAAAATGTAATTAAACACCATTTATTTCTATATAAAAGTATAAAAATATCACAACTAAACCCATTTTATTCTTTTTTTTCAATCTAATAAATATTTATAAGTTTAAAAATAGTAATTGTACTATTTAGTCCCATAAAAGTCAAGTCATACATAGGGCTATACTGCTCTCTTGTGTTCAAAATCAGGTAGGCCTATTGTATCTACATAAAAATATACTAGTGACGGTGAGAATATTTTACCACCGGTTAATCGACGTGTGACACCGCTGGGGGCTTTTGAATCGCCAACATAAAAACGAAAGTAAAATATGTTCGTCCGCACTGACATTGATAGTGGTTGAGCGAGCGTTTCAAATGAATTCCTATGGAAGTAGGAATTAACTGAAAAACGTTCACTCTGTTCTGCTCGTTCCTCGCCGTGGATGCGCACCGTTATGAATGCCCGTGCAGCCATGAGCATTTTAGTTTAATTTTAAAATTAGCGCCTTTCGGGGGTGGATTGCTTGAAATTATTTTACAAAAGCACAATGTTGTGTTTTATTGCGACTGTACACAAATATAAGTTAACACTTTGCAGTTTGAATGTCGTCCTGTATAATGACGGAGTATGTTTTTATGTGTCCACTGTTCCATCGCGCCCACGCCACACACACACACGCACACACACACACACACACACACACACACGGTTTACTATCTTTGTGGGGACTCTCCATAGACTTAATGGTTTTTATACTTTACAAACTGTATATTCTATCTCCTCACACTAACCCTACCCCTAAACCTACCCATCACAGAAAACTTTCTGCATTTTTACATTTCCCCAAAAACTCATTCTGTATGATTTATAAGCTTGTTTACCCATGGGGACCTCTATTTAGGTCCCCACTGTGACACGAGTCCCCATGAGTCTGTGTGCATTCAGGTTGAAGTCCCCATCGGGATAGAAAAACATGAACACACATATACACACACACACACACACACACACACACACATTCCAGCATTGCAAACTTGACATCGCAGCCTGATCATTATAGCATTAATAAAATATAATAATAAAATAGTCAACCTAACATATAAAAATTACACTGCTCTAAATAGTCAGTAGTACAATTCGTACATTCACAGTAAGCACCGCTCCACTGTGATGTTTCCAAGCACATTTTTGCGCATGTGAAGAGGATGATTTTTTCCATCAATATTGGAACACGAGTGAAGAACAAAGCCTATAATAAAGAATAGTTTAGCATCCAAATACATGGCAAATGTTGAAACATTTTGATTCTAATGAGAGGGTTACGTGAACCCAACACTGCTTACTTTCATTTTTATTTTTACATTAAATTTAAAGGATTTGGTGTGGAATATTTTGAGTGTATCGTAAAATCAGAATAAGGTAAGTCAAGTAATATTTTCTGTCTTTTATATATTTATATATGTGTGTATATATATATATATATGTATATATATATATATATATATATATATATATATATATATATATATATATATACTGTATATATATATATAAATATAGCTGCGAGCAGCGATGAAGGGCCAAAGCCGGCGGTACCGCCACCCCGGTGCCTTTAGGTAAAGGCACCGGGGTTGCGGTGCCACCGGCTTGGGCCCGTAATCGCTGCTCGCAGCTATATTTATTATTATTATTATTATTTTGTCAACCTTTCGGGCACTTTTGGGGCCCTTAACATGCTCGAAAACTCTTGAAATTTTGCACACAGGTCAGAACCCGCGGCCATCAGGGCCGGGCTGAAGCTGGTACCCGGGCGTTGCAGGGGGCCTCGACAGCGCCCCCTGGAACGGGATCCGAACACTTGTCCATAAATCAGACACGCTTGCATGTAATAATATGAAACTCGGTAAACATATAGACCTCATCGGGCCGAACAACTTTCGTGCTCTAAGTTTTACGCCAGACCAACAGGAAGTCGGCTATTATAGGTTGTTTGGAAACGCATGCTGTGGAATTTGATGTACTCCTCCTAGGAAATTCATCCATTCGCCTCCAAACTCGGTCGGCATGAAGTCAAGACATTGAGGATGCTAAATTGCGGACGGATTTTTGATATCTCGAACGGTTTGGCCGTGGCAAGGAAACGAATTTATGGCGAATAATTCAAACAGGAAGTGTGTTATAACTTCTGCATACATTAACTGATCTTGATGAAACTTCAGCAGTGTGTTAGTTGTAAGAGGCCGATCACATGGATGTGACATTTGTGAGTCAAAGTTATAGCGCCACCAACTGGCAACAGGAAGTGTGTCACTTTCAAAATGCTTTGAAATCACCCTCTTATTTTTACCCGATTTGCTTCAAACTTTATGTGTATAATGTAAACACACGGCAGATGTAGACCTGTGAAAGGATTATTGATATCTTAGATACTGTTGCCGTGGCAACGCATCAAAAATTTAATATTCTTTTCGGATGCTTTTGAGACTCTTCACATGCTTGAAAATGCTTGAAACTCGACAGACACATCACATTTATTATCCAGTAGACATGTGCAAAGTTTCAGAAACGGGCGTGGTGAAATGGCTCAGTAGCGCCACCTTTAGTCAAAAGTGGGGGGGGTTAGTTTTATCAACAGCAACAAAACTTGGTATGTGTATTGTTCTCATCATGACGGACAACTTTCTAATTTACAGTAACTAGCTCGGACCAAGAGGAAGAGAGATATTTTGGTTTGAATGTGGATTTTCTGGAGAATTTTCTCTCCCTCTCTCTGTCTCTCTGTGTGTGTGAGGGGAGGGGGGGATTTGACTATTGCTTTTATATTGTTAATCAAGGTTTCAGGGGCTTTTGGGGTCCTTAACGTGCTCAAAAACTCTTGAAACTTTGCACACAAGTCAGAACCCCCTGGCATCAGGGCCGGGCTGAAGCTGGTACCCGGGCGTGGCAGGGGGGCTCAACAGCGCCCCCTTGAACTGGGTCTGAAAACTTGGTCCATAGATCAAACACGCTTGCATGAATTAATATGAAACTCGGTACACATATAGATCTCATCGGGCCGAACAACTTTTCCCCGGTCAAGTTTTACGCCAGCCCAACAGGAAGTCGGCTATTATGGGTTGTTTGGAAAACGCTTGCTGTGGAATGCGAAGTACTCCTCCTAGAGAATTCATCCAATCCCCACCAAACTCGGTGTGCATGAAGTCAAGTCATTGAGAATGCTAAATTGCGGAAGGATTTTTGATATCTCGAACGGTTTGGCCGTGGCGAGGAAACGAATTTATGGCGAGAAAAGAGAAACACGAAGCGGTATAACTTCTGCATACATTAACTGATTTCGATGAAACTTCACCAGTGTGTTCGTGGTAAGAGGCCGATCAGATGGATGTAACTATTGTGAGTCAAAGTTATAGCACCACCAACTGGCAGCAGGAAGTGTGTCACTTTCAAAATGCCTTTGACAAAAGTGGGGGGGGGTTAGTTGTATACAGTAACAAAAATCAGTACGTACATTGGTCTCATCGAGCCGGACAACTTTCTAATTTAAAGTAATTTGCTCCGACCAACAGGAAGTCAGATATTTAGGTCTGAATGTGGATTTTTGGGATATTTCAGACTCTGAGTTTTTAGCTACTCCTCCTAACTGGTTTATTTTTTTCACACCAAACGTTTTCAACACGATGAAAATACATTAAAGATGCTAAATTGTGAACGGATATTAAATATTTCAAACAGTTTTGATATAGTGAGGGATTAAAGTAATGTACAAAAAGGAAACGCTAAAAGCCTCATCTTCTAAAAATGTAATTATACACCATTTATTTCTATATAAAAGTATACAAATATCACAACTAAACCCATTTTATTCTTTTTTTTTTTTCAATTTAAGAATTACTTATACTTTTAAAAATAGCAATTGTACTCTTTAGTCCCATAAAAGTCAAGTCATACGTAGGACTATACTGCCCTCTTGTGTTCAAAATCAGGTAGGCCTATTGTATCTATATAAAAATATACTAGGTATGTGACGGTGAGAATATTTTACCACCGGTTAATCAACGGGTTAATCAACGTTAATCAATGTTGTGGAATATTTTGAGTGTATCATAAAATCAGAATAAAGTAAGACAAGTAATATTTTCTGTCTTCTATATATATATATATATGTGTGTATGTATATATATATATATATATATATATATATATATATATATATGTGTGTGTATATGTATGTATGTATGTATGTATGTATATATATATATAAATATAGCTGCGAGCAGCGATGAAGGGCCAAAGCCGGCGGCACCGCCACCCCGGTGCCTTTAGGTAACTAAAGGCACCGGGGTTGCGGTGCCACCGGCTTGGGCCCGTAATCGCTGCTCGCAGCTATATTTATTATTATTATTAGTATTATTTTGTCAACCTTTCGGGCACTTTTGGGGCCCTTAACATGCTCGAAAACTCTTGAAATTTTGCACACAGGTCAGAACCCGCGGCCATCAGGGCCGGGCTGAAGCTGGTACCCAGGCGTGGCAGGGGGCCTCGACAGCGCCCCCTGGAACGGGATCCGAACACTTGTCCATAAATCAGATACGCTTGCATGTAATAATATGAAACTCGGTACACATATAGACCTCATCGGGCCGAACAACTTTCGTGCTCTAAGTTTTACGCCAGACCAACAGGAAGTCGGCTATTATGGGTTGTTTGGAAACGCATGCTGTGGAATTTGATGTACTCCTCCTAGGAAATTCATCCATTTGCCTCCAAACTCGGTCGGCATGAAGTCAAGACATTGAGGATGCTAAATTGCGGACGGATTTTTGATATCTCGAACGGTTTGGCCGTGGCAAGGAAACGAATTTATGGCGAATAATTCAAACAGGAAGTGTGTTATAACTTCTGCATACATTAACTGATCTTGATTAAACTTCAGCAGTGTGTTCGTTGTAAGAGGCCGATCACATGGATGTGACTATTGTGAGTCAAAGTTATAGCGCCACCAACTGGCAGCAGGAAGTGTGTCCCTTTCAAAATGCTTTGAAATCACCCTCTTATTTTTACCCGATTTGCTTCAAACTTTATGTGTATAATGTAAACACATGGCAGATGTAGACCTGTGAAAGGATTTTTGATATCTTTAATACTGTTGCCATGGCAACGCTTCAAACTTTAATATTCTTTTTTGATGCTTTTGAGACTCTTAACATACTTGAAATTGGATGAAACTCGACAGACACATCACATTTATTAGCCCGTAGACTTGTGCAAAGTTTCAGAAACGGGCGTGGTGAGGGGCTCAGTAGCGCCACCTTTAGTCATAAGTGGGGGGGTTAGTTTTATCAACAGCAACAAAATTTGGTATGTGTATTGTTCTCATCAAGACGGACAACTTTCTAATTGACATTAACGATCTCCGACCAACAGGAAGAGAGATATTTTGGTTTGAATGTGGATTTTCTGAAGAATTTTCTCTCCCTCTCTCTGTGTCTCTGTGTGTGTGAGGGGAGGGGGGGATTTGACTATTGCTTTTATATTGTTAATCAAGGTTTCAGGGGCTTTTGGGGTCCTTAACATGCTCAAAAACTCTTGAAACTTTGCACACACGTCAGAACCTGCGGCCATCAGGGCCGGACTGAAGCTGGTACCCAGGCGTGGCACGGGGGCTCGACAGCGCCCCCTGGAATGGTGTCTGAAAACTTGGTCCATAAATCAAACACGCTTGCATGTAATAATATGAAACTCAGTACACATATAGATCTCATCGGGCCGAACAACTTTCGTGCTCTAAGTTTTACACCAGCCCAACAGGAAGTCGGTTATTATACGTTGTTTGGAAAACGCATACAATGGAATGTGAAATACTCCTCCTAGGGAATTCATCCGATCGCCACCAAACTCGGTGTGAATGAAGTCAAGACATTGAGGATGCTAAATTGCGAACGGATTTTTTATATCTCGAACGGTTTGGCCGTGGCGAGGAAACGAATTTATGGTGAATAATGGGACACAGGAAGTGTGTTATAACTTCTGCATACATTAACTGATCTTGATGAAACTTCAGCAATGTGTTCGTGGTAAAAGGCCGATCAGATGGATGTAATTATTGTGAGTCAAAGTTATAGCGCCACCAACTGGCAGCAGGAAGTTTGTCACTTACAAAATGCTTTGAAATCACCCTCTTAGTTTTACCCGATTTGCTTAAAACTTTATGTGTATAATGTAGATACACGGCAGATGTAGACCTGTGAAAGGATTATTGATATCTTAGATACTGTTGCCGTGGCAACGCATCAAACTTTAATGTTCTTTTCGGATGCGTTTGAGACTCTTAGCATGCTTGAAATTGGATGAAACTCGACAGACACATAACACTTATTAGCCAGTAGACATGTGAAAAGTTTCAGAAACGGGCGTGGCAGGGGGGCTCAACAGCGCCCCCTTGAATGGGGTCTGAAAACATGGTCCATATATCAAACACGCTTGCATGAATTAATATGAAACTCGGTACACATATAGATCTCATCGGGCCGAACAACTTTCCCTCTGTCAAGTTTCACGCCAGCCCAACAGGAAGTCGGCTATTATGGGTTGTTTGGAAAACGCTTGCTGTGGAATGTGATGTACTCCTCCTAGAGAATTCATTCAATCACCTCCAAACTCAGTCAGCATGTAGTCAAGACTTTGAGGATGCTAAATTGCGGACGGATTTTTGATATCTCGAACGGTTTGGCCGTGGCGAGGAATCGAATTTATGGCGAGAAAAGAGAAACACGAAGTGGTATAACTTCTGCATACATTAACTGATCTTGATGAAACTTCAGCAGTGTGTTCGTGGTAAGAGGCCGATCAGATGGATGTAACTATTGTGAGTAAAAGTTATAGCGCCACTAACTGGCAGCAGGAAGTGTGTCACTTTCAAAATGCTTTGAAATCACCCTCTTATTTTTACCCGATTTGCTTCAAACTTTATGTGTATAATGTAGACACACAGCAGATGTAGACCTGTGAAAGGATTATTGGGTAACACTTTATAATAACTGCACGCTATTAATCATTAGTTAAGCATTAGTAAACAGTTAATTCTTCATTTATAAAGCATTAATAAACATTAATAAGCAGTTTGTAAATACAGCTATAAATGCTTTATTCTTGATTTATTAGAACATCTATAATGTGTTTAATAATTGTATTTTCATACTTTATTAATGATCAATTTATCATTTCTAAATGAAGTATTTCATTATTTACAAACCAGTTATTTAGGAGTTGTCAGTGGTTCATAAGATCACTTAGAAAGTGTAAGTAAATGATTAACAAACTATTTAAATGTACATTTATACATCTTATTATTCAGACATATAGTGATGGTTACTTTGTGTGTTAATAAATGCTTTATTAACATGTATTTCTACTGTAGTTCATGGTTAATTCAGATAGTTATAAAGCATGTAGTAGTGGTCAGTTAACTATTTTTGTGAGCTAATCTAAAGTGAGGACTATTTATGCCTTATAAAGCATTTATAAAGGAGATTTAAAGGCTCAGTTATCTTCTAAACATAAAAAAGGAAACAAACACAACACAGTGATACAGAACATAGAAATATTTATTTCACGAATCGATGCAACAAATAAAACTACAACTGTACACTTGACATGAAATGAAAAATAAACTTCTGCAATATAATGAATAAAAAACAAAAAATTTAAAAAAACAACAACAAAATAAGCAAGAAAGTAAATATAAATAAAAAAATAAGCAACAAAATGAATATATGTCAACAAAATAAGCAACAAAACTAACAAAAAGCAACAAAATGAAGAAAATAAGCAAAATATTTTGGTGTAGTAAGAAGGTTTTCTTGTTTCAGTTTCATGGCTGAGTGAAAATTCATTTCAAACAGTGAGTCACAAAGAAGTGCCAAACATTTGATAAATTCCATCTCAGTGCTCTTACACTGGTTACAGTGACTGACTATGACTACTTGTACTTTCTAGAAATGTCATGAATCAATCTGCCAAATGCACCATCATAGTGTTTCTTTGCCAACCATTCATTCCACTCAATCACTGCAAGGTGGTCCGTAAGCAAACTCTCAGTCCGATTTCCCCTAAGCCTCCAGATCTGCTCCTTGTAGGATCTCCAGGCTCTCTCGATATGCTGGGTATGGGCACCAGTGTGGGGATCTACATACCACCTGCTGTGGTTGACAGTGTGATGGCTGTACCCTAGTGCAGGGAGTATGCGATAGGCACGCCACTCATCACTAATAATTGATGACCCAGACCTCACGTGATGCACAATCAAGGGGACTAGATGACTTCGAGATCTTCTCTCCATAAGACGTAGAATAGGTTTTCCAGATCTTTGCTGGTGCTGATGCCTCACACCTAACATCCCAAAGACCCACTTCTTTCTTTTCCACCCACCAGCCATTCTTCCTCTACCATACTAATGGAGAAAAAACACAACAAACACAGACATAAACACATACATATAACAACATTAACTTTGGTAAGTATATTTTACATTTATTTAAAGTCGATATTGTTACAACATACCTTTCTTTTGTGCCGAAAATGGCTTTCGTCGATCACAACAAACTCCCTTCTTCCACCAATCTGCTGGCCTGTACGCCTTCTCATCCTTTCAACTGCTGACACACAGACATCCCTTATTTTCTTAGCCATTTTACTAAGAGTTGCTGAACTGCCTGCAATACTGTCATCCATCATGTCTATCTGCCGTAACCGTAGACCCTGAGAAAACCTTTAAAGGCAAATAGAACATGTAATGTTTATGAACGCCTTTATGTAATATAATTGTCTGCATTATTTAAAAAATTGCACATTTTATGGAAATTGCAAAGAACAAAGTGAGTTTATGATAAATACATATTTATATTAGCCTACAATTGTTGTTATTACTTGCTTACCTGTACATGAATTGCATCCACTTACTGAAGGAGACCTTTGATCCACTGAAGATTGATTTGTGCCTGACAGAAATTTGTTTTACCCTTCCCTTATGTGCTGCTTGTCGACAAATCCTATAAAAAAACAAACATAAAATACTGTTTTTAGAAAGGGTATTAATGCAATTGCCTGTTTCAGTGCCCACCAGCATTATCACACTCAACAAGTTGCAAATGGTTTTATATTTACTTAATTATATATATTTTTTAATATTTTTTTTTCTTTTTTTTCTTACCAAGCATATTGATCTCTGCTGTTTGTCCTTTTCTTCATTTTCATCTCCTGATGACATTTTCTGCATTTCATTTTCGTTTTTAGCAGTTTCCTTTTCTGAAGCAACTTAATCAGTTTTAGGGTTTTCATTATAGAGCTGGGCTCATTAATAAGCTTCTTTAGCCGGGTTAATCTGCTCATTTTTTAAATTAAGCAATTGCTTTAGTGGTGATTTTATGGTGACAGCTAGTTTATGATCTGAAGGGCGGGATAAATCCATCTCGCTTTCATACGTAATCAACATGGGACAAAGGAAAACTCGCGCTTTCAAACGTCATCAACAGGGGACAAAAGAATAGTGCAGCCGTGTGTTTATGACATGGAGACCTCCGACAAAAGTCGAAAAGGCGTGCGGACCCGGGCCAAAAGGAATGCCAGCGTGGAGATGGATGCATTGGATGAGACGTCCGTCAGTGGCACTACTGGTGAGTTGGTTACTCTGTTTACTGGCACACATTATTGATGATGGCTATCAAGCTAGTCTCTACTAGTTAGAGGCTATGGTTAGAGGTCCGACACCGGGGACGCGCAGGGGGGCGGGAGCGCTGTGACGTGCCGCACTGACTACACTGCACTCACTAGGTTTTTATTCATTTTTTTTTTATAATTTCAAATAACAAACAGGCATTAACATAATATCGTTGTAAAACACCATAACACGAAGACAAGCAGCATATCGTAAACAACATAATAAAATAAAATAAATAAATAACATGCCTAATAATAAATAAATAAAATAAAAATGACAAAAATATGAAAAGCAAATTATAACTAAATAAATTACACTTCAGGGGGAGGGGGGTTAATCCATATATATTCCAATTAATTTAGAGTTTCAAAGTACTCCTCCTTTTTACTTGTTTTAAGGATTGAAATACAATTTTAAAATCATTTTTAAATGCCGCAAAACATTATGAAAACAAACCAAAACTTTAACAAATCTACATTTGTGTAGGTAACACTTGGCTACATTCAACATATTATTACACATAAATTCAATATTTTTGTTGTCCATAAAGACACCAAATTTAACACTGTGATAGTCAAAGGCAGGTATTTATTTATTTTTGTCTTAAACCACTGTCCCAAAAGGACTTAACAATTGTAAAAAAGATGTTCCAGAGATTCAATTTTTTTTATTATTTTTTTGACAGAATGTACATACATTACTATCCAAATTAAACCTTACTCTTAGAAATTCATTACATGGATAAATGTCATTAATTGCTTTAAAATGTACTTTTTTAATTTTTGGTAACAAAGGAACTGACAACTGTCTGGCAATAGGTGGCTTTTGCAATGACATGTTTGACTCTCATTGTGTAATGCACAGCGGCGGGCGGGATGAGAGTTCGTTAGACAACAAGAAAGTAAATTTAACATTCTCAATTCATTCAATAATGCACAGTTACTTTCAATTAGGTGTCTCCATGGCCCCCACTGCACATCTGGTAGACAACAGAAAATCTCATGAGTTGGAGATGTGTAAGCTGAGAGTAGAGTGGCAAAAAGAGAAGATTGATGAGCTGACCAAGGAGAGAGACTATCTAAAAGAACAACTGGCATCAGGTAAGTCTTACAACACACAACAGGTATTCAAATTATAGTACAGTTGAGTTTTATTATGTGAGTTAAGCTTTGTGTTCTTGTGTACCATGTGATGCAAGCTGTGAGCCTTATATATGTATTTGTATGCATTTTAACAGCTCTTAAAAAAGGGGACAAAGGTTCCAGCCAGACGAGTCCCTTGTCTTCAAAATCCTCGAGTGACATCTCAGTTGACTCTTCCTCTGACACTATGTCTGACTCCTCCTCTACATCCTCATCAGAGGGGGACAAGAAGAAGAAGAGGATGAAAAAGAAGGGGAAAGGGAAAAAGTATGGGAAGAAGTCAAAGAAAATGGAAACAAAGACACGTCAAAGAGGTTAGAAAGCTATTTTCACTCTTTCCACTCACTGGGTTTTTAGTTTGCCACTGCTTGTCATATTGTGTGTGTAACATAATAATTGCATTGGAGATTCAGAGGAATAACCTGGTAGACCATCTACATCAGCTTCAACACTTTTTTAGAATGTTTTGTTAAGTCCATGTAAAAGACTTAAAAAAAAATGAGAGTGTGACTTAATAAGTTGCATTTATTGCATTAAATCATAAGTTAATAAGCTACCAGTTACTTTACTCTGGAAGAAGTTACAGCAACTACCCTCAAGAGAAATATTCTTTGGTTAGCTAAAGTACTGTGTAAAAAAACAAACCAATAAATCAGATCCTCATTGCAAAATATTGAATCAAATGAAAAAATATATATTTGCACACGACTGTATAATGAACAACTCTGAATTCAGAGGTTTTAATTTAACATTGGAATGAACTGATTGTCTGGGTGTTACTGAGGTGGTCTGCTGTGTTTCTATACCGAAGTTTGTAGAATGTGTCATACTGTAGATTGAAACAATATATGGGTTAGTCAAAGGTGTGTGTGTGTGTGTGTGTGTGTGTGTGTGTGTGTGTGTGTGTGTCAAGTGTGTGTGTGTGTGTGTGTGTGTGTGTGTGTGTGTGTGTGTGTGTGTGTGTGTGTGTGTGTGTGTGTGTCAAAGTGTGTGTGTGTGTGTGTGTGTGTGTGTGTGTGTGTGTGTGTGTGTGTGTGTGTGTGTGTGTGTCAAAGTGTGTGTGTGTGTGTGTGTGTGTGTGTGTGTGTCAAAGTGTGTGTGTGCGTGTGTGTGTGTGTGTGTGTGCGATAAGAATAAAACCAAATACTAACACTAATTCTATGTTCTCTGAATTACAGCTCAAACACCACAGCAGGTGGTGGCACGATACAAAAAAATTCTTCGGCACTTCAGTAGAGGAGGGACAATGTCAGCTGCTTTCAAGCATGTTGGGGTGGACCGGAACACAGTGGTGGTCAATGCTCCAATCGCAGAGCTGTACATCGCTGCACCTAGCAAATTTAAAGAACTCGTTAAAAATCTCAGCAGTCAGGTTAAACTTAGTGAGTTTGCCACACAATGTGCCGCTGCAATTCAGGAGGATCAAGCTATAGAAGATACTATCAAAGCCTTTAAGGCTTCCGGTAAGCTGCTGCCCCTTAAACAAAAATGAACTGACCTAGGATCTGGGGAAGGTTTCACACTCAATCAGATTAAAGTTGTTCACGATCTGCATTGTTGTTCTCGAATGTTTTAAAGTTAGTACTGAGGTAGTTATACTGTGAAATATTTTTATATATTATTATTATTGTTGTTTTATTAAAAAAAAGTTGTATTTTAGCACTGGTAAATTGTTGTTTACACTACAGAAATTTATTTTTATATCAGACTGCAGAGTCCTAGTTTCATTTTACTGCACAGTTATGTTTTCTGGAGATGTACAGGACTTTTTTTTTCTATAACATTGAAGAGATTTATTTTTCATTTCATGTCAAATGTACAGTTTTATTTGTTGCATTGTGAAATAAATATTTCTATGTTCTGTATCACTGTGTTGTGTTTGTTTCCTTTTTTATGTTTAGAAGATAACTGAGCCTTTAAATCTCCTTTATAAATGCTTTATAAGGCATAAATAGTCCTCACTTTAGATTAGCTCACAAAAATAGTTAACTGACCACTACTACATGCTTTATAACTATCTGAATTAACCATGAACTACAGTAGAAATACATGTTAATAAAGCATTTATTAACACACAAAGTAACCATCACTATATGTCTGAATAATAAGATGTATAAATGTACATTTAAATAGTTTGTTAATCATTTACTTACACTTTCTAAGTGATCTTATGAACCACTGACAACTCCTAAATAACTGGTTTGTAAATAATGAAATACTTCATTTAGAAATGATAAATTGATCATTAATAAAGTATGAAAATACAATTATTAAACACATTATAGATGTTCTAATAAATCAAGAATAAAGCATTTATAGCTGTATTTACAAACTGCTTATTAATGTTTATTAATGCTTTATAAATGAAGAATTAACTGTTTACTAATGCTTAACTAATGATTAATAGCGTGCAGTTATTATAAAGTGTTACTGATTATGGATATCTTAGATACTTTTGCTGTGGCAACGCATCAAACTTTAATATTATTTTCGGATGCTTTTGAGACTCTTCCCATGCTTGAAATTGGATGAAACTTGACAGATACATCACATTTATTATCCAGTAGACATGTGCAAAGTTTCAGAAACGGGCGTGGTGGAATGGCTCAGTAGCGCCACCTTTAGTCAAAAATGGGGGCTTAGTTTTTCATAGAATCACAAAACTTGGTATAGTTCTCATCAAACTGGACAACTTTCTAATTTACAGTCATTAGCTCAGACCATGAGAAAGTCAGATATTTTGGTTTGAATGTGGATTTTCTGGAGAATTTCTCTCTCTCTCTCTCTGTCTCTGTGTGTGTGTGTGGAGGGGGTGGGGGGGGGGGATTTGTGTATTCCATTTAATCTTTATTTTTCAAGGTTTCAGGGGCTTTTGGGGCCCTTAACGTGCTCAAAAACTCTTGAAACTTTTCACACAGGTCAGAACCCACGGTCATCAGAGCCGTGCTGAAGCTGGTACCCGGGCGTGGCAGGGGGGCTCAACAGCGCCCCCTTGAACACGGTCTGAAAACTTGGTCCATATATCAAACATACTTGCATGAATTAATATGAAACTCGGTACACATATAGATATCATCGGGCCGAACAACTTCCGCACTCTAAGTTAATAGATCCGCCCAACAGGAAGTCGGCTATTATGGGTTGTTTGAAAAACGCATGCTGTGGAATTTGACGTACTCATCCTAGAGAATTCATCCAATCGCATCCAAACTCGGTCAGCGTGAAGTCAAGTCATTGAGGATGCTAAATTGCGGACGGATTTTTGATATCTCGAACAGTTTGGCCGTGGCGAGGACACGAATTTATGGCGAGAAAAGACAAACACGAAGTGTTATAACTTCTGCACACATTAACTGATCTTAATGAAACTTCAGCAGTGTGTTCATGGTAAGAGGCCGGTCAGATGGATGTAACTATTGTGAGTCAAAGTTATAGCGCCACCAACTGGCAGCAGGAAGTGTGTCACTTTCAAAATGCTTTGAAATCACTCTCTTATTTTTACCCGATTTGCTTCAAACTTTATGTGTATAATGTAGACACAAGGCAGATATAGACCTGTGAAAGGATTATTGATATCTTAGATACTGTTGCCGTGGCAACGCATCAAACTTTAATATTCTTTTTGGATGCTTTTGAGACTCTTAGCACGCTTGAAATTGGATGAAACTCGACAGACACATCACATTTATTAGCCAGTAGACATGTGCAAAGTTTCAGAAACGGGCGTGGTGAGGGGCTCAGTAGCACCACCTTTAGTCAAAAATGGGGGCTTAGTTTTACATAGAATCACAAAACTTGGTACGTATATTGGTCTCATCGAGCCGGACAACTTTCTAATTTATAGTCATTAGCTCCGACCAACAGGAAGTCAGATATTTTGGTTTGAATGTGGATTTTCTCCCCCTCTCTCTGCATCTCTGTGTGTGTGGGGTGGGGGGGTTTGTCTTTTGAGTGAGATTTGTTTTTAATTCTTGTTTTTCAAGGTTTCGGGGGCTTTTGGGCCCTTAACGTGCTCGAAAACTCTTGAAACTTTGCACACAGGTCAGAACCCGCGGCCATCAGGGCCGGGCTGAAGCTGGTACCCGGGCGTGGCAGGGGGGCTCAACAGCGCCCCCTTGAACGGGGTCTGAAAACTTTGTCCATAGATCAAACATGCTTGCATGAATTAAAATTAAACTCGGTACACATATAGATCTCATCGGGCCGAACAACTTTCCCCTGGTCAAGTTTTACGCCAGCCCAACAGGAAGTCGGCTATTATGAGTTGTTTGGAAAACGCATGCTGTGGAATGTGAAATACTCCTCCTAGAAAATTCATCCGATCCCTACCAAACTCAGTGTGCATGAAGCCAAGACATTGAGGATGCTAAATTGCGGACAGATTTTTGATATCTTGAACGGTTTGGCCGTGGCGAAGAAACAAATTCATGGCGAGAAAAGAGAAACACGAAACGGTATAACTTCTGCATACATTAACTGATCTAGATGAAACTTCAGAAGTGTGTTCGTGGTCAGAGGCCGATCACATTGATGTGACTGATTGTCAACTGGCAGCAGGAAGTGTGTCACTTTCAAAATGCTTTTGACAAAAGTGGGGGGGTTAGTTTTACCAACAGTTACAAAAATCAGTACGTATATTGGTCTAATCGAGCCGGACAAATTTCTAATTTACAGTCATTAGCTCCGACCAACAGGAAGTCAGATATTTTGGTTTGAATGTGGATTTCTTTGCAAAATCAGCCTCTGAATTTTTACCCACTCCTCTTAAGTGGTTTATTTTATTCCCACCAAACTTTTTCAACATGATGACAATACATTAAAAATGCTAGAATGTGAACGGATAATACATATCTCAAACGGTTTTGCTATGATGAGGGATTAAAGTAATGTCAAAAATGGAAACACTGAAAGCCTCATATCTTCTAAAAATGTAATTATACACCATTTATTTCTATATAAAATTATACAAATATCAGAACTAAACCCATTTTATTCTTTTTTTTTTTTTCAATTTATTAATTTTTTAAGTTTAAAAACAGCCAGAATGTTTTTTTAGTCCAAAAAATAAATAAAATCATGTCATTCATAGTGCTATACTGCCCTCTTGTGTTCAAAATCAGGTAGGCCTATTGTATCTATATAAAAATATACTAGGTATGTGACGGTGAGAATATTTTACCAACGGTTAACCCTCTGAGGTCTGAGCTGTTTTCTGGGCCTGGAGGTGTTCTGACATGCTCTGACATTTGTGCTTATTTCTGTTACTTGTGACATTTTCATGGCTAAAGTCTGATTACACTGTATTCAGCACAAACTCTGCTACAATAATATATCAGCAGCATGTATATAAAAGTTTGTAGTTTTGAGATAATAACATTTATGCGTGGTTTGTGAAAAAACAAAAAAAAATTGTCACTGAAATAAGCTCATGAAACCCATACTGATTATTTCTTCATAAGACTTTTGAAAATTGTATCACGTAGCCCAGAATATTTGCTTCAAAACTATGTGAAAATCATCCTGACTGCTCATTCAGAGAAGACAATATATTGATTTAAAAATTTTACGACGTGTTTTGTGTGAGAAAGCTCTATGCAAGAGGCGTGGACATCTCATTATTATGTAAGCTTTTCTCACCTGAGAAAGACAAAAGACACTCCCTAATGGCCCTATTAGGAGCTATCAGGCCCTGCCATTCTGAGCAACCTTGCACAAAGAATGAGGAGATTTAAAAAAGAATGGCTTTTTGATTGTTTTTAATGTATTTACAACACAACATAATGACAAAAAAAAAACACATTATTTAACACACTGAACTAAAGACAGACACTTGAACTGTCACACACCTTTGTGCCATTCCTGAAACATAGTAGGCTACATACCTTTCATTTCCATGGTGTTTGATTTTTCACTTTAGCATGTTCATGTATGGAGACTTATGTGAATGTTGAAGTCAGCAGGACTTATTCAGTGGCATCTTGTTCCTCTAAAAACAACAACAACAACAAAACAGCTGTGAACATGCTGATATCAAGAGAAATGCTGCACAATTTGGGGAATATATTTTAGATTTTTCAGGTTAAAATAGCTTTTTAAAATGTACAGAATACACACACACATATATATATATTAGCCTACTTTTACCATGCTGTGTTTTATTAGAATATAAAAACATCCTCGTGTTGAACACGTAGGCTATACAAGCACTGAAAGGTTGCCTATAATTCTAGTTCACATTTCACATTTCATGTTTCTGTCTACATGTACATATATGACATTAGGCTTAGTTCATGTTTTTACTCCAAACTCATTTCATAACATACATTTTAATCTGGCACGACCAGTTTAACATGTCTTACCTTAAAAATCTTCTCATCTTCAAATCGCGTTCTTCTGAGGTAAATCCGAGGTAAATTCAAGGTAAACAGCACAGCACAGCTTACAGTTGTCCAAACCCGATGAAAGCAGAGAAGAGTAAGTTACGAAGTCTCTGCTTCTTTGTTTTGAGGTGATGAGGGCGTTTACAGGTCTGCGTTTCTCCGCATGGATCATTTGCATGTCAATCGCTCGTGCGCGCGTGGGTGTGGTCACATTATAGTTAATGAGGACGCGTTTGAGAAACTGTACATGCCGCTGCTTTCGTATGGATTACTTAAAAATAGAATATTTGTTTTTTATATAATTTACATACTTTAAAAATAGAGATTCCAAGCGTTGTATAGACATGCGTTTCAAGTCTGTGTGACAAACATTCGCTGAGTTACAGGTCATTTTCTGTCGCGTTTCAGAATGAGTTTCACATTGAGACAGACGGCAGAACGCGCATCATGTTTATTTTCTTTGTTTTACGAAAAACACAACATTTTGTTTTTATTATGAGTGTACACAAATAAAAGAAGACATTTAACAGTTTTGAATGATGTACAATACAAGTATGTAAAATCAAAATCAACAGAGTAATTTGCACTGATATAAAAAAAAACGAGCAGATCACGCCGGCGTGATTGCCGACCTCAGGGGGTTAATCAACGGGTTAATCAATGTTAATCAATGTTGTGGAATATTTTGAGTGTATCATAAAATCAGAATAAGGTAAAAAAAGTAATATTTTCTGTCTTTTATTTATATTTATATATATATAAATATATATATATAATATATATATATATATATATATAAATATAGCTGCGAGCAGCGATGAAGGGCCAAAGCCGGCGGCACCGCCACCCGGTGCCGCCGGGTAACTAAAGGGGTAACTAAAGGGGTTACGGTGCCACCGGCTTGGGCCCGTAATCGCTGCTCGCAGCTATTTTTTTTTTTTTTTTTGCCTTTTTGCCACGTTTGGGGCCCTTAACATGCTCAAAAACTCTTGAAATTTTGCACACACGTCAGAACCTGCGGCCATCAGGGCCGGGCTGAAGTTGGTACTGGGGCGTGGCAGGGGGGCTCGACAGCGCCCCCTGGAATGGGGTCCGAAAACTTGGTCCATAAATCGAACACGCTTGCATGTAATAATATGAAACTCAGTACACATATAGATCTCATCGGGCCGAACAACTTTCGTGCTCTAAGTTATTAGCTCCGCCCAACAGGAAGTCGGCTATTATGGGTTGTTTGAAAAACGCATGTTGTGGAATTTGATGTACTCCTCCTAGAGAATTCATCCACTCGCCTCCAAACTCGGTCAGCATGAAGTCAAGACATTGAGGATGCTAAATTGTGGACGGATTTTTGATATCTTGAACGGTTTGGCCGTGGCGAGGAAACAAAATCATGGCGAGAAAAGATAAAAACGAAGTGTTATAACTTCTGCATACATTAACTGATCTTGATGAAACTTCAGCAGTGTGTTCGTGGTAATAGGCCGATCACATGTATGTAACTATTGTGAGTAAAAGTTATAGCGCCACCAACTGGCAGCAGGAAGTGTGTCACTTTCTAAATGCTTTTGACAAAAGTGAAGGGGTTAATTTTATGTACAGTCACAAAAATCAGTACACATATTGGTCTCATCGAGCCGGACAATTTTCTAATTTACAGTAATTAGCTCCGAGTAACAGGAAGTCAGATATTTTGGTTTGAATGTAGATTTTTTTGGATATTTCAGACTCTAAGTTTTTAGCTACTCCTCCTAAGTGGTTTATTTTATTCACACCAAACTTTTTCAACATGATGAAAATACATTAAAGATGTTAAATTGTGAACGGATATTAAATATCTCAAATGGTTTTGCTATGGCGAGGGTTTAAAGGAATGTCAAAAAAGGAAACACTAAAAGCCTCATATCTTCTAAAAATGTAATTGTACGCCATTTATTTCTATATAAAATTATACAAATATCAGAACTAAACCCATTTTATTCTTTTTTTTAAAATTTAAGAATTATGTTTGTTAAGTTAAGTTTAAAAACAGCCAGAATAGTTGTTTAGTCCAAAAAAAAAAAAATCAAGTCATTCATAGTGCTATGCTGCCCTCTTGTGTTCAAAATCAGGTAGGCCTATTGTATTTATATATAAATATGTTAGGGTTGTGACTCTGGGAGCAGAGTCCTGCACGGGTCTGATTTTGTAAACCCGCACCCGCCCGTACCCGCAGTGCTTAAAACCGCATCCGACCCGTTTTCCGACAGCAGCACTAATTAAAATCCGCACCCGACCCGACCCGCTTAAAACAGAACCGCTACCCGACCCGCACCCGAAATAAAATAAGTTTAGACTAACACATTATAGACACAATTACAAAAATATTTATTGCCAGGTCATACAGAAGTTATTACAGGACAATTAACACAAGGACAACTTCAGCTGAAGCTGTCAAAAGGCCGGTACATGAAGAACATGGCTAACGTTACCACAAAACTGAGTAGCTTTATAACATTTTACCAATCGAACAGACGCGGCTACAACACTATATGCCACGCAATTCGTCTAGCCTAGGCTACATCTGACAATTTTGGGTTCAAACACGCCCTGCACACCGCACATTATTAACAGTGTTAAATTTGAAAAATACTGTTCGATAGAACTGCAGATCGCGCGCGCGCCGTTATGAGGAATTTTTAAAAGTGAAAGTAGCCTATACGTTATAGATTCCTGGGAGGGCGTGGCGCGTGGGCACAAACAAGCTGATGTGGATTTTAAATGATTTTATCAACTTGAAATACAGGCATATTTTTGTAGATGTGTTCCTAAAAATATGCATAGGCCTATATTGTTACGTTTGCATGTGATTGTTTTAAATCCGTGTTTAGACCCGTGTTTCCCCCGTGTCCGACCCGACCCGCACCCGTATCCGACACGGTTGGATATTTCTCACCCGTTTGAGCAAAATTTGCGGGTCACCGTCGGATACCCGCGGGTACCCGAACCCGTGCAGGACTCTATCTGGGAATATTTCCCCACCGGTTAATCGACGTGTGACACTGATGGGGGCTTTCGAATCGCTAACTTAAAAACGAAAGTAAAATATGTTTGTCCGCATGGACATTGATAATGGTGCAGGGCAGAGCGAGCGTTTTCAATGAATTCTTATGGAAGTAGGAATGAACTAAAAAACGTTGCCTCTGTTCTGCTCGTTGTGGACGCGCACAGTTATGAATGCCCATGCAGCCGTGAGCATTTTAGTTTAATTTTAAAATTAGCGCCTTTCGGGGGCGGATTGCTTGAATTTATTTTACAAAAGCACAATGTTGTGTTTTATTGCGACTGTATACAAATATAAGTTAACACTTTGCAGTTTGAATGGTGTCCTGTATGAACAAAATGACGGAGTATGTTTTTATGTGTCCACTGTTCAATCGCGTCCCACGCCCACGCCACACACACACACACACACACACACACACACACACACACAGACATTCCAGCATTGCAATCTTGACATTGCAGCCTGTTCATTATAGCCTTAATAAAATATAATAATGAAATAGTCAACCTAACATATAACAATTACACTGCTCTGTTTAAATAGTAGAATTACTATCAGTAGTAGAATTCATTAGTATATATATTTTTTTTTTCTTTTTTAAGTGACAAGACAAAGAATATTACTTGTGTGATATATATATATATATATATGCAGTGAGGAAAATAAGTATTTGAACACCCTGCTATTTTGCAAGTTCTCCCGAAATCATGGAGGGGTCTGAAATTGTCATCGTAGGTGCATGTCCACTGTGAGAGACATAATCTAAAAAAAAAATCCAGAAATCACAATATATGATTTTTTAACTATTTATTTGTATGATACAGCTGAAAATAAGTATTTGAACACCTGTCTATCAGCTAGAATTCTGACCCTCAAAGACCTGTTAGTCTGCCTTTAAAATGTCCACCTCCACTCCATTTATTATCCTAAATTAGATGCACCTGTTTGAGGTTGTTAGCTGCATAAAGACACCTGTCCACCCCATACAATCAGTAAGAATCCAACTACTAACATGACCAAGACCAAAGAGCTGTCCAAAGACACTAGAGACAAAATTGTACACCTCCACAAGGCTGGAAAGGGCTACGGGGAAATTGCCAAGCAGCTTGGTGAAAAAAGGTCCACTGTTGGAGCAATCATTAGAAAATGGAAGAAGCTAAACATGACTATCAATCTCCCTCGGACTGGGGCTCCATGCAAGATCTCACCTCGTGGGGTCTCAATGATCCTAAGAAAGGTGAGAAATCAGCCCAGAACTACACGGGAGGAGCTGGTCAATGACCTGAAAAGAGCTGGGACCACCGTTTCCAAGGTTACTGTTGGTAATACACTAAGACGTCATGGTTTGAAATCATGCATGGCACGGAAGGTTCCCCTGCTTAAACCAGCACATGTCAAGGCCCGTCTTAAGTTTGCCAGTGACCATTTGGATGATCCAGAGGAGTCATGGGAGAAAGTCATGTGGTCAGATGAGACCAAAATAGAACTTTTTGGTCATAATTCCACTAAACGTGTTTGGAGGAAGAAGAATGATGAGTACCATCCCAAGAACACCATCCCTACTGTGAAGCATGGGGGTGGTAGCATCATGCTTTGGGGGTGTTTTTCTGCACATGGGACAGGGCGACTGCACTGTATTAAGGAGAGGATGACCGGGCCCATGTATTGCGAGATTTTGGGGAACAACCTCCTTCCCTCAGTTAGAGCATTGAAGATGGGTCGAGGCTGGGTCTTCCAACATGACAATGACCCGAAGCACACAGCCAGGATAACCAAGGAGTGGCTCTGTAAGAAGCATATCAAGGTTCTGGCGTGGCCTAGCCAGTCTCCAGACCTAAACCCAATAGAGAATCTTGGAGGGAGCTCAAACTCCGTGTTTCTCAGCGACAGCCCAGAAACCTGACTGATCTAGAGAAGATCTGTGTAGAGGAGTGGGCCAAAATCCCTCCTGCAGTGTGTGCAAACCTGGTGAAAAACTACAGGAAACGTTTGACCTCTGTAATTGCAAACAAAGGCTACTGTACCAAATATTAACATTGATTTTCTCAGGTGTTCAAATACTTATTTGCAGCTATATCACACAAATAAATAGTTAAAAAATCATACATTGTGATTCCGGGATTTTTTTTTTTAGATTATGTCTCTCACAGTGGACATGCACCTACGATGACAATTTCAGACCCCTCCATGATTTCTAAGTGGGAGAACTTGCAAAATAGCAGGGTGTTCAAATACTTATTTCCCCCACTGTATATATATATATATATATATATATATATACACTGTATATATATATATATATACACTGTATATATATATATATATATATATCCCTCAGACGGTCTTCGTTTCGGAGCCACATCCTGGGCCTTCCCGGTCAGAAGTGACCGGAGGCCTAAAAATGAAACTTCCTCCATCCCAGTAAAACCAATGCAATTTATTTTTGTTCTATAATATTTATTCTTTTTAATTTTGTATTTTGAGATAATTTTATTGAATTTATTAATATTTATGCAATATTTATGGTCTATTTTTGCCTTTGAAATTAATAAAAAAAATTATATAAATATATGTTGTTGTTGTTTTTTTTTTTATGCAGTATTTTAGTTTAATATAGAGTCTAGGCCTTCAAAAAAAAAAATGTTTGAAGCAGATTAGCACCATCTGGTGAGAGTATGGAGAGAAAGCGTAGAAGCATGGTGTAACCACTAGATGGCATCTACAGTTCTCTATGGAGAGGCATGTGAATTCCCCAGCTGTTTATGGACACATTTACTTTTTTTTTTTGTACAGAATTTGTTACAAAAAATGCAATTCATTCAATTATAACACTTGTTGTAAAATATATATATATATATTTTTTTTTTTAATTTCCCATTCATTTTCTATGGGGGTCATTTTTGACCGAAGACCACAAGTGTGACTATTTTTTTTACGACCACTTAGCATGCTCGAATCATGACCTCAATTTTTTTGTGTGTGCACATACCTAATGCCATACAAGTCACCAAGTTACATTCGTAACATTCCAATGAAGCTGTGATTTTTAAAAATTCAAAACAGATTTTTTGTAATCAAAATTTATTGGTGTTTATGTGTATAAAAGTGTGTGTGTGTGTGTGTGTGTGTGTGTGTCTTTTTTGTACTCTTGATGTTGTAGAGTGTCACCCCTTTACAGCGGTGTACTTTTTTTTAGGATTGAGGCCGATTTGTAGATTGTACACACAAAAATTCGGAGAATTTATTTATTTTTGTCAATTTCCCATTCATTTCCTATGGGTCGGTCATTTTTGACCGAAGACCAAAATCGTCACTATTTTTTTTACGACCACTTAGCATGCTCGGATCATGACCTCAATTTTTTTTTTTGTATTCACATACCTAATGCCATAAAAGTCACCAAGTTTCATAACATTCCGATGAAGCTGTGATTTTTAGAAATTCAAAACAGAAAATGTTTCGGTCAGAAATGACCGAGGACCGTCTGAGGGATATATATATATATATATATATATATATATATATATATATATATATATATATATAATTTTAGTTTAAAGAATGTGAGGAATGTACTTAAATTACTATTTATTTAATACTTATCGATCAAATCAAGTAATTTAAAGGTAAATACAATAACAAAAAATCTCCAAAAAAATTGCATTAAAAAATAGATTAAATATTATCAAAATGAAATAAAATAAGCTAAGTTAAGTACAAATGTAAGTATAATTTTAGGGCTTCGGGTCATTTTGAGCCCAGAGGGAAAGATGTGTGAAAAAAAAAATAATAATAATTGTGAGGGAAGGATGAGGGTAAAGAATTTGACATTCAGAATTATAAAGTTTACTAAACTGTCAATACTTTTGACTTCATGCTCGTAATAACAAATAGTATGCTTTATAGTCAGTTAGTTATCGCATAAAAAATAAAAAATAAACATTGTTTCCAAAATATCTGTTCATGTTGTTGACAATCACTTTCCAGCAGCTGCAGCGTTGATAGGTGGCCTGACCATGACGAGTTTCATGACGACAGCAGGCCTGAAGGCGGAAGTAAGACAATCAACAACTGAACACGGAACAGCGATTGACGTTACCAGTAGTGTCTAGAAACAAACAGACTCAGAGGGATTTCTTAGTTTCGGATAATATAAAACAATATGTCCGTTTTCGGCAAATTGTTTGGCGGTGGGGGGAAAGGCGGCAAAGGCCCAAATCCACAAGAAGCAATCCAGAAACTCCGTGAGACAGAAGAGATGTTAACCAAGAAACAAGAGTACTTAGAGCAAAAAATTGATGCGGAGCTATTAACGGCAAAGAAAAACGGCACGAAAAACAAACGAGGTATGTATTAAAAACGAATCGTCGCTTTTTGTCATATGTGTGTTAAATAACTTTAAAAAGAAAGCTTTTTTTCGCCCTACCTGTCGTCGATTTCAGTATGGTTGGGTAGCTACACCCATGCGTCACTTGACCTAAACTGAGTGATAATCGAAACTATGAAGTCGATTTATAAAAATAAAACCTATGTCGGGTAGAAGAACGTATACATATATATGGAAGAACGTGGATAGGAACATTAAAATCCCTGCTGTCACGATACTGAATGAAAGAGTTTTGACTTAATAAAGGATTGGATTTCATATCACTTAGTTACGTCTGATTAGTGTCATGTGATTTGTTGTGAAAGAACAGCCATTAACAGGGAACATGGTTAACTGCATCGAGTGTATTGTAAACATTGTTAACTGTTTAATAATTAAACAGTTAACCATAATTAATAATAAGTTAATAATAATGTACTGGTTAATAATTTATTATTTGGTTATGGTTGAATGTTAAGGTTGAATGAAAAAGTTAATTACATATGTGGGAATCTAGGTGATTTTATTTTATTTATTTTTTCATGGGATGTAAATATATTTCCATTCAGATGAATGGGAAAAAAATGTCCCAATTGGCCTGAATTAACCCTATATATAATTTGTATTTATATTTTTTACCATTAAGTGATGGTGTGCATGTCTGTCTCTTTCTTTCTCAAGCTGCTTTACAGGCCCTGAAAAGAAAGAAGCGATATGAAAAGCAACTAGCTCAGATAGATGGAACTCTCTCCACTATTGAGTTCCAGCGAGAAGCATTAGAGAATGCCAATACAAACACAGAGGTGCTTAAAAACATGGGTTTTGCTGCCAAGGCCATGAAGACAGCCCATGAAAATATGTAAGATACCTGATTCAAATGTCCTGTTGATTCCTTAGCAAAGAATGCAGCACATAATGATATTATTGAATGTTTTCAGGGATCTAGACAAAGTGGATGACCTCATGCAAGACATCACAGACCAGCAGGAGTTGGCGCAGGAGATTTCTGATGCCATTTCAAGACCTGTAGGTTTTGGAGAAGACTTTGATGAGGTGAGCTTTTTTATGTGGTCTGCAGTGTTGCCCAACCCCAACAGAAAGATTTAGGAATAAAAAACATTATGACTGCATTATTTTAAGAACATTTGTGACATTGGTCATGTGATGAAAAAATTACATTGAAGCACAAGATGCTCTTTGGGTCATCTTAAATCATGCTGGAGAACATGATCATCAAGATGAACACAAACTTTTAGAGTTCTATGCTGCTAACAATAAAGCAAAAGGAAAATGAAGCAGATACTTAAGTCAAGTCATCTTCATTTATATAGCGCTTTTAAAGGAGAACTCCGGTCAATTTTAACATTGAGCTCATTTTTTTTGTACATTTGGAGTGCTGTCAATACAGAGAACAACGACAAAAATCGGTGTTGCCTACACAGAGTTATTCTATTTTTAAAATTTGCACCCTGTTGACTTCAATGGGGCAAGTACTAAACCTGCTTTTAGCCTCTTAACATCCTTGATGTGTCATTACAAGTGCACAGAAAATGTGAGTGATTCCTTCAGAGTGAACACAAGTGAATCTGACTGCAGTAGATGTGAAAGAAATGTATAAAAATGATGTTATTTAAGCCAGCGCAAATACCTGTGTTTACATCCTGTTTTCGGGTGAAGTCCAAAGTAGTCGATTGCCGAGTTCACGCGCATAGGTATGATTAGGGCTGGGCGATATGGAGCAAAAAATATATCTCGATATATTTTGCTATATCTCGATATACGATATATATCTCGATATCTTTACAGGAAAAATAACCCCCCAAAAACTACTGCAAAAACAAATATGCCAAATACCACAAAGTCTTTTTTTATTGACGTGCAAATAGGTAGGCTGTTCATGTAGGAACAAAGTGCTTCTGCGACATTTAAAAAAAAAAAAATCCCTGTATACAAAAATAATAATTTAACTGTAAAATAAAGGAAGAAATAATACATATTGCACTATTTTTAATAAACCTGTATAGAAATATCATTACTAATTTTGGCAAATAAATTTAAAAAATGCCATATATCCCCCCAAAACTGCACAACTGTAGAGTAAAACATTCATTTAAAAAAAAAAGTGATACAAATGCATCTAAAAATTGACATGATTGTTACAAAATCACACTGCCTGGAGAACTCAGAACAACTGCTAGCATAAAGTTTAAGGTAAAAATAACTGCCATTAAATTACAGTATCTTACTACTATGCAATTAGATAAACTGTTCATTCATTACATCACTTTACCTCTGTCTTTATCCACCTTTATCCTCTTCTCTTCTTTTTGGCACTGTATATAGCAGAATAGGTAACTTAGGCTAATGCTAATTTATAATGTGTCATGTAAATTCGGCCATCCATCACAATCAGGAAACTTTCACCGTGTCTAGACCTGGCGCGAGCTGCCAGGCCCGTTTCTACAGTGGAGCATGTTAAGTGTGAGTGTGTTAAGCGCCCTCAAACAAAAGCAATGCGGCGAGAGGCGACGCTACACAAAAAATTACCAACAACAACTGATCGCGCGCGCGCTGTTTCTGACGCACTTCAAGCTCTCGCTGGGCGGGGAAAGATTGATGTGCCTGACCGGACTCGGGGGACTTGGTTGAATGAGACAACACGCGAGGGGAGGGGGAACAAAAGCGCGGAGGCGGAGGCGGGCGGGGGCGAGCACAGCACAGAGAAGGCAAACAAGCAAATTGGCGAAATCAGAATTAAATATAAACAATATATCGATATATACGATATGTCAAAATCCATATCGAGTTTAAAAAATATCTCGATATATCGTAAATATCGAGATATCGCCCACCCCTAGGTATGATCACGCGCGTGAACTCGGCAATCCACCCGAATTCACCCGAAAACAGGATGTAAACACAGGTATTTGCGCTGGCTTAAATAACATCATTTTTATACATTTCTTTCACATCTACAGGGTCCAAATTTTAAAAATAGAATAACTCGGTGTAGGCAACACCGATTTTTGTCGTTGTTCTCTGTATTGACAGCACTCCAAATGTACAAAAAAATGAGCTCAATGTTAAAATTGACCGGAGTTCTCCTTTAACAATGTAGATTGTTTCAAAGCAGCTTTACAGAGACAAACGTATAATTTAAGGTAACAGAGATTGTTTTGGCTTTATAGTGGTTCTTTAATAAAGTTATTTTCCAGCTAAAGTTAGTTTTGATTGATTCGCTTCCGTCGCAACAATCATTTGTTATTAAATTAGGGGCCGCTAAGACGACACCATTCTCTCTACACAGACTTTAAACGCGAACCTGTGAGAAACGCTGATGGCGGTCACATGCGCATTAAGAATTGGTTCTATAGTTATGTGCGTTTGAATATATGTGTGCAGGTTTGGAATTCCCTTCAAACCAAGCCTAAACAAAGTACTGGTGTTTCCTTATAATTTTTGATACAGAATTTTATTTTATTTTATCAATTCGGGGTAGATACGCGAATTGAGTTTCCAGACGACACTTTATCTGTAGAGTGGTAAAGGGATCCTCCATAGGGAGAGACTAGTTGGCACTTCAGCACTGCGTTGTCATCGGGTCCAGGCGCAGGTCCTTCATCAGATCTGGATACGGCCTGGATCCGGCAGGCTGCGGGAAAACCTTGGGATAAACAAAAGACACAAAAATTTGCGTAGATGCCATTCTTCTTATGATGTAACGAGTACATCAGGATTTATGGGAAGTGTTCCCGGTTGTGAAAACTTAGGAAATTATAAATTAACTATTGTTAATTTTTCAGTTCAACATAAAAAAAAATAGCAATAGAAGTATTTTCACTTCTGGACTTTTTTGTTGCACAGTGCATGTGTGAACAGTTATACCTAAACCTCTGATTAAGGTGAAATGGTTGTTAATATATTTTACATAGATGTATCCCTCATTGCTTTTTGCTCCAACATTCTCTTCAAATGCAGTTTTTACAGATGAATGAACAATAAGATTCTTGTTTTTTTCTAGGATGAGCTCTTGGCTGAATTGGAGGAGTTGGAACAGGAGGAACTGGACAAGAACTTGCTGGAAATTAGTGGCACAGAGGATGTCCCCCTGCCCAGTGTGCCTTCAAATCCATTACCCAAAAAAACAGCTGTTGGTTCGTTTCATGCTGTTCATTACATATCAACATAGTACCAAAATTCTTGTGATTTAAGTCTTTTAAAATTCAGTAACACTTTACAATAAGGTTCATTAGATAATGTATTAACTAATATGAACTGACAATGAGCAATACATTTGTTACTGTATTTATTAATCTTTGTTAATGTTAGTTAATAAAAATACAACTGTTCATTGTTCATGTTAGTTCACAGCGCATTAACTAATTTTAACAAATACAACCTTTGCTAAACAAATGCTAAAGAAGTATTGTTCATTCTTAGTTCATGTTAACTTAGGTAGTTTACTAATGTTAACTAATAAACCTTATTGTAAAGTGTTGCCAAAAAATATATTGACTGACTATTGTAGATTGGTAATGATTTGTTTTGTATTTCACAAACTAAAAAATTATTTTAAATCAAAAGTAAACTTTACATATGAAGTTGGACTTTGGTAAGTTAAAGAAAAGTGGAATACCACTTTAATAGTCTTTAATACTAACATGCAGAGAGGTTCCCCTGTGGAAACCCTCAATAACCATCTGTCTTTGTGTTTCTCCAGCCCACAAAAAGAGAGAAGAGGAGGATGAGGATGACATGGAAGAACTCAAGGCATGGGCTATGTGAATTTACCCAATCTGACAGACTTTCATTGCTTGTCCTTGTTGGCTTGTGTAGGCAAACCCATGTACCTTCAGAGGGTTAACACTACAAAACAAATTTTCTGAGTTATCATGGCTCTTGCAATATGGCTAAAATAAGTCTAGAAAAACAAGAGTTACAAACAAAAATCTATATGAAGCAGGTTTTTAAAGTAAATAAGACAATACAATCTGATGACATAATATATGACGTGAACCTGAAATATTTGGCCATTGTTATTTAGGTAATGCATTAATGTTTCTAATTTTTGTTTCTTATTTGACTTCAGAAACTGGTTGTTTTGATTTGTCATGAAATTAGCATGTTTGCCAACACACAAGTTTCATATTCAACACACAACTTTCTCTCATCTCGTCTGATATATTAAATATGTTCGGTACTGTTGTTTGCTTCAAACTTTGATCTTAATATGTTCTGTTAGATGAATGTTATTCAGTACTTCCAACATAAACATTTTTACAGCTTGTTGACAATGCCATAATGGTTTGGTGACAAACCAAAAACCCTGGATTAACTGACATTTGCTTCATTATATATATATATATATATATATATATATGTGACTGCCCATCATGTATTGTTTGGTGCCGTGTCCGAATAGTTGCAGAAAATGACCTATTTAATAACAGACTTTTCCCATTGATATCTTTTCTGGTCTGATTCATTGGCATGCTGAGGGTTTTCTCCTGCCAGTAGATGACTGTAATTATTCAAAACATACAAAATAAACAGTACTACATTTTTTTTTCCTCATATGGGAGCATATACTTTTTTGAAAAATGCTGTATCTATTCAGGTTGAGGCATATTTGGTGTATGTGTATATTTGAAAAAATTCAGATGGGCGTTTATTTGAGAGATCATTAAACTTTTGGATTCCTTTTTTTTTGGTGTTGTTAGTCTTTCTGTGGCATCTTAGCTCTTGTTAAAATGATGTATAAAAAAGTAACCTTGGTTCTTGCACTCAAAAGCATACAATGATGTGTCTGATGTGTTATGTGCCTTACTTAATGGCAAGCTGATTCAATTTGAGTGGCATGTCTTCAAATGACTAACTGTGTAAAATGCCTCAGCTGACCGATAACATTTATAGGAAGAGTGTGGTGTATACTGTATATTCCTCTCTTGTCTTTTGTTTATTCCTTGCCAAGTCCCTTTTGATGTCCTTTATTTTACCTTAATGTAGGTAAGGGGTTTGGGTGGATTCATTTTCAATAAACCACATGGCTGTTTGTTTCTGAAAAGAAAGTTGCTAATTCGTTTAACATGTTTGACTCATGGTGTTCGCCATACTTTTTTTCAAAGAAGCTACAAACCAAACTATAATAATCAAAATAATAATTATTACTATAAATCTAAATTGAAACACATCTTTGGCAGCACCCGACATAGCATACTTCTATACTATATCATAGGCGAAAAACAGTAGGCCATGTGACAATAGAAGCATGTCTGAATTCACAGTACTCGTAAAAGTGTAGGCAAGAAAGTAAAACTTAAGTTTTGTGTATTTCACAAAGAGTTTCTTTCCTATACAAATGCTCTAATAATGATGAAAAAGTAAAAATGCAAAAATACTTTTTGCTAGAATAGAAGAATATGACTTGAAGAGTAAGCCCTAGCTCCCTTTTTTTCTTTTACTTTATTTTCATGTAATGGACTTTTGCACCTTATCCTACTGTCATATTGTAATGATATATTTTTGTTGCAATGTTGTTTGTACATGACATATTGTTCAATAAAATGACCTACTTCTTCCGGAGAGATTCTGAAGTGTGCACTGTGCAGACGATGGACACTTTATTATCCTATGAGGCCACGATATGGATTTATGAATGGCAGTAAAGCTATGTAACTGACCCTGGTTGGTCACGTTAATGACAACATGCCAACCTAACCGACAATTGGAGACCTATTTCATGACTTAATAACAATCTTAAATGTATGTGCCATTATTTTTTTGCAGAAAGATTAAAAAAATGCTTAGAACAAATTATAGATGATTGCCAATCAGGATTGATGAAAGTCAGACATACAGTATAAGTAATAATTTTCGCTTGGTCCTAGATTTAATTGATTATAATGAGTATATTGATAGTGAAAGTTTTATATTTTTTGTAGATTTTTATAAAGCATTTAACACCGTTAATCACAAATTTATGTTTGAGACTTTGGATTTTTTTGGCTTTGGTAATTTCTTTAAAAGGGCCATTTATACTTTATGTTGGTGTATAGCTCAGTAAAACTTGAACATGGCACTACCCCCAGATTTCTTTCAGAAAGAAAATTAGGCAGGGATGCTCAATCTACTTTTTTTGTTTTTACTTGTAACTCAGACAATGACTCTTTACAATAACAAATATAAATAATTTTCACAGAATCAGGATTTTAGAAAGAGAAATAAAATGCAGTCAATTAGTCAATACAACAATATTTGTTAGTGATTCATTAGACATTAAAAGTGTGATTGATTGTTTGAATTACTTTTCACCGGTTTCAGGGTTAAAATTAAATGTAAACAAATGTGAGTTATTAAAAATAGTTACAAACTATTACATTAAAAAAAGATACCTTAACTAATTTGGTTGGTTATGGAGGTTTACATTTGCTTGATTTCAACACTTCAAATACAATTTTAAAGAATAGATGGATCAAGCATTACTTTCAATACATAAATAAAAGTTTGTATTTAATTCCTAATCTAATTTTTAAAAAGTGGGTGGGGTTGCTTTTCTGTTGCAATGCAACTTTGAAATCAGTAAGATTCCAGTCAGATGGAATGCATGTCAGGCTCCTGCAATGTATAATTTGGAATCACAGATATACACTCACCTAAAGGATTATTAGGAACACCATACTAATACTGTGTTTGACCCCCTTTAGCCTTCAGAACTGCCTTAATTCTACGTGGCATTGATTCAACAAGGTGCTGAAAGCATTCTTTAGAAATGTTGGCCCATATTGATAGGATAGCATCTTGCAGTTGATGGAGATTTGTGGGATGCACATCCAGGGCACGAAGCTCCCATTCCACCACATCCCAAAGATGCTCTATTGGGTTGAGATCTGGTGACTGTGGGGGGCCATTTTAGTACAGTGAACTCATTGTCATGTTCAAGAAACCAATTTGAAATGATTCGAGCTTTGTGACATGGTGCATTATCCTGCTGGAAGTAGCCATCAGAGGATGGGTAGGTACATGGTGGTCATAAAGGGATGGACATGGTCAGAAACAATGCTCAGGTAGGCCGTGGCATTTAAACGATGCCCAATTGGCACTAAGGGGCCTAAAGTGTGCCAAGAAAACATCCCCACACCATTACACCACCAGCCTGCACAGTGGTAACAAGGCATGATGGATCCATGTTCTCATTCTGTTGTCTCAGACCATCTGAATGTTTCAACAGAAATCGAGACTCATCAGACCAGGCAACATTTTTCCAGTCTTCAACTGTCCAATTTTGGTGAGCTCGTGCAAATTGTAGCCTCTTTTTCCTATTTGTAGTGGAGATGAGTGGTACCCGGTGGGGTCTTCTGCTGTTGTAGCCCATCCGCCTCAAGGTTGTGCGTGTTGTGGCTTCACAAATGCTTTGCTGCATACCTCGGTTGTAATGAGTGGTTATTTCAGTCAAAGTTGCTCTTCTATCAGCTTGAATCAGTCGGCCCATTCTCCTCTGACCTCTAGCATCAACAAGGCATTTTTGCCCACAGGACTGCCGCATACTGGATGTTTTTCCCTTTTCACACCATTCTTTGTAAACCCTAGAAATGGTTGCGTGTGAAAATACCAGTAACTGAGCATATTGTGAAATACTCAGACCGGCCCGTCTGGCACCAACAACCATGCCACGCTCAAAATTGCTTAAATCACCTTTCTTTCCCATTCTGACATTCAGTTTGGAGTTCAGGAGATTGTCTTGATCAGGACCACACCCCTAAATGCATTGAAACAACTGCCATGTGATTGGTTGATTAGATAATTACATTAATGAGAAATTGAACAGGTGTTCCTAATAATCCTTTAGGTGAGTGTATAATGTTTAAACAAAATTCAAAAATGGGTTGATAATGGCACCTACATGGGGTAAATGGGGTATACCTACATAGAATTTATTTAAATTATAATATTAAAGAATAACGAATATTGTATAGTGTTTGATGCTATACCATCCAGTTTAAAATATCTGTTATCAATTAAATATCAATTAAAGGAAATGTGAATAAGGAGACTGTGGGTCTCAGACCTGATGTTTCAATTAAAGGAGTTACTATTACTGATAGAAGATGGAATAATTACTTTATAAGGAAGTTACAAACAGAACGTGCCCAATATCTTGTAAAACATACTGGCATTCTAAACTTGAGAACATTTACTGGACATATGCATGGTTGCCTAAAAAATAGGTTTTGCACTGATTTAGATGTTAAATGTGATTTCTGTGGGACTGAGAAAGAAAGTGTTGTCCACTTATTTTAATTGCATTTATAGTAAAATGTTTTGGATAGATTTGGAATGTTTCCTTTGTAAATGCTTAGGCATGAAAGTTTACTTTTCTGAAAAATATGTATTTTTATTTTAATAGACAAAGATTACGACCAAGTGTGGCCTTTATTGTTAATCTTTGTTTGATTATGGGGAAATTCCAAATACATAAACAAAAATGGGCTAAAGGAAAACCACATTTTTTGTTATTTCAGATAGATATGAAAACTTACATTGAGTTAGGCTACTACTTGGGTTGAAAAATAGCAAAGCAAAACGCACTAGGTCTCTATATTAAGCTTTTATGCTATTTATATGATGATCTCATACCTGTTCCTTTTTATGTTTATATATTTTTTTCTATATTGTTCAATATTTTTTATATTATATGTTGGACTATTATCATGTTTATGATTGGTAATGTGACTGGAATTTAATAAATAATAATACAAAATCCAAATGAATAAAGCCCATTTATGATTTTAAAAAAAAAATGACAACATGACAATGTAGTAGGCCTAGGCTACGTCCAGATTACATTAATATTACACACTGACATATATATTTTTTTTAGCGGTCATGATTCTCGTGAAGTAAATACTTATTCAAAATAAGTTCATACTCAAGAGAGTATGCAATTTCGGGCGCAGCCATAGACAGTAAAAAAAAGGGCGCAGCCATGGAAAGTCGCATGGAGGTCGGAATTCTATGGACGCTGTGTTAAGCCTAGAAGCAGATATCAGGAAAGCTCAGGCTAATAAAGAAGTAATGGTAGGGGTGTTATTCGACATCGAGAAAGCTTATGATATGCTTTGGAAAGAGGGACTTTTAATAAAACTGAAATGTATGGGAATTGGAGGAAAGATAGGATAGGATAGGAGTAGAGTATTCAGAGACATACAAGATAGAGAACGGAACTCCTCAAGGAAGTGTATGCAGCCCAGTTTTATTTAATATTATGATAAATGATGTTTTTTGTAATTTAAAAGGTGATGTAGGAAGAGCATTATTTGCGGTTGACGGGGCAATTTGGAAAAGAGGACGTAATATTGCATGTGTAACACAAAGTATTCAAAAAGCAGTAGATGAAGTAGAGGGGTTGGCAAATAATTGGAGCTTTAGATTATCTGTGGCTAAGACTCAGGTTATATGTTTTACTAAAAGGAAAAAAATACCAGAGGTTAAGGTAAAGTTATATAAGCAGGAATTGGAGCAAGTGCCAGTAGTCAAATATCTCGGTGTATGGATGGATTCCAGGATGACTTTTGCTATACATGCTAAAAATCTGATTAAGAAATGTAAAAAAGGAGTAAATATATTAAGATGTTTAACAGGGGTGGAATGGGGAGCTTGTAGATTATCGTTGAAAAGAATATATAATACTTTAATTAGATCAAGTTTAGATTATGGAAGTATAATTTACGGTTTTGCAAACAAGACTACACTCAAAAAGATTGAAGCAATACAAAATCAAGCTCTAAGAATATGTTGTGGTGCAGTCAGAACATCTCCCATAGCAGCTCTACAGGTAGAAGTTGGTGTTGATCCGTTAAAACTTCGAAGACATAAAATAAGACTGAATTATTGGGTTAATATAAAAGGTCATAAAAAGAATCATCCAGTGAAGGGAGTACTAGAAGAATGCTGGGAACATGCATGGGAACAAAAACATTAAAAGCTTGGGATGGAGTGTTCAAAGAGAAGCACAAGAAGCGGGTATTGAAGATTGTGATGTTAGCCCTACTGTGATATTATCCAGTATATACCACCATGGATTTTTCCAATGCCAATAATTGACCTACAAATTCAAATGAAAATTAAGAATGAGAATAACATCCTAAAGAATATAATAGCACAGCAGTATTTAGATCAGACTTACTCATCATGGGTGCAAATATTTACTGATGGGTCTAAGGATCCTATCTCTAGAAGAACAGCAGCTGCTGTATATATTCCTAAGTTTCAAATTAGTATCAAGAAAAGAATAACTGACCATATCTCTGTATTTGCAGCAGAATTAGTTGCCATGATGGTTGCACGTAGACTAGAGGACGTAAAACCGAGATTAGTATGTTCTGATTCGTTTGCAGCAATCACAAGCCTCGTAAGTGGAAATAAAGTATCAAGGCAAGACATTATATATGAGATACTTGCAAGTTTGCTAAGAATAAGTAGTGTAAGCTTAATAGTGTTTGTGTGGGTTCCTGCTCATGTGGGACTGGAGGCCAATGAAGTGGTAGATAGACTAGCAAAGCAAGCAGTAAAACATAATGAGATAAATGTGCAAGTGACGTTGAGCAAAAATGAAGTTAAAAGTAAAATAAAAGAATTCATAAACAATAAATGGCAAGAACTATGGAATAATGAGGTCAAGGGAAGACAGTTGTATAGTATTCAGAAGCAAGTAGGAAATGGAAGAAGTGTTTTTAGGAATAGGAAAGAGGATACGATTGTTTCTCGTATTAGAATAGGGCACACACGATTAAATCATTCCTTGTTTAAGATAGGAAAACATGATATGGGAAAATGTAATTATTGTGATCAGGCAGAAACAATAGAACATGTTTTAATAAAATGTTTAAAATATGGAAAAGAAAGGTTAGTACTTAAGAGGATAGTAAGAAAATTGGGTGTGGTAGTATTCTGGAAAGTCTATTGGAAAGCAAGTAGCCTAGAACAAGTAAAAATATAAAGTGCGATAATGAACTATCTCAAAGCAATAGGAGTAGATTGGAGAATTTGATGTATTGGGGTTAAAAAAAATTATTATTATTATTTTTTTATTTAGTTGATTATTGTTTTTAGTGCTTCACACTCCAGTCCAGTTGGCGGCGGTAATGCACCGAAAGTGAACACCAAATGAAGAAGAAGAAGAAGAAGAAAGTCGCATGGTGTTGTCGTGGACGTGGAGATGATGTAATCATTTGTCGTCGGAAGAACGCTTGCGCGCTAAGCTCGCTGATTGTGCTGATGCAAGACAGTGGATGAGAGTAGTTAACCGTGTGAACGATATTTACAAGGACGAAAAGCGTTGATATTTAATTCAATCATCATGTCAGAAGACGAGGTATTGTGGTGGTCTATTTTTATATTTTGTTAATATCCACAGTTTAGTGGAAATATTCAATCATGTTGTGACTTTGGAATAGATTTGAGAGCAGTTATAGTGTTGCCTATAACGTGCTCTAGGCTACGTTTGCTGTTTTTTATTTATTTATTGCATTATGACGTATTATTTCTAGTTGTATAAAATGCAAAAACTAATAAAGAACACTCAAACATTGCTTGAGTAGTAAAAACGGGTGAGTATTATTTCCTTCACCACAGCGAGGCATGCTTTAGCAAATGATTCTGGTGCCTTATGTGTCCTCAGATTTTATTCGACCCCACTACATCAAAGAAGAAAAAGAAGAAGAAGAAGCCCTTCATGCTCGACGAAGATGGAGATGGCCTTGGAGAGGAAGCCCAACAGGTTGAACAGAGAGAAGTTGAGCCTGAAGCAGGAGAGGAGCGAGAAATCGACCCTGAAGATGATGACATCAAGAAAAAGGGTGTGAGGCCATTTTTCTCCATAAACCATGCAGTGTTTTGCGTTTCTCTTGTACCGTGGCATTGGGTTTAGTCATGTTTCTCAACAAATGTATTTAAACCATAACCTTGAAAAGTTGTGTGAAGGAGTTTGTAAAAATGTGCTATTTGAGATTGGGTCCTTTATGACACTGTTCTACAACTATCTTTACAGAGCCTTCGGATGATTTAGATGATCTGAACTTCTTTAATCAGAAAAAGAAGAAAAAGAAACCAAAGAAGGTGTTTGAAAATGACATTGAAGAAGGAATAAAGGTTAGAAGTTGTTGATAAGGAAATTGTCTGGTAATTGTTTAATGATTCACTCTTTGCAATACACATGAAATGAGTTTCCTGTGACCAGTAGCCTACATAGCTGGGTAATTAAATGGGACCCTCTTTTAGGTGTCTTTAAGTACTATGTACTAACACTTAAATGATTTGTCCATTATAAAAGAAAATAATGTGGCCTCATAATCTTTAATCAAAACCATTAACATTTTTCTCGTTTGAGTATCCATTTCACTTGGATATGCAATGGGGAAGAAAAGACAATCGCAACTTCTGTTTTATTATCTACTTTAATTCACTTAGAGTGTGCTGCATAACTAATATTATTATTTAAAAAATTGGACCCACTTAATATTAATTGTCTTTAACTACTGTTTACTAGCATTTACAATTAATCATTTGATACAATGCACTTATTAGGCCTTTCACACCTGAAATGGTTAACCCCGGGTCATTCTAAACCCTGGGTAAATTGAATCCTGGGTTATCATTTCTCATAATTAACCTAGGGTTAATAATTAATCGTTATAATAATAATTCATAATCTGCTATTTAAAATTGTACACTACTAATCCCTGGGTTAACATTCTTATTTGTATATTTGCGGTGCCAGTGAGTGTCATGAATTGGATGAATGCCTTGCATTGCAAATCCTCATATTATATATTGCCGCCTGTACTATCAGGTATATACTGAAGGGAGTTTTTGGACTGTAAAGGAAAGAATGTAATGATCTCTTCTTCACTCCAATTGTCATGTGTTCTGTCACTATTCAAAAATGTTCCACTCAAACACTGAAATATAGCCTACTGTTTAGCAACACATAGTGTTTCTGTGACTGTAAAACATGATTATAAGGCATGTGATTGGCTGTCTGTTGCAAAGCATCTAGCCGTAACATTCCACCACTTGCCTCATTTCACACTGTACACGTTTGGCACCGCAATACGGGGTTGACACCGCAAAAGCCCCGTAACCCTGGGTAAAACGCGGTGCTAACACCGCTTCTAAAATGTGTGAAATGCTTCTTTAGCCTGGGTTAAAACCAGGGTTTAGAACGATGATAACTCAGGTTTAAGTGCAGTGTGAAAAGCCCTATTGTGTGCATTGTCTTTGTCTTTCTAACTGGTTTATTGAAACAAACTGTCCAAAAGAATCAGTTTGCAGAAAAAGAATTGGACTTCTCATCACTAATGTGATGCCCAGTAAGCATATTTTCTTGTATTTGATAGTTCTTCTAACGGCTGTTGACTCTTTTCATTTTATTGGTGACCAGGAGCTGAGAATTGAGGGAGACCAGCAGGAAATAATGGAGGAAGATGATTTGGACTTGATGCTTCCAGCTAAAAAAAAGAAACCAAAAAAAGTTGAATTTGTTGAGGAGAGAGACACTGTGGAACAAGAGGATGGTATGAACATACACTTTATTTAATTAGAATGTGCTGCATTAATAATATTATTTTAAAAATGTGAATATAAAAGGTAGGAGTTACAGAAAAATACTGTGTATAATCAAGCTTTCAGTTAGCATGTACTGCAATCTACAAGGAAATTTTACTCTAAAATCACATCAGCCTCAAAACTGGCTTTAACGGATTTTTTACAAAATCTGCTGTTACGTTTTTTTTTTTTTTGCAAGTCAACTTTGATTCTACATAGGTTTTCTTCCATATGTCTGTAAAAATAATTCAGATCCAGTTTGTGTTACTTAGATTTATAATGTCAGGTTTAAGTTTCTTAAATTTGAAATACAGTGCCACACACTCTTTATAGGAATTAGTCAAGCTACTCTTTCTAGGCTACAAGTGGTACAAAATGCAGCTGCTAGGCTCCTGACTGCTGTCAAGAAACATGAACATATAATACCTAATTCCATTACACTGGTAGTCGGTATGCTACAGAATTGATTTTAAAGTTCTTTTAATGGTCTACAAATCTCTAAATGCCTTAACACCATCTTATCTTACTGATCTCTTGTCGGAACATTGCTCGGGGAGGTCTCTGGGATCTTAAAACAAGGACAAAAGGTTCCAAGGACAAAATTAAATTTTAGAGGTGACCGGGCATTTGTAGTAGCAGTGCCAAAACTGTGGAACAGTCTGCCTGTTACTATTAGAAGTGCTACAACAGTAGATCATTTTAAATAGGGATGAAACAATATCACTTTTTCCAGAACGAATCTGATACCGATACTTTAATTTTTGGTACCTGCCGATATAGAGTACCAATACCTGTATTTTCACTGCATTTGTAATTTTAAATGTATCAGCTAGAGAATCCAAAATCATATAAATCATTTTAGTTGGATTTAATTTTTTCAGCAAATATATATATTTTTTCAGTTATTTTCATGCTTAATTAAGCCTGCTATAATGTATTGTATGAGCTTCTGTTATTTTCACTGTTCATTCTTTTGCTCTATTATATTTTATCTTCCATTTAATAATACAGCGCATATTTAGTTGCTTCAGCACGGCTCAGTGCTGAGGGTTGGGTCAGTCGTTCAAATGTTTAGACGGCAGTGAAATATCACAATTCTCTATTCCAGTTTTGATACTACACCAAAACTACTAGCCTAATTAATGTAAATTTAAAACATTAAAGACAAGTAAACGGTCAGTAATAAAATAAGATAAAATAATAAAATTACAAATAGCACAAATAAATACAATAGAACAAAGAAAGGCTACAAATGAAATAAACAGCTGGTTTTTTGTGTTGTTGTTGTTTTTTTCATGTAGCTCTAACAGTAGTTTTCAGGTACAGAAATTTGAATAAAGTAATCAAATGTGAAATAACACTGCATATTCATTACTTTATAAATTAAATATAGATGGATTTTTATAAAGTTGCAAAAGGTATTTAGTTAAGAGTAGTGAGTGATTTCTTTGTCCTTTGTTTGATTAACATTAAAACAGCAGCAGGTTTATTAAGACTGCTGTCCCTTTATGACCGAATGCACGGGTCTCATATGAATAGGCTACTGTCTACGTTCACTTGAGAAGTGAAGTCTGTTCATTTAACCGACTGTTTACTAGGATACTCCCCAAGAAAGGGCGTTTTTATATAATTTTGTGTGAATTTGTCCATACAAGTGCAAGATGTGAAAGAGAATTCAATTCAGTATTCATGCGCTGTTTGATTTTCGGGGCACGCTCTTTCATGAAACTTTTTGACTAGCAAACGTCATGGAATAATGTAGGGAACCACTCGCTATACATAAATCAAATAACGGTTCATGCTTTAATTTAGTTTTAATCCACATGACACGTGTGCTGTATCGGTATCGATCAGTATTGATATCGGTGCATCCATAATTTATCAACTTCTATAATCTTATTTGTTTTCTATAGATTTAAATCAATGATGTTGTGCCTATTTTGACTGGTTATTGTTTATTGTGTCAATCTCTATTGAGTTCTATATTATACTCTATTGAGTTCTATATTATGCTATGTACAGCACACTGGTCAGCTTATTGTTTTAAATTGTGCTTGTATAAATAGTGACATTGACATTAATGTCAGGGAAAAAATCATTTGTTTTTTTCCTCTTAAAGGTGTTTAATGCACTACATCAGCGGTCCCCAACCTTTTTTGCGTCACGGACCGGTTTAATATCAGACAATATTTTCAAGGACTGGCCTTTAAGGTGTGGCGGATAAATACAACAAAATAAAATGATACGATCGGCATAAAAACTGGGGTATTTTTAAAATATAATAATAATCGTGAATCCAATGTGTAGGCCTACTCGCAACTTTATTAGCAGCGTCCTCATAACATCGCGCCTAAAGACAACTGAGAAAGCCTGAACACAAACAAAATGCCCCCCAAAAGAAAAAAATCTCCATGTTTTCGGTGCTTCATGTGACATGTAAGGGTGGCGCTACCAATAAAGCACCTAAAAGCTGTCACAAAGAACCGGCATAATTAATCATTATGAATATGTAAAATATAGCAGGAGACATTTTTAATTGTTTACTAATAAACCAGTTTTTTTTATGTCAGTGTCGACTGGAAAGATGAAGTTGACAATGCTGACTCTCGATCTTCGCAGTAGTGAACGCGCCAGAGAGAAATGCACATTTCATATGGATTACATAGGCTAAGTAGCCTGGTTAAAACCAGACCATTCTCAGTAGTAACTGAGTTATGGTCTGGCAAAGCTGCATTAATAACTAATTTCCAAAGGGGCGTCACCAACGGATGTCGCTCAAATGCCTTTGGGCGCAATTGGATAGACCTAAAACCAATCAGAGCGATCGTCATCGTGTAAAGCCATATGCTGAGTCCCTTTACACTACGCCATAAAAGTATGTACTCTTTTTGTGAAGAAAAGGTACTTTTGAATGTGTATCAAAAAAGTAGGCAAGCTTTGGGACATACTACTTCGTCATCTTTATTGGATGGATCTGTCGCGTGCATCCTGTCACGTAAACTGCCCTGTCAATCATCTTGTCACAGTTAAAATCCTCTATTAAATCTAATTTCATTTCCTACCGTTTCGGAGAGAAATGTAGTAGCACGTTCATCTGCCAGTGGGTCTTTCATGGAGACTGTCCTCATGTGTTTGCAATTTGAATATAATAATGCATTTAAAAGTTGATGCGCTTCACCAACAGACATATTGCTCAAATGCCTCTGGGCTGCATCCTGTCACGTAAACTGCCCTGTCAATCATCTTGTCACAGTTAAAATCCTCTATTAAATCTAATTTCATTTCCTACCGTTTCGGAGAGAAATGTAGTAGCACGTTCATCTGCCAGTGGGTCTTTCATGTCAAGTCAAGTCATCTTCATTTATATAGCGCTTTTAACAATGTAGATTGTTTCAAAGCAGCTTTACAGAGATAAGCGTATAATTTAAGGTAACAGAGATTGTTTCGGCTTTACAGCAGAGTTAAGTTATTTCCATCTAAAGTTAGTTTTGATTTATTTGCTTCTGTCGCAATGATCATTTGTTATTAAATTAGGGGCCGCTAAGACGACACCATTCCCTCTACACAGACTTTAAACGCGAACCTGTGAGAAACGCTGATGGCATTCACATGCGCATTTAGAATGGGTTCTATAGTTATGTGCGTTTGAATATATGCAGGTTTGGAATTCCCTACAAGCCAAGCCTAAACAAAGTACTTGTCTTTCCCTATAATTTTTGATAAAGAATTTTATTTTATTTTGTTGCTTTGGGGTAGGAACGCGAAACGGATTTTCCCGACAACGCCTTATCTGTAGAGTGGTAGTGGGATCCTCCATAGGGAGAGACTAGTTGGCACTTCAGCACTGCGTTGTCATCGGTCCAGGCGAAGGTCCTTCGTCAGATCTGGATACGGCCTGGATCCGGCAGGCTGCAGGAAAACCTCGGGATAAACACAGACACTAAAATTAGCGTAGATGCCATTCTTCTCATGATGTAACGAGTACATCAGGATTTTTGGGAAGTGTTCCCGGTTCCGGCTGACCTAATCTATGCAGCCTAACATTAAATTATAGAAGTCTATAATGTATTATGTGAAAGCTAGGTCAAAGAGATGTGTCTTTAATCTGGCTTTGAACTGACAGAGTGTGTCTGCTTCCCGGACAATGGTAGGAAGACTGTTCCAGAGTTTTGGTGCTAAATAGGAAAAGGATCTACCGCCAGCAGTCGATTTTGATATTCTAGGTATTATCAACTGGCCGGAATTTTGAGATCGCAATAGACGTGACGGACTATAATGCGTTAAGAGCTCGCTCAAGTACTGCGGAGCTAAACCATTTAGTGCTTTGTAAGTGATCAGCAATATTTTAAAATTGATGCGATGTTTAATAGGGAGCCAATGCAGTTTTGACAGAACCGGGCTAATATGGTCATACTTCCTGGTTCTGGTAAGAACTCGAGCTGCTGCGTTTTGAACCAGCTGTAGTTTGTTTATTAAGCGTGCAGGGCAACCACCCAGTAGAGCATTACAATAATCTAGCCTTGAGGTCATGAACGCATGAACTAATTGTTCCGCATTTGTCAATGAGAGCATATGGCGTAATTTAGATATATTTTTAAGATGGAAAAATGCAGTTTTACAGATACTAGACACGTGACTTTCAAATGAAAGATTGGTATCAAAGAGCACACCCAGGTTCCTAACCGACGACGAAGACTTAACAGAGCAGCCATCGAGTGTTAGACAGTATTCTAGATTATTATGTGAGGAAGTTTTTTGTCCAATAATTAGAAACTCTGTTTTTTCAGAATTTAGAAGTAGGAAATTACAAGTCATCCAATTTTTTATATCCGCTATGCATTCCGTTAATTTTGTGAATTGATAAGTTTCGTTAGGTTTTGAAGAAATATAGAGCTGAGTATCATCGGCATAACAGTGAAAGCTAATGCCATGTTTCCTAATGATATCTCCTAAGGGTAGCATGTACAGAGTGAACAGCAACGGTCCTAGTACTGAGCCTTGTGGTACGCCATACTGAACTTGTGATCGATGAGACATCTCATCATTTACTGCTACAAACTGATAACGGTCAGATAAGTATGATTTAAACCATGCTAGTGCAATTCCACTAATGCCAACATAATGTTCTAATCTATTTAAAAGAACGTTGTGGTCAATGGTGTCAAATGCAGCACTAAGATCGAGTAACACTAATAGAGAGATACAACCACGATCGGATGATAAGAGCAAATCATTTGTGACTCTAACGAGAGCTGTCTCGGTACTATGGTACGGTCTAAATCCTGACTGGAAATCCTCGCAGATATCATTTCTTTCAAGAAAGGAACACAGTTGTGAGGATACTGCCTTTTCTAATATCTTTGACAGAAAAGGTAGATTCGAGATCGGCCTGTAATTGACTAATTCTGTAGGATCAAGTTGCGTTTTTTTAACAAGCGGTTTAATCATAGCCAGCTTAAAGTTTTTTGGTACGTATCCTAGAGACAAAGACGAATTAATGATATTAAGAAGAGGATCTATGACCTCTGGAAGTATTTCTTTCAGTAGCTTAGTCGGTATAGGGTCTAACATACATGTTGTAGATTTAGATGATTTAATGAGTTTAGTAAATTCTTCCTCTCCTATAGCAACGAATGAATCAAATTTTTCCTCAGGGAGACTACAATGCACTGCCTGATGCGATACTGTAGTAGACGGTTGCATAGTTATAATTTTGTCCCTGATATTATCAATCTTATAATTGAAGAAGTTCATAAAGTCATTACTGCTGTGTTGCTTGGAAACTTCTGGGCTTGAAGCTTTATTTTTCGTTAGTTTAGCCACCGTTTCAAATAAATACCTAGGATTATGTTTATTTTCTTCTAATAGGGTTGAAAAATAAGCAGATCTAGCAGCTTTTAAAGCCTCTCTGTAAGCAATAGAGCTCTCCTTCCATGAAATGCGAAATACCTCTAGTTTTGTTTTCTTCCAGTTGCGCTCCATTTTTCTGGCTGCTCTCTTAAGGGCCCGAGTGTGCTCGCTGTACCACGGCGTTGGACTATTTTCTTTAATCTTCTTTAAGCGCAACGGAGCAACTGTGTCTAAAGTGCTGGAAAAGAGAAAGTTAAACGCTTCTGTTGTAATATCTAGTTCTTCTAAGCTATCTGAGATGCTGAGATGATGAAACTGATTAGGAAGATTATTAATAAAGCAATCTTTAGTAGCAGAAGTGATAGGTCTAACATATTTGTAACACGGAGTCGGCTTTGCAGCTTTGGCTAAATGAAGTTTACACGAGACTAGATAATGATCTGAGATGTCATCGCTCTGCTGCAGAATTTCAACGGCATCAACATCTATTCCGTGTGATAATATTAGATCTAGAGTATGATTACGACGATGAGTAGGTCCTGACACGTGTTGTCTAACTCCAATTGAATTTACAATGTCTTTAAATGCCAATCCCAATGCATCTTTTTCATTATCGATGTGTATATTAAAATCACCAACAATTAGTACTTTATCTGCAGTCAATATTAATTCTGATAGAAAGTCCGCAAATTCTTTGATAAAGTCAGTATGGTGCCCTGGTGGCCTGTATACAGTAGCCAACACAAATCTCAAACGTGATTTATCGTTTACACTATATATTTTTACATTAAGCACCAATGCTTCAAAAGAATTATATTTAAAACTTGATTTCTTAGTGGTTTTGAAACTATTACTATAAATTACAGCAACACCACCCCCTTTGCGTTTCAGACGAGGCTCATGTTTATAACAGTAATCTTGCGGGGTTGATTCATTTAAAGTAATGTAATCGTTTGGTTTTAGCCAGGTTTCTGTCAAACACAGCAAATCTAGGTTATTATCTGAAATCATATCGTTAACAACGAGTGCTTTTGAAGTAAGCGATCGAATATTCAGCAACCCAAGCTTTAGCATTTGCTCATCTGTAATATAGCTGTTTTTTATTTGTTGAACATCAATTAAATTTTTAACCTTAGATGGGTTTAAACGTTTTTTGGATTTCCAAATTCGGGGAACAGACACAGTCTCTATATGATGATAGCTAGGTGAAAGAGGCTCTATGTGATAGGATTTATCTGACCTTGGTGACGCGAGGCCGCTAGCAGACGGTCGGTTTAGCCAGTCTGTCTGCTTCCTGACCTGAGCCCCAGATTGTCATGTTTGAGCTCTAAGACTATGAGCCATATTACTAGAGAGAAGAGCAGCACCATCCCAGGAGGGATGAATACCATCTCTTTTCAACAGGTCAGGTTTGCCCCAAAAACTTTTCCAATTGTCTATGAATTCTATATTATTAAGCGGACACCACCTAGACAGCCAACCGTTAAGCGAACACAATCTACTAACTATCTCATCACTCCTGCGAACAGGAAGGGGGCCAGAGCAAATTACAGTCCTTGACATCGTACTTGCAAGTTCACACACCTCTTTAATATTAATTTTGGTGATCTCCAACTGGCGGAGTCGAACATCATTAGTGCCGACATGAATAATGATCTTAGAGAATTTACGATTAGCATTAGCCAGCACTTTTAAATTTGCTTTGATGTCAGGCGCTCTGGCTCCCGGCAAACATGTGACTATGGTGGTTGGTGTCTCTATTTTCACGTTCCGTGTGATAGAATCGCCAATAACTAGGGCACAATCATTCTCAGTGGGTGTTTCACTGAGCGGGGCAAATCGATTTGTTATGGTAATCGGAACGGAAGAGTGGTTTTTAGATCCGCGACTAGAGCGATCCCTCACTGTCACCCATTTGCCCGGCTGCACGGGCTCTACTTCAGCCGGAACCACGCCATGTAAAGTGTTCACTATTCTATGCGCATCCAAAACATCTAAAGCACTAGCACTCTTACTATCCTCAATTAAAGTTTGGATGCGTGTTTCTAATTCTGAAATCTTCTCTGTCAACCTAACTGTCTCCTTACATTTATCACATATAAATCCTATATTGTCGACAGAGAAGGCTATACTAAACATGTGACATGAAGTGCAAGTGACAATAACAGGACAAGACATTACTCACCGTGTTTGTTGACTGATTCTTACTCACCTGAGCTTTTATGAACTCAAAGGCGCGGACGCGCGAGAGAAAAATAAATAAATAAAAATAGCTGAGCGCACGGGTGGCGCGTTAACAGGCTAGCGAATTACTAGCGTTTTGTGCTAGTAGTACTAATAACAAAAGCTAGCGATGTCAGGTTAATCTGAGATGTTGGGTAAAATGTAGTAGTATAAACAACTAGAAATGGTAGTAAAATGATGGTTCAAAACAAAGAAATATAAGGCTAAGACGGAGCTTACAGCACCGAAGCACACAAACACACTCACAGCAGGCAGCGAGGCAGACAGGAGCAATCGATCGGCAGACAGGAGCTTCATGGAGACTGTCCTCATGTGTTTGCAATTTGAATATAATAATGCATTTAAAAGTTGATGCAATAATAATAAACAGGGTGAAATAAACAGGGTGTGCGTTCTGCCTCTCCGTCGCGGTGAACTTTTTTTTCTTGAGCACGTCTATAAACTGAAACAAAACTCAGCGAATACTTGTCACACATTTATGAGCCATATACCTTTATAAACATTAAGTGTGTACTTTTAAATGATCGGATTCAAACTGAAAACAAATATTCTCTAAGTAATTTGTATAAAACCAACAAGATGTCCAGCTTCTCAAACGCTTCATAATTATTTTTAATTTGACCACGCCCACTTGCGCAAAAGAGATTCACATGCAAATTTCCACATGGAACGTGAACGCGCTCATTACCTCAAAAACAAAACACCAAAACACTTCACAAGTCTCTGCTTTTCGTCGAGTTTGAAAGACGTGCCGTGAGCTTACGTTGGATTTACATCAGAAGAACGCGATTTGAAGACAAAGAAAGATGTAAGGTAAGAAATTCTTACATATTAGTTTATTGTTGCATAAATTTCACATTGCAGTTGAACTGTTGCTAGATATATGGTGAATATTATAATATTTAGACCCGTGTTTACTGTTACTGTGTTTGTGGATATCTGCTCAAACGTAGATGTAGGCTATATGGTAACCATAATGTTTTATATTTGAGCGCGATCGCGTTTGAATGTATCATATTTTGGATCGCGATCACGTTTGAAAAGCAAAACGCACCAAACGGCTTCTTTTTTTTACTATTATCTAATTTCATATCATCATAACGAATGGAAACATTTGATGTAACATGATAATCAATATATTTTTCTCTAGCTTAGTTGTTACTGAAATCTTTTGGAAGATTTATAGGCTGCTATAGGTTATTGTTATTATTTTATGCAGCACTGCGCATAGCCTATGCCTACAAGGCACAACAAACCTGGTGTTCATTATATTATATATTGTTGGAAACATTTGTGTGTGTGTGTGTGTGTGTGTGTGTGTGTGTGTATTCTGTGAATTTTAAAAAGCCCAAAAATTGTGCAGGCCTTTCTCTTGATATCAGTATGTTCACTTTTTTTTTCTTTCAGGGCCCAGATGCCACTGAGTCCTGCTGACTTCAACATTCACACGAGTCTCTGTACATGAACATGGTAAAGTGAAAATCAAACACCTTGGAAATGAAAGGTATGTACAATGTTTTTAGGAATGGCAGAAAGGTCTCTGTCTTTGGATCATTGTTTTCAATAAGTGCTTTTTTGTCATTTGTTGTGTATCTTTGGATTATGTTGTGTTGTAAATAAATCCAAACAATCTAAAAGCCATTCTTTTTTAAATCTCCTCATTCTTTGTGAAAGGTTGCTCAGAATGACAGGGCCTGATAGCTCCTAATAGGGCCGTTAGGGGAGGGTCTTTGTCTTTCTCAGGTGTGAAAAGCTTACATATTAATGACCTCCGCATAAAGCTTTCTCACACAAAACACGTCGTAAAAATTTTAAATCAATATATTGTCTTCTCTGAATGAGCAGTAAGGGTGATTTTCACATAGTTTTAGAGCAAATATTCTAGGCTACGTCATACAATTTTCAAAAGTCTTGTGAAGAAATAATCAGTATGGGTTTCATGGCCTTATTTCAGTGAGAATTTTTTTTTGTATTTTTACAAACCACACATAAATAAAAAAACCACACATTATCTCAAAACTACAAACTTTTACATACATGCTGCTGATATATTATTGTAGCAGAGTTTGTGCTGAATACAGTGTAATTAGACTTTAGCCATGAAAATGTCACAAGTAACAGAAATAACCACAAATGTCAGAGCATGTCAGAACACCTCCAGGGCCCAGAAAACAGCTCAGACCCCAGAGGGTTAAAAGTAGACATTTCAAGCTTTCTATTTTCATCATGTTATGTTCGTTTATTATTTATGGATTTTAGTTCTGCATTTAATTGTATTCTTCCGCAGACAATGCTAGACAAATTATATCAGATGGAAGTGAACCCCTACATTATTAAATGGTATGGCTCATTCCTGACAGAAAGGAAGCAGCAGGTGAGAGTTAACTCCACTCTTTCCGAGATGATTAATATAAGCACAGGTGCCCCTCAAGGCTGTGTAAGCTCGCCCTTACTTTTTATATTATATACAAATGAATGTAGAAACATCAATAGGAATAATTTTATTATTAAATTTTCTGATGATACGGCCATATTGAGTTTACTCCACAAAGAGTCAGACATTGGTACTTATATACAGGAGATAGAGGAGATGGAGAAGTGGTGCAAGAAGCATAACTTGCTCCTTAATGTTAACAAAACTAAAGAAATGATTTTTGACCCTAGGTCTATAGGTGACCAAAGCCCTATTATAATTGAAGGAGTACCGATTGAACAAGTAACAACATATAAATATTTAGGAATTCATTTAGACAAACAGTTACAGTGGTCACATCATGTAGATTATGTTTCATCAAAAATGTGTCAGCGTTTATATTTTTTAAGAAGACTAAGAGTTCATGGTGTTGATAAAGATATTATGCTCCTTTTTCACAAGACAGTTATTGAGTCTATATTGAGATATGGTATTATAGCTTGGTTTGGTAACCTGTCAGTTAAACTAAAAACACAGCTCCAAACATTGATTAAAAGGGCAGGGAAGATAATTGGATCAGTGCCACCGACTACTCTTAATGAGCTTTTTGAGGAGGCGGTGAGAAAACAGAGTTTTAAAATTATTAATGATCCGAATCATGTTCTCTACAGTGAGTATGAGTTGATGCCCTCAGGCAGAAGGTACAGGGTACCGACCTGTAAACTGAATAGGTTTAAATTTTCCTTTGTGCCACTCTCTATTAAAATATTGAATAAAAACAAATAGGGTGTGGGCAAGCTGTAATTAGGTATAGAGGCTAGTGATCAAGTATGCGTTAGCAGAAGGTGCTAGGAAGGTGGGATGTGTTCACGGTTTTTTAAGGTGATAATTATGTGTAGTAATTCATGTTATGTGTAGTAAATCATGTTATGTGTTATGTATGTTGTGCTGCATCTGTTGTCCCGAATGCCCAAGATGAATTTCTCCGCTAGGAGACAATAAAGGCTAATCAAATCAAATCAAATATATATGTCTCAGGTCTGTGAGGCAAGTAGGCTACCTTATCACTGAGTTTCGGTTCATTAATGAGACGAGAGTCCAGTTCACGCGCCGGCACCTCCGTGTCGTGATTATCTATTTTCTAATATATTTACTTCTTATTTAGTAAATCCAGACAATTGGTTGATGAAACATTGATTAAAATTAAGATACAATTAATACAAAACGAAATTAAATTTAAAGACAGGCTTTGTGCTTTCTGTTTGAGGTCTCTGTGAAAGTTTTAAAGCAGTCTTTTAGTGCCGCGCTTTCAGAGTGCTCACGTCCATAACGGAGAACTGTCCCGACTGTAACATTGTTTTTTTTTTTGTGAAATAAATTTCTAAATAAATGCGACTTATAGTCCAGTGCGACTTAGGCTATATATGTTTTTTCTTCTTCATGGCGCATTTTTTGACTGATGCGACTTATACTCCGGAGCGACTTATAGTCCGTAAAATATGGTAAGTTATTTATTCTTTCTGTGCGGCCCGGTACCAAATGCCCCACGGACCGGTACCGGTCCGCGGCCCGGGGGTTGGGGACCTCTGCACTACATGATGTACTGTTTCAATTTATGAATCTTCTAATCTTTTAGCTTATGACAAAGATTTCATTTGTGCTGATTAAAAATGTGAATGTCTGAGTTCTTCACATATATTTGATTACAGTCATCGAGGATGATAAAAGCACAGAAGGCATCACATTCAGCTCACAATCAGGCCCAGCATGGGCAGATTCAGAGAGAGATTACACTTATGATGAGGTATGAAGTTGATTCATATGATGAGTACTTTCTCTCTTCTTCTATGTCACACATCACTCTACCCAGTGTTTGTGACATAGTTTTCCTTTAATTCATTACATTATTTACTTGTCTGCGTCTATACAGTTGTTGAGCCGGGTGTTTAACATCATGAGGGAGAAAAACCCTGATATGGTTGCAGGAGAGAAGAGGAAGTTTGTGATGAAGCCGCCTCAGGTGGTCCGAGTTGGGACAAAGAAAACATCTTTTGTAAACTTCACTGACATCTGCAAACTGTGAGTGCAAACACTTAGCATGTCTGCTGAGTCTGGGTTCTAGAGAAAACTAGGAATGCTTATGGTCTTTTAAAAAAAGTTTCAGTCACACATTACGCTATTTTTGTCCTAGCTTTTAATTTATTCCAAAATACATTAGAGCAGCACAAAAAAAATCATACTAACAATGACTTGAATACAAGCATATTTAAAAAATTTCTTGAAGCATGTTTTAATTTCTTGTCAGGGTGATACAATTGTCCTGATATGATAATAAAATAAATCCTCATTAAAATGATCAAATTAATGTTTTAAAAAGATGTCTACCAAACAAATCAAGTGCACTAAAATGCAAAAATAAAAAAGAAAAGAAAAAACATGATCCTCATGACTGTCTCAAGGTATATTTTAAAATTGTCAAGACAAGGTTAGTTCAGGTTGTAAAATGACAAATCTTATATTTCTGTATTAATAAATAACTTAAATATATTAAATATACATTCACATATTTTTGTAATTTAATTCTGAATTTATTTAATTATAATTTATGATATTTGTAAAAAAAAAAAAAAAAAAAAATATATATAATATATTTAAAATCTTCTTGATATAAGTGTGTACACCATGTATTCAGAGTGAGGATAATGGAAAAGTTTGTTAGTTTATGAAACCAACATGGTGCAAACAGTACCTTTCTAATAATTGTTTTCCTTTTCTTCAATTTGGACACTTTTATTGACATTGACCAATATATTAATTTAATCAAACCAGTTATTCTAATATATTAGCCTAATTGTGTCTATTAAACCATAGCATGTTTACTTTTTCATCTTCAGGTTGCATCGACAGCCCAAACATCTTTTGGCATTCCTGTTAGCCGAGTTAGGAACAAGGTGAGTTATTAATTGCTTTTCAGTAATTGTCAGATGTGAAAAGGTGAATTTTTTTTTTTTTTTTTTTTTTTTCCCTGTAACTAAAGATATGTCTTCATGTTATATCTAGTGGCTCCATAGATGGAAATAACCAGCTTGTAATCAAAGGACGCTTTCAACAGAAACAAATAGAGAATGTCTTGAGAAGATATATAAGTAAGTAGAATATTTTGAATGTATGAATATGTAGCTGGTTTACCAATACTACATGCTAATGTTTTAGACCACAATAATTTATTATTAGTGTAGGGCAAAATAATTTATTATTACTGTAGGGTCTCCTGTGGCCAATACAGCATCAATTTGTCCTGGGAATGACTGAAAAAAGTCCTGCACTTTTTTTTTTTTTTTTTAATCATTCCTCCTCCAGAACAGTGGCCAGGGCACATTTAATTCTATTTTATGTTTTTTGGATACAATCCGGGCTAGTATCCAGACATCCCTTTTCGGACCGCTTTCTCTGCATTGACAGTTACTCCTGTTGGATGTGGTTCGTCTAATTATCCTGGATACCATGGCTCTTGATACACAACAAAGGCTTGTTGTCCTGGTCACAGATCAGCCAGCGAGATGTGCACCAACAATTTGTTCTCTTTTGAACTGATGTCTCCCATTATGTTGTGTGGATTGCAATATTTTATGTACAGCTTTGCTCTGCTAATTTAACCTTCACTCTTTGCTCTTACTAGTGGAATGTAAAATCAGGGAAGATTGACCACCTATATATGCACATATTTAGACATGAACTTGTAACACTATATTGATCAGTATTTTATTTTTATTGTTCAACCCCTGTATGTACTGTGCCATTACCTCTCATCAAATATGGCATAATTTACCATGTTCAGATGGACTGAAGCTGTCAAATCACTACAGTTGCAGGCAGCTCTCAAACGCTGCTGTGCTCAATGCTAAACCATGTTGAAACATTATAAACATTTTATGGTCTTCAGACTATAGAGTGCTAACACAAATAAGCATAGGACTACTTGAAAGCAGCTGCCCATTAGTGGGTACCGAATTGAGTCAAAGTAGTCCGTGCCTATTGATTCCCCACCCGCACCCGCAATGCAAATGACAATTTAAATATTATTCCACCTGTTACATCAAAATTAGCGGTTTACCTTACATGCAGGACTCTGATTTAGTTTACCTAATAGATTTTTGACAAGGCATTTCTCTTTTCTCTTTTTCACAGAGGAATATGTGACTTGTCATACCTGCCGCTCACCGGATACAATTCTACAGAAGGACACACGTCTCTACTTCCTGCAGTGTGAAACCTGTCACTCACGTTGCTCTGTAGCCAGCATCAAGACAGGCTTCCAGGCCGTCACTGGCAAAAGAGCCCAGCTTCGAGCCAAAGCCAACTAATACAAGCACCCTGTTCTGGCCTCTTTCTCAGACTGATGCTCTGCTGACAACTGTCCTCACTGCTCTCCTTTGAAGCCCAGTAGAATGACCCAAGGCTTGGACCTCAGGAGTGGCCTGTAGAAGGTTTTGAGTGTAATTTTATTAATAAATCTGACTCTGAAGCTAGAGTGCTTTAGTGAACAGGCTGCCTCTGATTTGCTCGTCTTACTTTACCTCCTTCCTCTGGAAATATTATGTTTTTCCCCTCTGTATTCAGCATATCTGATAACCAGAGCATATTTCTGTATATATAGTGAATATTGCTCTCAGAGCAGTATTTTTTCAAAGAAAAATACAAGGATATTACTGGATGGAAACCTGAAATAGGCATATATCATCTTCCTTGCTTTTGAAAAATGAACCATAGCCTTTTATATTGAACTTTGTTTTATCAATGGAAAACTGATTCTCCAAATGTTAACTTATGGGACAGTCGTTGCACAAGAATGCAGGAATGTTCAGACTGAATCCAAACAAGTTCTTTGTAATCCAGCAAAGTGTGATTTCGAATCTCCTCTGAACGCTAGAAAATGAGAACTCAGTTCCAAATTTAATTACACAGACAAATGCATACATATTGTGCCGTTTTCTTTAATAGACAGCAAATGTGTGGGCATGTTTCGCTGGGCTAGATTTTTTTTTTAAATAAGCATGGAAATCATTATTTTTTTTGCTTTTGTTTCTTGCTTATTGATGCATTCATGAATTATTTTATGTGCAAAGCCACATTATAGAATTGCTGCAGCCAGTTTCTCTGTCAACAACAAACAAGGCATTCCCTCTTTACATCTGGATCTAAATCAGCTAGTATCGCCATCTGCATTGATGGTCAGAATGGGCCACAACTGAGATTCAACTCTGGCTGATAGAAAATGGATAAAGTGTTGCCTGTCTGTTTTAGTTCATGTGTTTCATATTAAAAGATTTAAAATAGATTTACAGATTAACAGGATAATCAGCAAGGACACATTAAATTGATAGAAATGATAGCAAAGATTATTTTTTCTACATTTTTGCAAAAACAATTCTATTTCAAATACTGTTATTTTGAACTTGCTGTTCATCTGGAAAAATGTATCAAAAATATTAAGTAGCACAATGGTTTTCAACATTGATAAGATATGTTTCTTGAGTACCAAATCACCATATTAGAATGATTTTGAAGGATCATGTGACACTGAAGACTGGAGTAATGATGCTGAAAATTCTATATTGTTTTTGCATGAATAAATTACATTTAAAATATATTAGAATAGAAAACAGTTCATTTAAATTGCAATAATGTTTCAAAATATTATAATTTTTACTGTATTTTGATCAAATAAATGCAACCCATGGGAGTATAAGAGACATAGGCCTACTATATTACAGAGTACATTATAATTTTTGAGGATTTTTTATTTTATTTTTATTACCGACCCCTAACTTTTGAATGATAATATAGCTAAGAACTTTTTAAGGCTGATGTATCTTCCTCAGTCTAAAAAGTAATTTTGTGAACTTTGTTTTTCTAACAAAAACAAAGTTACTGGTTACTGTAGGGATGGGGAAATGAAGCCTCATGAATCACTGAGGCTTTCCCCTGACTGTTCCGGGAAAAGATTCAAAGCTTCGAGAGTGTCGAGAACAGCGCCATCTGGTGCTTATTTAAAATAAAGCAGCCAGAAGCCTGTGTTAGAAGCTCTGGCAGATGAAGCAACCACAACACACTCCATAGTTTCAATGTGATGTGTACAAATAAATGCCTTACATGTTTGTTTGATTTGTTCATTAAATAAATTCATTTTCCCATTAAAGTGTGACAATAAAATATAATAGCTTATAAGCATATGATTCAATAAGATTTAATGTAGGCCTACTCTCTCTCTCTCTCTCTCTCTCTCTCTCTTTCTCTCTTTATTTCTACACACACACACACACAATGAATAAGGACATTGTCTGATAGGATCGTCTGTTATTAAATGTCAATATCAATAATTGTAAATATCAACCAGACTGAGGCAACAATGAGTCGTTAAATACGATCTGAAGTTCGAGCCTTCTGACACCCAAAGCGAAACGCGCACGTGACTGGTCAGAAAGTGAGGCTTCGTTTGTCATCAATCACGTGACTCTAGTAAACCAATACACGCATCGATACGGGGCTTCACTACAAATTGTGTCGCTTATGTGATACGCGCATCGAAGCTTCAGTGTCATATGTAACATCACTAGGTTACTGGTCTTGGCTGGTCTCCTAGCCTGACTAGCTTACAAGTTTTGTGGCTGGTTGCATACATTTTTTAGACTCGTCTTACATCTTAGTCATTCATTTTTTTCAAGGCTGGTCATATCTTTTTAAAGTCAGTCTAATTTGAATCTGAAAAGACTGATACTTATTACCCATTGATTAGTGGGTCTAAAAGGTCCAGCACCATAATTACGCTGATTGGACGCAAAACTCTGACCCGGCGCAACTTGAACTGCCTAACGTGAGGGCATTGCTCGACACAGGTGCCCAAGTTAGTATGGTGGACCGAGCAAGAAAAATACCTGCCAAGTGTTGAGGTGAGGCCGCTTTGAGAGCTTCTTGGGTGTCAAGATGATCTGAAAGTCTATGCTGTAAATGGAGGTCTTATCCCATTTGGAGGCTTGGCAATTATCACAGTCAACCTGCTAGGAAATGAGGACCCAAGTCTATCTATTCTATTCCTGGTGAATAAGATGCCAATTGAGAGACCAATTCAGAGACCTGATACAGGGCAACAGATGACAATACTTTCCTCACTACTGGCTGGAGTCATTGATATCCCTCGCAAAAAAAGCACAAACATTAGTCAAAGTGGTCCAAACTGCTGAAGAAGATGATCGAGACGGGCACTTAAAAGTTGGTCTGATAGGAGTAGTTATCCGGGCAGGGCAGGTGGCTTGGGTGAAGTGCTGAATCTCTTCAAAGATGGCACAGTCTGACTCTGTGGTCTTGTCCGAGCCTCATGAAAATAGTGATAATTTATGATGCTTGGATTATTGGAGAGAGACTCTTAGAGATACAACCCCAAAGTGACCCTTGTTTTTCCATACCCATCGAAATAGCACAGTGGGTGATGGGACCCTGCCAAGTGACAGTGTAGAATTTAAGGGTGAACCAAACACAAATGAATCTTCCAGATGATTTGTTCAAACGTAATTCCACACAAAACTCAACACTCCAGACCCCCCAAATCAACCATCCATGACCATAAAATCCAGGCTCCAACCAGTTTCAAACAGATGAGCCTAGATAAAGGAAGAACGTTGTCAACGTTAGATAGTTTGGAAAAGACGGATTGGCTCAGAGATGGCACAGCTCGAGCCCGACCAAGATAACGGCAGAGGTTGTTTGATCCCACAACAGATATGCAAAACAGATCTTCTCCTTTAGGAACTCTGAATGACCCCAGGGTTGAAATCTCTTAAAACCACAGAGACTGAGACATATCAAAATACATAAAATCATCCCAAAACAATTCTTGACGGACTTATAATCAAACATTGTTCAACTACATAATTCTATATCATGTCTACGACCTATACAGTGGGGGAAATAATTATTTGATCCCCTGCTGATTTTGTAAGTTCACTCACTTACAAAGAAATGAAGGGTCTATAATTTTTATGGTAAGTTTATTTTAATGGATAGAGACAATATCAACCAAAACATCCAGAAAAAACACATAATATATATGTTATTAGTTGATTTGCATTTCAGTGAGTGAAATAAGTATTTGATACCCAAGTAAAACATCATTTAAGTACTTGGTGGAGAAAACCTTGTTGGCAAGCACAGAGGTAAGACGTTTCTTGTAGTTGGTCATCAGGTTTGCACACATCTCAGGAGGGATTTTGGTCCATTCCTCTTTACAGATCCTCTCTAAATCCTTAAGGTTTCTTAACATGACGAGTTGAGTTGATGCCAAAGAGCTCAATTTTGGTCTCATCTGACCACAGCACTTCCTCCCAAGACTTCTCTGAATCATTAGATGTTCATTGGCAAACTTCAGACGGGCCTGAGGCGAGATCTTGCATGGAGCTCCAGACCGAGGGCGATTGATGGTTATTTTGTATTTCTTCCATTTCCGAATAATGGCACCAACAGTTGTCTCCTTCTCACCAAGCTTCTTGCTGATGGTCTTGTAGCCCATTCCAACCCTGTGCAGGTCTCCAATCTTGTCCCTGATGTCCTTTGACAGGTCTTTGGTCTTGCCCATGGTGGTGGAGAGGATGGAATGGAAGATACAGATTCTGTGGACAGGTTTCTTTTATACACATTATGAGCTGATATTAGGAGTACTTTATTAAAGTGACAGACTGTGTTTCACATGGGCACATAACCAATCTGTGGGAGGCAGAATTCTTGCTGGTTGGTAGGGGATCAAAAACTTATTTCACTCGATCAAATGCTAATCAATTTACAACCTTTATATAATGTATTTTTCTGTTAAAATAAACCTACCATACAAATTATAGACCCTTCATTTCTTTGTAAGTGGGCAAACTTACAAAATCAGCAGGGGATCAAATAATTATTTCCCCCACTGTATATGTGACTTATGCTTAGATCACGTATAAGTCATGCAATTGTTATAACCATTAGATGTTTGAATGAAAGTGTGTCTTGTTTCCTATCAGTACGATCGTATATTAATAATACAGAAGATGGCCTGATTGAAATCTGTGTAAAATGTTTTGTATACTTATAATAGGAATTATGTCTAAACTGTTCTTACTGTACTCTCTGCTAGAGTGTGAGATCACAGACAAGGCATGATTTACGATGAGAGGGGAAGAAAGTGCCACCTCTAAAATAAAGACAGTGTCTAATTGGTCAGAACTCATCCAGAGGAGCCTGGACAAACATTTGAGTATAAAATCTTAGGAACAAAAAAAGCATTTCTTGAGTAGAGTAGTTTTACCGACGATGGAATAATCAGACAGACAAGTAAACATGTAGACGAGCAGACGAAAGAACCCAAATCAAGATCAGAAGAACATGGGTTAAACACAAGGAGAGAATAGAAACCTTTGTATCAGTTGCTGAGTTGCAGTTGTATCGAAGCCTGAGACAGCACGGGACCCTCACAGCAGGAAGAAAGCTGAAGGGCCTCAAGTTCCCTCCAGGATGCCAGTAGAATGGACCAGGGACAACCAACCCATCCTGGAAGATCTTATTGTATGTTAGCAAGCCCACCTATATTGGCATATCAAGACTTCAACTAACCCTTCATGCTTCACACTGACACATCCGAACAGGGCCTAGGGGCCATCATATACCAGCGACAAGACAGGAGGTATTAATAGGATATGGATCCAGACCAATTACAGTGAACAATGATCTACTACTACTGGTCAATGACTTACCTGTGGAGGCTCCCATGACGACATCACAACCGATGAAATCTGAAAAACAAAGAAAGACTTCTTGCAAAGTCAGACATCCAACAAAGAGAACATTGGAGACAGACTCAGATGAGGAAAATAGCAGGGAAAGATATTGGTTGAGGATCACTCCTCACATACCTTACCATTTCACAGTGCCTGTGTGTTAATTGCACATGTTGGAGATAAGAGGTTGAACACTGGAGCTTTTCTTATTTTTTCAGGGAGAGTGTGACACACACAAAGTATCTACACAGTTGTGTTTTTTTCTTTTTCTTTCCCTGAGTATTGTTATTCACTGATTGTGTTGCTTTATTTTCTTTATGCAGTGTTGATATGCAAATTATCGAGTGTCTATTGAACTATATGGACAAAAAAAAAAAAGGGACTCTTATTTTGTCATTCTGGGAAGTCGCAAACAGTACAGCGAGCTGCGCATGCTTTCTTATATCAGCAGAAGAGCCGTAAAAGCCAGACGCGACACTCCCATTCTCCTCACTTTATCCTGTTTTACAGTTATCTGTCAGCTGGGTCTCCTGAGCCGGGACATGTAACAATTGCATTAATAGACAGCCAGTTATATAACAACTTACTGTATATAAGATACAAAGTATTTTTCCAAAATTATGTTAAAATAACATTTTCGTTCCGTGACACTGGGTGCTGGAACATGTGCGACATAAGCATGTAACCATGCACACTTACATTACTAGACTAAGGGTCTTCAACCGGGGGCCCGCAGCGGTACTGCAGGGGGTCCACCAATTAATGTTTGATCACACATAATTGTTGGTTAAAAAATGTAAACATGGGTAAAAAAAAACATCACAAAGTCAAATTTAAACATAAGCACCCTCAAACGAAAGCAAGAGCGCCCTCAGTTGAAACTCTAATAATATCATACTGGCGAAACAGATAACTCCAGTGAGTATTTTTTACTAGGGCACTAGCCCGAGTAAAATCTTGCTGTGCCCCAGTAAAATGTTCCTGATAAATAATTTCCTGATGAGGTGGATTAAAGAAGATCTGAAAATGGCTTTCCTATTCATTGAACATAGTCATTTACATTATTTGAATTACATTATTTGAAAATATAAAGGCTGTTTGTAACGCTAGCTAAAGCGAAAATTTCTTGCACATCCTCTCACGCATTGCCCCTTCCTCGCTGTGCTCTCCTATTGGTTTCACTTTGGAATCTTCGACTTGCAGTCAGATGATATGTGTGACGCTGATATCCACAGAAGATGAAGATAAATCCAAGGTTTATTAAACAAGTACTAACAAAAGAGCCAACAATGCGAGACAGTGTGCTAAACACAAACAATACCGGACAAAGAATTGAACACAAGGAGGAACTTAAATACACAGTGATGATGACGTGCAGGTGATCAGGTGATGGCTGATTGAGTGGTGGGAATCATTTGGAATGTTGGGAAATGTAGTGCCGTTGAGGTGTGTGATAGTACCTTCACCTCCCAGAAGGTGCGACCTCGTGCCGTAGATAGACCAACTGCGGAGGGAGGGAGGGGGCTCAGGAGGAGGATGAAGAGCAGGTGAAGGGCAGGCAGGAGGGACCAGGGGGGGACAGAGACAGAGGGAGGAGCCATGGTGGAGGCAGGGCTTGCGACTCCAGGGGGCCGACTGACGGAGGCGGAGCAGGTGGAAGAGGATACCCGGATGGAGCCGGCGTGCGAGCAGCACGCTGAAGATCTTGCTTTGATTTTTATTTTGATTATTCTAGGTTAGATTTAAATCCCTTAAGTAGAATAATTTTGTTTTATTTAGTTATTTTATTTGGCAACACTTGTGCTCTCTTTATTCCATTTGGTGAGTTTATTTAAATTATTCCAAAGTTTTCTTTTTACTTCTTGTTTATTTTTGAACACCAATTTTGAACACCTTTAAAGTATATTTCTTGTTATATTGGTTGGGGGTTAAAACAAATAAATGTCCTTTCTCTCTTTGAATTTGTGGTGTTCTCCTATTCACTACTTACCACTGTCTAAATTGCAGGCTATATATCCTAATTTGGTTATAGAATTTTGTGAATATTGTGAATATCCTCAGACAAATGAAATTGGTACACTTCACCCCCGAAAGCAAACCTCAGAAATGTGTGGCAATATTTCTGTGTTGTGGCAATATTTCTATATGAAAGTATGCGTTCTTGAGATCGATCGTGACGAATCAATCGTGATGTTGAATATGCAACATGACCGTCTTGACAGGTAACATCTTGAACTTGAGTGCTTTGACTGTACAGTTTAAGCCTTGAAGATCTAAGATTGGACACAACCCCCCATCATTTTTGGGAACCAGGAAGTATCTGCTGTAATAGCCTGACCCTCTCTCTGGAAGAGGAACATTTTCTATGGCCTCCTTGACCAGAAGAGATTGTTGCTCTTGTGACAGTACATGTGACTCCGGCTTCACGGACCACACCGTTGAAACGCGGAGGATGACGAATAAATTGGATTCTGTATCCTATTTCTACTGTGCTCAGCACCCATGCAGAAATGACTGGCAGAAATTTCCACGCTGGTACCAGTTTTGATGCTTCCCGTTGAGGGGATGTTGCATATCCCATATCCTGGATGATAGCAGGAAGCGACGGAACACTTAACATTTCCCTGGAAACTGCTGCCCCCCGAAACACCAGAGGCAGCTGATGGTACAGAGGTTTCGTGGGGATATCGGGAAGGGGCGAGAAGATGTTTTGCACGACCCGTCCCGAGGGGGGCTATCCCCACAGGGCTGGGCGCAAGACCATCAGGACTTCTTTTTAGAGATGATGGTCTGGAGGTCTTGCCTTGGAGGCTGCTGAGTGCAACGAGTCAGTCCCCAATCTTTACAAGGGGGAGCGCAGCTCGCCACACTCTGCTTTTGTGCCTGTCTTTTTGAAGGACCTGGGAGGGACTGGGTGGCCGACAGCCCCTCCCCCTGAGTGCCGCGAAGAAGAAATTGCGCAAAATCTTTCGCATGTTTTTTCACCTGAGACCAGGGCATCAAGTAGGAATACACAATCCTTATCCTTGATGCCCGTGAGGTTTAGCCACAGGTTAAACCTTTAATGTGGTACTCTGTACTAATATGCATATGACAATCAACTTGAACTGAACTGAACAGGTCCCTCTCCGTGCTAACCAAAGCAGACATAGAACGGCCGATGGCATGGGCCGTTTGCTTGGTCGCACGGGGAGACAGATCTGTGGCCCGACAAAGCTCCGTGAATGACTCCTTGTTGATGGTACCACCCACACTCAGGTCTTTCAACAGGTCAGCCTGGTACACCTGTAACACCGCCATGGTGTGCAGTGCATCACCAGCCTGACCTGCTGCTTGATAGGCTTTCCCCACAAGCGTTGAGGTGGTTCTACAAGGCTTTGAGGGGAGAGACGTTTTCTTCAACGACGATGCCGAGCCAGGTGAGAGATAGCCCGCAAGCGTCTCTTCGACTTGTGGCATCGCCATATACCCCCGTGCCTTCGCACCCACGATAGTCGCATATGTCGACGTTTAAGGCACAAAGACACGAGAAGTTTAAGGTTTCCTCCATGAACGGGTTAATTCGTCGTGGAGGTCCTCGAAGAAGGGTAGAGACTGATTTTGTGGTCCCTCTCCCTGGCCACCAGACAGAAACCTATCCTCTAACTTGGATCGTTTGGGGGTCACTTGTTCGCGTAGCCAGTCTAGTTGTAATCTGGCCACTGCGCGAGTTACCACCTCGAGTAATTCCTCGACGGATTTATCATCATGCGAGGAACGCACAGAGGTAGGCTGCTCGAAGTCCGCAGAACCAAGAGATTCATCGTCCCCCGTATGACCCGAAGAAGCGCCGGAGCGTGCTTCGAGATCTCGCGAAGGGACACGTGGATCTTGTGAACAAGCGAGTGATAGGGAAGGACCCGTCTCTCGCAGCCAAATCCATTCGGGAGCCCCAAGACAGCTTGGTGGGTGCGGGCACTTGGAAGAAACCATGGCGAGTGCGCAGAATCTTCACTGTGAACAGCTCACAATGCTCGCGCTCACCCTGTTCCAACGCAAGAGCCGCATGCTCCTCCCCCAAACAACCAAACAAACAAAACAATAATCATGTGTGTCCAAGTCAGACACGGGTTGTGAACACGAAGACACTCAGCGTTTGTAATGTTGATCACTCATTTGTTTTTGTTTTTCATTGCTTAGTGAACAATATTCAAGAGAAATAAGCCTTTTGTGAACATAGAAAAAGTCTTAGATCTTTGAGTTCAGCTCATTAAAACTGGGGGCAAGTGTTGCGTTTATAATTTTGTTCAGTGTAATTTAAATACATTTGAATGATACTATAATTGTAATTAGAATGTTTTGTTCAACAACCTTTTTAAAAAGTGAGTCATATTGTGTTTAGTATATTAACATTCTTGAATGTGACTGTGACAACTGAATTGACTTGTTCTTAAGAAACATCATGCTTTCTTTTTCATATTTCAGAGAACCCAAAGGAAAAGAGGCCATCTGATGTAAGACAGATTTTTAAACGACTGAACCGTTGGACCACCTGTAGTTATGACATCAGACCTCTAAAGCCAATTTTATTTTTAAAGGTTGAAATGCTTTTGTCCTATTTCTCCCCGTTTCTTTTTTATAGAATGATATTTTATTATATTTTTGTCATTGATTGATTGATTGAATAAAATAAATTGACTCAACTGCTGGAAATGTGTCATTTATATTTTAAAGGTTTCCCCAAACATGTTGTTTCAACATTAACTTGGTGCATCAGATGGCAACATTATTTGACATTCCTTTTCACTGTTTCAACAAAAGTGAATTAGAATCAACATCACATTGTAACATTGATCAAACCATATTACCAAATATTTTTGGTAATTTTGTAGATTTAACAGAGTGTAACGCTGATTCAACAATATTACCATTGATTATTTTTGTTAATTTCAGTATTGATTCAGCATCAGTGATGTAGAATCAATCATAGTGTAATGTTGATTCAATTACATTACCATTGATTTTTGTTCAACATTAATAATGGATAAAATATCACTTTGTAATGTTGAATCAATACTATTACCATTGATTTGTGGTTGAAATCTAAACATTATTTCACTAACTGCAAGAGTGATACTAAAGCAACATCACTTTGTAACGTTAATTAAATGCAATTAGCATTGACGCATCAACACTGACTCATTGTTTCAATAATTACATGCTATCTGCACATTGACACGGCAGCCAGTGGCACTGATCCTCAACAAAGCCGTCTCAATACTGGCGTGATGACTCCGATCTTCAGGCCTCCGATCTGGAACTGTATAAATATTCTGAATGTTCCCATCCAATTTGACTTCTGACCTGTAATGTTCCCTGAATCATAATTACACACTGTTCGTTCTTTGGCCAGAGGGGAACTGGCCCCCCAACTGAGCCTGGTTTCTCCCAAGGTTTTTTTTTCTACATTCTGTCACCTGATGGAGTTTTGGTTCCTTGCCACTGTCACCTTTGGGTTTTGGCTTGCTTAGTTGGGGACACTTAATACTCAACAATATTATTGATCTGCCTGCATTGACACCATTATATGAGAATTGAACTGAGGAGCGACGATGACATCGCTGTTTTCTCCAGAGAGGCTGTATAGATAAATGAACTAAATTAATCACTTTTTACCACAGAAATGAGCCATTAATGAACTTATTTAAGCTTGACTGTGACACTATTGACTGACTGTAAACCAACTTTGTTGCATTATTTCCCTGTTATCACTTTAAAGCTGCTTTGAAACAATCTGTATTGTAAAAAGCGTTATATTATTAAATGTGACTTGACTAAAGAAAAGATTTATCTTGAACTCTGTCGTGGAAACTAGCATGTGTAAATCCTTAATTAAACAATTTAATAATCAATTAAAAAGGAATTTATACCTGTATGCTATAACGCTGTAGTTACATTGGACCAGTGGTTTGGAAAATGGAGATGCATTATTATGCTGCAGGCTCCACCTTCTGCCGAGATGCAGGAATTAATTTGGCATGGCCGTCACAGTTGCTGCAGCCCAATTGTCATACTATCCGCCCTAAATAGTATTCAAAATTAGAATTATGTGTCCCAAACCATAGTACATTCGACGAAGATTCAATTCAAGTCACATTTATTTATATAGCGCTTTTTACAATACAGATTGTTTCAAAGCAGCTTTACAGAGATAACAGAAAAAGAATGCAAAAAAGTTTGTTTCCAGAAGAAAATAGCATCACAGTCCAACTTAAGTAAGTTCAGTGGTGTTTCATTTTTGTTTTAAAAAAGTTATTAATTTAGTTCATATATATATACACTCACCTAAAGGATTATTAGGAACACCTGTTCAATTTCTCATTAATGCAATTATCTAATCAACCAATCACACGGCAGTTGCTTCAATGCATTTAGGGATGTGGTCCTGGTCAAGACAATCTCCTGAACTCCAAACTGAATGTCAGAAAGAGAAGGAAAGGTGATTTAAGCAATTTTGAGCGTGGCATGGTTGTTGGTGCCAGACGGGCCGGTCTGAGTATTTCACAATCTGCTCAGTTACTGGGATTTTCACGCACAACCATTTCTAGGGTTTACAAAGAATGGTGTGAAAAGGGAAAAACATCCAGTATGCGGCAGTCCTGTGGGCGAAAATGCCTTGTTGATGCTAGAGGTCAGAGGAGAATGGGCCGACTGATTCAAGCTGATAGAAGAGCAACTTTGACTGAAATAACCACTCGTTACAACCGAGGTATGCAGCAAAGCATTTGTGAAGCCACAACACGCACAACCTTGAGGCGGATGGGCTACAACAGCAGAAGACCCCACCGGGTACCACTCATCTCCACTACAAATAGGAAAAAGAGGCTACAATTTGCACAAGCTCACCTTGTGATTGGACAGTTGAAGACTGGAAAAATGTTGCCTGGTCTGATGAGTCTCGATTTCTGTTGAGACATTCAGATAGTAGAGTCAGAATTTGGCGTAAACAGAATGAGAACATGGATCCATCATGCCTTGTTACCACTGTGCAGGCTGGTGGTGGTGGTGTAATGGTGTGGGGGATGTTTTCTTGGCACACTTTAGGCCCCTTAGTGCCAATTGGGCATCGTTTAAATGCCACGGCCTACCTGAGCATTGTTTCTTACCATGTCCATCCCTTTATGACCACCATGTACCCATCCTCTGATGGCTACTTCCAGCAGGATAATGCACCATGTCACAAAGCTCGAATCATTGGCCCCCACAGTCACCAGATCTCAACTCAATAGAGCATTTTTGGGATGTGGTGGAACGGGAGCTTCGTGCCCTGGATGTGCATCCCACAAATCTCCATCAACTGCAAGATGCTATCCTATCAATATGGGCCAACATTCTAAAGAATGCTTTCAGCACCTTGTTGAATCAATGCCACGTAGAATTAAGACAGTTCTGAAGGCGAAAGGGGGTCAAACACAGTATTAGTATGGTGTTCCTAATAATCCTTTAGGTGAGTGTATATATATACAGTATATATACATATATACTGTATATATATATATATAGCCGCAATGTCATTGTCCAGCTCAGTTCAGTTCTTATATAATAGTATCAATGCAGGCAGATCAATATTATTGTTGAATATTACATTTATAGTTAAATTTAATGTCCCCAACTAAGCAAGCCAAGCCAATGGCAAAAAAGGTGGAAAAGGCGACAGTGGCAAGGAACCAAAACTCCATCAGGTGGCAGAATGGAGAAAAAAACCTTGGGAGAACCCAGGCTCAGTCGGGGGGCCATGCAGTTCTCCTCTGGCCAATGAACGAACAGTGTATGATTATGATTCAGGATGTAACGAGTACATCAGGTGTTATAGGAAGTGTTCCGGCTGACCTAATTTATGCAGGCTAATAATCATTTAACTGATTTGAATTATAGGAAGGTATAATTTTTTATGTGTATGTCAGCAGACAAGAGTGTGTCTGCTTCCCGGACAATGTTAGGAAGACTGTCCCAGAGTTTAGGTGCGAAATAGGAAAAGGATGTACCGCCAGCAGTCGATTTTTATATTCTAGGTATTATCAACTGGCCAGAGTTTTCAGATCGCAATAGACGTGAAGGACTGCGTTAAGAGCTCGGAGTACTGGGGAGCTAAACTATTTAGTACTTTGTTATCAGCAATATTTAAAATTTTATACAATGTTTAATAGGGAGCCAATGCAGTGTTGACAGAACCGGAATAATATGGTCATACTTCCTGGTTCTAGTAAGAACATAGTTGCTGCATTTTGGACCAGCTGTAGTTTGTTTATTATACGTGCAGGGCAACCACCCATAAGAGCATTAAAATAATCTAGCCTTGAGGTCATGAACGCATTAACTAACTGCTCCGCATTTTTCATTGAAAGCATATGTCATAATTTAGATATATTTTTAAGATGGAAGAATGCAGTTTTACATTTGCTAGAAACAGGGCTTTCAAATGAAAGATTGGTATCAAAGAGCACACCCAGGTTCCCAACCGACGACGAAGACTTGACAGAGCAGCCATCAATTGTTGGACAGTATTCTAGGTTAGTACGTGCAGAGGTTTTTGGTCCATCATTAGAAACTCTGTTTTTTCAGAATTTTTCAGAAATAGGAAATTACTAGTCAACTTTTTATATCAGCTATGCATTCCGTTAATTTCTTGAATTGGCAAGTTTCGTCGGGCGCAAAGAGATATAGAGCTGAATATCATCAGCATAATACACTGTAAAAAAGAATACGCTATATCTAATCAATAAAATTGAGGCAAGCAATATTATTAATTGAATCTAACAAATTAGAATTGAGTAATAATTAATCAAATTAATTCCTTAAAAGTTAACCATTTAAAATGAGTAAAATTTACAACAATTTTTTTTTAAAACATTTTTTTTTTATTGCCAACATTGAATACACCTGGTGTTAACAAGCAGAATCACTGAAGGAGAAAACTGTGATTTTAAAAATCACGTGAACCCGTGTTTGTTTTAGTTGGGCTCTTGACCCTTAAATCATTTACTTTAGATTTTGTTTGGCTGCTGTACCTGAGTTATAACAGCCAGATGAACAATGAGAAAAGGTGATCTGATGGTGTTGGTTGTGTTTTAACATAATCATTATTTCACAATCATTTGACCTGAATCACTTAACTCATATAGAGCCCAAAATCTGAGTTAGGTTTACTTTATTAGTTATAGCAGCACTGTCCTTGTACAGCATAATATTTTTAGCCTTTTCAATGAAATCCATATGATTAAATCAATTAAAAAAAAAAAAAAAAAAAAAAAATGTTTTTATGTAGGCACACACAGACATCAAGAATTCGCGTATGAATCTCAGCAATGGTGACAAACAGATCACCTCTGATCATAAGCTCATTATTTATTCATGCAGCAATGTATGATGGGAGCCATGAGTTTTGATTGGTGGCACCCAGAATGCACTGCAACATGCTTTATAATTGTCACCATTGTTGAGATTCACAGGCTGATTATTGATGTCTGTGTGTCTAAAAACTAAATCAAAACAAAAATAAATCTATTTTGTATATGAGACACGTTTAAGAAATATTATGCTGTGCAAGAACAGTGCTGCTATAATTAATAAAGTAAACCTAAATTGGTAAATTAGGTTCTCAAGTAAATTGGGATCTATATGAGTTAAGTGATTCAGGTCAAATGATTGTGAAATAATGATTATGTTAAAACGTAACCAACACCATCAGATCACATTTTCTCTTTGTTCATCTGGCTGTTATAACTCAGGTACAGCAGCCAAACAAAATCTAAAGTTAATGATTTAAGGTCAAGAGCCCAACTAAAACAAACACTAATCACATAATGGTGACTTAAAATGACGGTTTTCTCCTTCAGTGATTCTGCTTGTTAACACCAGGTGTCTTCAATGTTGGCAATAAAAAAATAAATTGTTTAAAAAACATTGTTCTAAATTTTACTCATTTTAAATGGTTAACTTTTAAGGAATTCATTTGATTAATTATTACTCAATTCTAATTTGTTAAATTTAATTAATAATATTGCTTGTAATCTGTTGCCACAATTTTATTGATTAGATATAGCGTATTGAAAACTAATTCTATGCTTCCTAATGATATCTCCCAAAGGTAGCAGAGTGAACAGCAACAGTCCTAGTACTGAGCCTTGTGGTACTCCATACTAAACTTGTGATCAATAAGATGTTTCTTCATTTACTGCTACAAACTGATAACGGTCAGATAAGTATGATTTAAACCATGCTAATGCAATTTCACTAATGCCAACATAATTTTCGAGTCTATTTAAAAGAATGTTCTGGTTAATGGTATCAAATGAAGCACTAAGATCAAGTAACACTAATAGAGATTGTCGTAGATTTTTCCCTAAACCCAACTAAGTCCTATCTTATCTGACCTAAGTCTACCTGGACCTATAATATTTATACTCTAGCGCATCTACACATCGGCGTCGGCTGAGTACAACCCTAGCGCGTCTACACATCGACGTCGGCTAGGTGCTAATCCTATACTCTAGCGCGTCTACACATCGACGGCGGCTGAGTCTAATCCTATACCCTAGCGCGTCTACACATCGACGTTGGCTGGGTGCTAATACCTGTTCCCGTAACTAGCTTACTTCCTGCGCAGGAATAATCGACTAACAGACCTCAGCAAATGTCCTTTAAATGCTTTAATCACGGCCGGAGGATCTCTCGAGCAGTTCTCAGAGAATTTCCCATAAGAAGAAGCAACGCCAGAGGATCTCAGACAAATTCCATTGAGAATCCCACCAGCTAAAATAATACAACTGTTTTTATAGAATAAGGAGGTATGGCAAAAATGTCATGCTGCATTACATAATTTCCCCACAATTTGTTTGGTTTTCATAGACAAACCCTTCTGTTACCAGGTAAAGCAAACTTTGTTTTAATGATTACTTCATTGTTAAAGTAAAAGGGGTATGGCAACACAACATACAACATTCAAAAACAGGAAAGAACGTTTTAGTACATTGTGTTTCAAAGTGTTATCATGTTAGGCCAAAAAAGAGAAATAAGGTTAGATGTTAGAAACATGGTTAGTTTAATATACAGTTTACTATTTTATCTATTAAAAATCTACCACAAGATACAACCACGATCGGATGATAAGAGCAAATAATTTGTAACTCTAATGAGAACAGTCTCAGTACTATGGTACGGTCTAAATCCTGACTGGAAATCCTTGCAGATACCATTTCTTTCTAAAAAGGAACATATTGTGAGGATACTGCTTTTTCTAGTATCTAGGAAGATTTGAGATCGGCCTGTAATTGACTAATTCTCTAGGATCAAGTTGCGTTATTTTAATAAGAGGTACAATAATAGCCAGCTTAAAAGTTTCCGGTAAATATCCTAGTGACAAAGATGAATTAATAATATTAAGAAGAGGATCTATGACCTCTGGAAGCATTTCTTTCAGTAGCTTAGTCGTTATAGGGTCTAACATACATTGTTGTTGATTTAGATGATTTAAAGAGTTTAGATGATTCTTCCTCTCCTACTGCAATGAATGAATGGAATTTTTCCTCAGGGACACTACAATGCACTGCCTGATGCAATACTGTAGTAGAGGGTTGCATAGTTATAATTTTCTCTCTAATATTATCAATCTTGTAAGTAAAGAAGTTCATAGTCATTACTGCTATGCTCTTTGGAAACTTCAGAAGTAGAATCTTTATTTCTTGTTAATTTAGCCACTGTGTCAAATAAATACCTAGGGTTGTGTTTGTTTTCTTCAAAGAGAATCAAAAAATAAGCAGATCTAGCAGTTTTTAAAGGGATATTTCACCACTGGAAAGATGAATGTGTATTTAAATTGGGTCATTTACGTTGTAGAAATGTGAAATTATTTTAGAGGTTGGTGCCTTCTAGACTGAGAAAAGCCAGAAAATGTATTTTTGGCTCATGTGGATGAAAGACAACTTCACTACCCTACAAGGCCACTCCCAAGCCACTTCCAAGCCACGCCTACCGGTTACAGAGGGCAGTATCGGAAGAAATGATACAACTAGGTGTTGACTCGAAACTGAAAAGACGCCGTTTTATCCCTATGGGCGGGTTGAAAACATACGGAACTAGCTCCTACTACTGGCTGTAGTCTCTAGCCTCTGGCCAAAAAAGCCTCAGATGACGCTAAATGGCGATTTTTGCGTCATCAGAGTTTTTTTCCCCGACACACAATACAGAAATCTCTCGTCCCAGGGGGACATGAGGGAGGGAAGCATGGTCATTCGAAAATACTTCTGAGTTTCTACTGACACAAAGCTTAATGCTAATCGGTGAAGTATCCCTTTAAGGATTTTCTGTACACAATCGTGTTCTCTCTCCATGAAATTCAAAAAACGTCTAATTTTGTTTTCTTCCAGTTTCGCACCATTTTTCTGGCTGCTTTCTTAAGAGTGTGCTTGTTGTACCACGGCATTGGCCTATTTTCTTTAATCTTCTTTAAGCGCAAAGGAGCAACTTTGTCTAAAATGCTGGAAAAGAGAGAGTCAAAAGTTTCTGTCACAATATCAAGTTCTTCTAAGCTATCTGGGATGCTGAGGAGATGAAACTGATCAGGAATATTATTTATAAATCAATCTTTAGTGGTAGAAGTGATAGTTCTACCCTATTTGTAAGAAGGAGTTGGTTTTGCAGCCTTGACTAAATGTAGTATACACAAGACTAGATAATGATCTGAGATGTCATCGCTCAACTGCAGAATTTCAACAGCATCAACATTGATTCCATGTGATAATATTAGATCTAAAGTATGATTACGACAATGAGTGGGTCCTGACACGTGGTGTCTGACTCCAATAGAGCTCAGAATGTCTCTAAATGCCAATCCCAATGCATCTTTTTCATTATCTGCATGGATATTAAAATCACCAATAATTACATGATTTTAGTCGAAACCATTCACTGGGGAGGGCCGTGGGTTCTAGTAAATATCTCAGTGAATAAAGAATGTACAATATAGAAATTGATTTTAAGTGGCTGAACTCAAACATCTGATTTGTTGCTTAGCATACATTGCTTCCCAGACAGCATGGTAACATTGATTCAATATTGAGTTTTGATCCAAACCATCATTTTGGTTGACATCAAAATTTCAATGTTTAAAGTGTGTTGGATCAGCACTGAAATGTTGATGAAAGGGAACAGCACACATGGTTGAAGACAGTGACATTGAACTAACAGTGAGTCTTAGTTTATGAGCACAAGATCTTGCAGGCATGTATCTGTGCAAAACACTACTGGGTGTTTCCCAATCAGTGGGGCGTTTCAGTTCATTATGAGCACTTTCAATGGTGTTACCTCATTTGTTCTAATACACTGGGGGTTTGGTTTAGGGGTGGGCCCTCATGATTTTAGCAAGTCTTTTGAAAAACCAATTGTAGTTTGCACTAAAAGTTGGCACTAATTGGTATACGCCCATTTTGGTTTTGCATGTGGGCTTCTCAGTAGGTAATTGATGCTTCCTTATTAGAGAGAAAACACAAGGTGCATCCTATACCGAAGTCTTGTGTGTTTGACATGCATGAACTCTCCGAGTTTCAAACAATGGTGCATATAATGTATTTCTGTTTTTAGCATGCTTTTTACTTGCATTTTATTTATTGTTACTAAATCTACTAACATACATTAATTTTCCAAGTAAGTAAAGTGTTGAAATAAATCGCACAGATAGCATGGGAACATTAATACAATGTTGAGTTTTGATCCAAACCATAATTTTGGTTGAGATTGACATTTCAGTGTTTAAAGTGTGTTGGATCAGCATTGAAATTTTGATGAAAGCCAACAGCACACATGGGTGGAGACAGTGACATTGAACTAACAGTGATTTGTAGTTGATGAGCACAAGATCATACAGGCAGGTATCTCTGCAGAACACTAGTGGGTGTTTGTCTATCAGTGGGGCGTTTTCAAACCACAATGGGCATTTTCAACCGCTTTACCTGATTTGCTCTAATCCAGTGGGGGCTTGGTTTAGGGGTGGGGTGGTTTAGCAAGTCTGTTGAAAAATGGTTGAAAAACATTTATTGCAGTTTGAAATTGGCCACTGATTGGTAAACGCCCATTTTGGTTTTGCATGTGCACTTCTCATGTGCACTTCTCAGTAGTGTAATGCTTCCTCATTAGAGATAAAACATAGGTGCATCCTATACAGAAGTCTGGTTTGTTGAAGCACCTGACATACTTACATGACTTCTCTAGCACAGTTTCAAACAATGGTGCATCTATATACTTAAAAAATGCACATTACTTTAGTAAAGTTTATTACGAATTTCCTGAATAAAGTTCTAATGTCATTTAACACATTTCTTGAAGTGCAGAAGACATGAACATGAGCAAGAAAGTTACACTGCAAACATAGCCCATGTCTTGCATCCATCAGTGCTTGCATGCAGAGCACATTGCTCCTTTAGTAGGAATGAAGGCCGACGAAGATGGACAATAAATAAATAGAAAGCACCCCCCTCCTGATAATGCTGACATTGATTATACACCGAGTTGTTGTCGACAGCATAATCACCTGACCTGGGACTTGATGATATCCTGTGCCTTATCACTGCTTAATCAGGTAATCATTCATATTCCTGAATCTGTATTAAATTTGAGAAATTTCCACTGAAACACAATAACAAAAAACATCTTGTGTTTATTAAGAAAGTGACTGACATGGCTATTTTATTTTGTGATATTTGAAGAGATTAAGTTCTACATAAGGTGAATCTGCAGCTTCAAAGGGATAGTTCATCCCGAAATGAAAATTCTGTCATTATTTACTCATCCTCAAGTTGTTCCAAACCTGTATAAATTTCTTTCTTCTGCTGCACACAAAAGAAGAGAGTGAAGAATGTTGGTAACCAGACAGTTGAGGGTAGCCATTGACTTCCATGGTATTTATTTTCTACTGTGGAAATCAATGGCCATCGTCAACTTTCTGGTTACCAACATTCTTTAAAATATCTTCTTTTGTGTTCAACAGAAGAAAGAAACTCATACAGGTTTGGAACAACTTGAGGGTGAGTAAATGATGACAGAATTTTCATTTTGGGCTGAACCATCCCTTTAAAGAAATTTTCATTGTTAAAACCAAAGTTCTTTTATTCTACAAGATAAACGTGTTACTTGAATGCTATGTAGTTTCACAGAAATTGAACTGAGATATTGTTAATGGCTATAGCCCATAGGTGTTTGTTCCTCTTCATGAAGTCATGAGTTTAGCTCCAACACCTGCCTGGAAGTTTCCATTGATCCCAATGACCTTGATTAGCTTGATTAGCTGCTTCAGGTGTGTTTAATTAGGGCTGGAGATAAAATCGGACACCCCTGCCGTAGTGATTTTTTTTATATTGAAGCATTAATAGATTTTTAAAAAATAAATGAAATAATCAGAATTTAACGATACTTTAATCATAGTTAGAATATTTTGTGTTCAGCAACTTTTTTTAAAAAGCGAATTGTATTGTGTTTAGTATATTAACATTCTTGAATGTGGCAACTGAATTGACTTGTTCTCGAGTAACATCATGCTTTCTTTTTCAGATTTCAGAGAACCCAGAGGAAAAGAGGCAGTAGTCTGATGTATGACAGATTTTTAAAAACCTGAACCGTTGGAGCACCTGTAGTTATGACATCAGACTTCTGAAGCCAATTTTATTTTTAAAGGTTGAAATGCTTTTGTCCTATTTCTCCCCCTTTCTTTTTTAAAGAATGATCTTTTAATATATTTTTGTCATTGATTGATTGAATAAAATAAATTAACTCAACTGCTGGAAATGTGTCATTTATATTTTAAAAGGTTTTTGCCAAATTTTTGGTCAGGAATTTGTTGACGCATCATTGAAGTGTAGTTGAAATATTAATGTTGTTTCAACATTAACTTAGTACATCAGATGGCAACATTGGTTGACATTCCTTTTCAGTTGTATTTTCAGTGTTTCAACAAAATGTATTTAGAATCAACATCACATTGTAACATTGATCAAACCATATTACAAAAGATTATTTCTGTTAATTTCAGTGTTGATTCAACAGCAGTGATGTAGATTCAACATCATAGTGTAACATTGATTCAACAATATTACCATTGATTTATTTAAGTTAATTTCAGTGTTGATTCAACAGCAGTGATGTAGATTCAACATCATAGTGTAACGTTGATTCAACAATATTACCATCGATTTATTTTAGTTAATTTCAGAGTTGATTCAACAGCAGTGATGTAGATTCAACATCATAGTGTAACATTGATTCAACAATATTACCATTGATTTATTTAAGTTAATTTCAGTGTTGATTCAACAGCAGTGATGTAGATTCAACATCATACTGTAACGTTGATTCAACAATATTACCATCGATTTATTTTAGTTAATTTCAGTGTTGATTCAATAGCAGTGATGTAGATTCAACATCTTAGTGTAACGTTGATTCAATATTACCATTGATTATTTGTGTTAATTTCAGTATTGATTCAGCATTGGTGATGTAGAATCAATCATAGTGTAATGTTGATTCAACATTAACTGAGGGTGCAAAAGTAATGTTGATAAAAAATCACTTTGTAATGTTGAATCAATACTATTACCGTTGATTTTTGGTTGAAATCTCAACATTGCTTCAGCATTAACTGAGGGTGCAAAAGTGACATTGAAACAACATCACTTTGTAATGTTGAAGCAATATTAACACCATTGAATTGTGATTGAAATCTGAACATTATTTCAATATTAACCGAGGGTGCAAAAGTGACATTGAAACAACATCACTTTGTAATGTTGAAGCAATATTAACACCATTGAATTGTGATTGAAATCTGAACATTATTTCAATATTAACCGAGGGTGCAAAAGTGACATTGAAACAACATCTCTTTGTAATGTTGAAGCAATATTAACACCATTGATTTGTGATTGAAATCTGAACATTATTTCAATATTAACCGAGGGTGCAAAAGTTATGTTGAAACAACATCACTTTTTAATGTTGAAGCAATATTAACACTATTGATTTGTGGTTGAAATCTGAACATTATTTCAATATTAACTGAGGGTGCAAGAGTGATGGTAAAACAACATCACTTTCTAACGTTATTTCAATGTAATCAGCGTTGACGCATCAACACTGACTCAACATTGTTTCAATGGTTACATGCTATCTGGGTTATGATCAAAGCAAATGTTACTACTAGTTAATGTTCCCCAGAACTGCAACAATGAAAAGAAGCGCAACAATTAAGTGATTAATTAATTAGCTGACTGAATAAAAAAGTATTACCTGCAACAATTTTGAGTGATTTCTCAAGCAAATATTCCACTACATGTACAGTAAATAGCAAACATACTATTAAGACAAAATTTCTATTTACAAAATTAATATCTACAAAGAAACATGTGGTCAGGGCTGTGTGTGTGTGTGTGTGTGTGTGTGTGTGTGTGTGCGTGTGTGTGTGTGTGTGTGTGTGTGTGTGTGTGTGTGTGTGCGTGTGTGTGTGCGTGTGTGTGTGCGTGTGTTCTTATTTGTACAGGAATTTTGCCCTTCTCTCCTTCTGAGTGGCAAACCTCTCAATGGCCCTATTATTGAAGTCAGGAACGTCCCTGATAAGTTTCTTCTCCATGGAGGATTCAGGCAATCCTGTGTCATGGTGTTTCTCAGGAAGGTCTTACTCCTCTCTAAAGTAGAGAAGCACCTCTCAGACTCAGCTGTTGTCATGGGTGTAGTGATAAGGATCTTGAGAAGACTGACAGTCTCTGTGAAAGTGCTCTGAAGGTTGTTCTCCATGAAAAACTGGTACAGAGGCACTGCACCACTGCAAGCCTTGAACTCATCGTTCTCATAGAAGAGGAACAGTTCTGTTTTGAGCTTGGCCTGGGGTATGCCATCACTGTTGTTTCAAGCGCAGTGTCAGGGAACTTCACACTGTGTTGTGGGAACAGCTCTCTATGCAACAGTGTTGCACTGATGTGGTGCTGGGTGAAGGAGAACCGCTCCTTGGCATGGGTTAGGATTAGGGATGGGAATTGAAATCCGGTTCCACTCGAGAAGTTTTATGAACCATCAGTGTTATATGCCCTCGACGTTAACGAGTCCTCTTATCTTATCTTATCTTATCTTATCTTATCTTATCTTATCTTATCTTATCTTATCTTATCAACAGCCATATATACAGACCGTGAACTCACAACTGTCCCTTTTGTCCTTCATCGGGAACCATAGCATGGCGTCCTACACATCTGTGTGTCATGACGTCAAAGCGATTTGACCAAAGGAGGGAATCATGGAGAGGAAGAGACAATCTAAAGCTTGGCTTTATTTTACTAAACGAGACAAAAATTATGCCGTTTGCAATAACTGCAAGAATGTTATTACGTGTAAGGGTGCAAAATACAAGGAACATCATTAAACATATATCTAGCCCGAGCAAGTAGCACTGTAACCTCCGTTGAACAGGAAAATGTAATGTTAAATATCACTGGCGTCTTACAAATAACAGGCATATTCTACGAAAACACTGTATTATGTATAACTATTCCATCCCTGTTTTTATAGAGAATAGTTTTAATTTTATATTAGGATGAAGAGTTTTTGACCTGTATGCTTGTGTTTACAGGGGATCAAAGTTTCCATTGTCTCTGATGGTCTGAAAACACTTTAGGAGGTCATCCCTGTGCTCGTACACTGTTCACAGCGCGATTGTGGAAGTTCCACTGTTTTGAAGAGGCTCTGGGAAGTCTATGAGCAACCACTTGGTCAAGCACCTTGGTTCACTTGTGTTACGACCTCATTGTGGGTCATATTGTGTGGGTTTGGTTGTCCTTTGTCATTTGTTTTGTAGGTTGGAGTGAGTGACGTCATGATGACTGATGGTTTACACCTGTGCTAGAGCTGATGCCGGCAAACTAAAGCAGCTCCCTTCAGTCGTGATGGGGTGCTCTCCCCTCGTGCCATTTTGTTGTTGTCGTAGTTGTTGTTTTGTTCCCGTTTTGGTCTATTCTATTACTTTATTACTTTTATTTTAATAAATGTTATTCCTTTTTGCATATCATTTTAACGTGTCATCTCCTTCTTTGTCGCGGCTTGCGAGCCGGCCGTGGCAAATGGGGGCTCGTCCGCTTGTTTGCTAACTTTTGAAAATTCCTGTTATTTGTCGACATGGTTTGGAAGCGTTTTTGTTGCGTTCGGTTATTTTGTAATGAACTTGGCACGTCCATTAACTGAACGTAAAACCGGAAGAATGTTGTTTGGGTAAACGCTATTGTTTGGGAGCTTATTCGTCGTTTGGAAGGAAATGCGCGTTGAATTTATTTGTTTTGAGGACATATGTGGCTGTATCATCAGTTAGCTGTTCTATGCTGTTTCTAAGAGGTAAGTGATTTTGCAAATCATATCGTGGTGAGAATATTGTTGATGTTCCCTTGTTAGGTGTAGCTGCTTGGTCCCTTTTGGAACAAGTAGGTAATGTAATTTTTGTTATTTTTGTGTGGCGACCGTGAGTAGAGCAGTTGTCTCGGGGGCATGGCCATGGTATGAGATAGTCGCCAGCGTGCTGGTTGCTTTTCTTTTTCGTTGCATCGGGAGTTGGTGCTTAAATACCCCTCGCCAGTAACCACACGAAGATTAGGGGTGAGTTAGCTAGTTGTTTTTTCCTATAGATAGGGAAAGGGAACTTTTTATTCCTACCACGTGAGGTTTGTGAATCACATTATATAAATTGTAACGTATATTCTAGAGGAAGTATGTCTAATCTCGTAGAAGATTTTATTATTTCTCCCTCTGAAGCGTTACTTGAGTTGTTTACAAAAGATCAGTTATTTAAGATTGCGGATCATTATGAAATCGAACTTGAAGATAAGAGATTAAAAGAGAGTACAATTAGAGAAACAATTAAAAAAAAATTGATAGAACAAGCTATATTGATTGAAATGTCTGATACAGCTACTGCTAGTCAAATTAAACCACCAGTTGGCCTTTTAACTTTTGAACAGCAAGAAAGGTTATTGCTCTTACAGCTTGAACAGGAGCGTGTAAAGTTAGAAATGGAGCGTGAGAGAAATAGAACTAAACAGACAGATATAGAGCTGCAAAAATATCGCTTGGATATGATTAGAGAAGGCAGAATCGATGATGGTTCAGATGATGCTTTTCAGGGTGCTTCTAAAATGTTTGACACTGCGGGAAACTTGCGTTTGATGCCTAAATTTAGTGAACGAGATCCGGATACATTTTTTACCTTGTTTGAACGGATTGCGGAAGCGAGAGGTTGGCCTAGTAGGGAACGTACACTACTTTTACAGTGCGTGTTTACTGGCAGGGCTCAGGAAGTCTATTCTTCTCTTTCAGTCTCAGACTGTAATGATTATGACATCGTAAAAGCAGCCGTTTTGAAATCGTACGAGTTAGTACCAGAAGCGTACAGACAAAAATTTAGAACTTTGTCTAGAGGTGTTAATGTTGCTCATGTTGAGTTTGCTAGAGAGCTCAGTACTGCATTTAATCGCTGGTGTATGGCATCTGAGGTAACCACGTTTGAGGAGTTGACTGACTTAATCGTGCTGGAACAGTTTAAGAATTCTGTACCCGCTCGTATTGCCACATATATAAATGAGCAGAAAGCGGACACAGCTGCTAAAGCTGCTGAATTAGCTGATGATTATGTGTTAACACACAAAAGTTTTGAGTTTCGGAGAAGGGACGAATTTTTCGAAGATAAGGGAGATCGTATGTCCAAAAATTCGTCTCTTATCTGTAACTACTGCCATGGTAAAGGCCATTGGAAAAATGAGTGCCCTGTGCTTAAAGCTTAAAGCATTTAAAGCCAAGAGTAAAGGGGGAAAGGCTCCTCGCGTTAAACCAGCTGCTCTTGTGGCACCCGTGTTAAGTCCTGTTAGTACATTGTGTGAAGGATTTCCTAAATTGGGTAATCTTTTGGAAAATGGTGATTATGCGCCTTTTATTACCTATGGACATGTGTCGATGATTGGTACAGAGATAAAGATTCCAGTAACAATATTAAGAGATACTGGAGCCTCTGAATCTTTTATATTGGAGGATGTGTTGCCATTTTCAGTTTTGAGTGACACTGGTACTAGTGTTCTTGTTAGAGGAATTGGGTTGGATGTGATGTCTGTTCCTTTACATAGAGTAATGTTGTCATCTGAGCTTGTGAATGGTGAAGTGGTAATTGGAGTGCGTCCATCATTGCCCGTGGATGGTGTGGATATAATCATGGGGAATAATTTGGCAGGGGGTAGGGTGTGGCCTGATACCTTTTCACCTCCTGTGGTTTTATCTGTTCCTCTTCCAGGTTCTGACGAGAGTTACAAGAATTATCCGGAAGTGTTTACTGCATGTGCGGTAACTCGTTCCATGACCTCTGCTCAACCAAGGGTAACCCCTGATTCTGCTGAAGTCAAACCATTCTCCTTGCCTGATGACTTTTCTGTTTCACCTTCTGAGTTGCTCCAGGAGCAGCGACTTGATTCTTCTCTCCATCAATTGTTTGAGAGTGTGATGTCTTCTGCTGAAATTAGAAATGTTGCTCATGGTTATTTTTTGCAGGATGGAATGTTGGTGAGAAAGTGGATTCCTCATGGTAGTGATTTTGCTGGGGATCCTATCATGCAGGTGGTAGTTCCAGAAAAGTATCGCTCACTGGTATTACAGATTTCCCATGATAAACTTGCAGGTCATTTAGGGGTAAAAAAGACCTATCACCGGATCCTCTGCAATTTTTTTTGGCCAAAATTGAAGAAGGATATGTCACAGTATATCAAGACATGTCATACTTGTCAACTAACAGGCAAACCAAATCAGAAGATCAAACCTGCTCCATTGTTTCCTATTCCTGCTGTCAGCCCGCCTTTTGAGCACCTGATTATTGATTGTGTAGGCCCGCTGCCTAGATCAAAGTCGGGTAGCATTTATTTGCTCACGGTGATGTGTGCCTCTACTCGATATCCTGCAGCATATCCTCTTCGTACGATCACTTCTAAATCAGTGGTGAAAGCCTTGACTCAGTTCATTTCCATTTTTGGCATTCCAAAGATTGTGCAAAGTGATCAAGGTTCCAATTTCACTTCTCATTTATTTTCTCAGGTTTTGAAACTGCTGCACATTAAACACAATAAGGCTAGTGCTTATCACGCCCAAAGCCAAGGGGCTTTGGAGCGTTTCCATCAGATGCTGAAGTCTTTATTGCGTTCTTATTGTACAGAGATGGAAGGAGATTGGGATCAAGGATTGCCGTGGTTGATGCTATCAGCACGTGAGGCATGTCAGGAAAGTACTGGGTTTAGTCCCAATGATTTGGTGTTTGGGCACACAGTTCGGGGACCGCTGGCTGTACTCAGAGACCAGTGGGTTGAAAGTGCACCACCAAAAAACTTGATAAGTTATGTGAATGACTTTAAGCGTAGATTATATGAAGCAGGTAAAGTGGCAAAAGAACAATTGCATTCTTCGCAAAAGCGTATGAAGACGATTTTCGATCGACGAACTGAGGAACGGAAATTCATGCCTGGCGATCAGGTGTTGGCTCTGTTACCTGTGGAAGGCTCACCATTTCAAGCTCAGTTTACAGGTCCGTATGTGGTAGAAAAACAAGTTACTGACTTAAACTATCTGATTGCCACTCCAGAGAGGAGAAAGTCCACCCAGTTGTGTCATGTTAATTTATTGAAGCCCTATTATTGCCATTCTCACAAGATGTCAGACGATGAGGTGAAACCTGCGTTAGTAGTTGAGAGAATTTCGCTTGTGGGGGAGGGAATAGATGAGGGAGTTTCTTTTCCAGAGGATACAGTACTACTGGGACGTCTAAAAAATTCAGAGACTCTTAAAAATCTGTATAACATGTTGGCTCATTTGCCTGATGATAAATGTGGTGATTTGATTGATATTATTAATCATCATGTTTCTTTATTTGGTGATGTACCTTCGCGTACACATTGGTTGGAGCATGATATTGATGTTGGGGATTCGGAGCCCATTCGCCAGAATTTTTATCGGGTGTCCCCAAATAAACTCCTGCATCTTAACGCTGAAGTTCAGTATATGCTGGATCATGATATTGCACAACCTTCATTTTCCAGTTGGGCATCTCCCTGTTTGCTTGTAAATAAATCCGATGGTACTTATCGGTTTTGCACCGACTATCGTAAAATAAATAGAGTAACAAAACCAGACTCATTTCCACTGCCTCGTATTGAGGATTGTGTTGATCGGGTTGGGGCGGCAAAATTTGTAAGCAAGTTCGATCTGCTTAAAGGCTATTGGCAAGTTCCGTTGACGAAAAGAGCTCAAGAGATTTCCACTTTTATTACATCGGAGGGGTTATTCTCTTATAACGTTATGAGTTTTGGCCTTAGAAATGCGCCTGCAACCTTTCAGCGACTTATGAATAGGGTTGTTTCTGGGTTAGAGGGAGTGGCCGTCTATCTGGACGATGTAGTAGTGTTCAGTGATTCATGGGAGCAGCACTTGAAGCATATCGCAGACCTGTTCTCTCATTTTGAAGAGGCAGGCCTGACCGTAAATTTGGCTAAATGCGAGTTTGCCAAGGCCACTGTGACTTACTTAGGTAAGGTAGTTGGACAAGGATGTGTGCGACCAGTTCGGGCCAAGGTTGAGGCCATTGATCAATTTCCTTCTCCTACTACTAAGAAGGAGTTGATGCGGTTTTTGGGGTTAGTAGGGTACTATCAGGGATTTTGCAGGAATTTTTCTACGGTGGTAGCCCCCCTTACTGATCTGTTGAAAGCAAAAGCAGCTTTTGTTTGGACAGCTGCCTGTCAGGTTGCTTTTGAGGCAGCTAAATCACTTCTTTCTTCCACTCCTGTATTGGCAGCGCCTCGTTTTGATCGTTCTTTTCAGGTATGTGTGGATGCTAGCAATGTGGGTGCTGGAGCAGTGTTATTACAGGCTGATGAGGAAGGAATTCACCGTCCAGTTAGCTACTTCTCAAAAAAGTTTAATTCTTATCAGTTGAATTACTCTGTGGTTGAAAAGGAGACATTAGCTTTGATTTGGGCTTTGCAACATTTTGAGGTGTATGTGGGATCCGTGTCAGACCCATTGGTTGTGTACACGGACCACAACCCGCTTGTCTATTTACATTCTTTGCGTTGCCCAAACCAACGATTGACTCGTTGGTGTCTTTTTTTGCAATCGTATGCACTTGATATCCGGCATATTAGGGGGACTGACAATGTGGTAGCTGACGCATTGTCTAGAGCTCCTTATTCCTTTTAACTGATTGACTAACTATGTTTTGCTCTACTTGTCTGTCTTAAATTGCTTCCACAGGGCCCGTGGTTGCTGAGGATATTGGAGAGTATTACAGAGTGGTGGGTTTTTCCAGTTTTTGGAGTTGTCGGGTAACGGGTTTCATAAATGTCCACCCTTTTTTCTATGGGGGGGGGGTGTTACGACCTCATTGTGGGTCATATTGTGTGGGTTTGGTTGTCCTTTGTCATTTGTTTTGTAGGTTGGAGTGAGTGACGTCATGATGACTGATGGTTTACACCTGTGCTAGAGCTGATGCCGGCAAACTAAAGCAGCTCCCTTCAGTCGTGACGGGGTGCTCTCCCCTCGTGCCATTTTGTTGTTGTCGTAGTTGTTGTTTTGTTCCCGTTTTGGTCTATTCTATTACTTTATTACTTTTACTTTAATAAATGTTATTCCTTTTTGCATATCATTTTAACGTGTCATCTCCTTCTTTGTCGCGGCTTGCGAGCCGGCCGTGACACTTGGGTGACCTGGAGAAGAAAGCAGAAAATCCTGCAAGATAAGAAAAAATGTGCAGATTTTGGGGATGTGTGACGTTGCCTGCTACATGATGAGATTCTGCTGATGCGCATGGCAGTGGACGTAGTGAGCATTTTCGTGGACATCCATTACCTTGCGCTGCACTCCGCTGGTGGCTCCCCTTATCACATTAGCTCCGTCATAAGCTTGGGCGATAAGTTTGGTTTTTTGTCCATATGGAAGTATAATGTTTAGCCTCTACAGAAGCATTGTAGCGATGGTGTCTGCGATGGCATTCTGGATCATAATGAACTTGAAAAACCGCTTTTGGAAGTTGTTGTTGCCGTTGATGTAACGTAGCACAAGCACCAGCTGGCAGTGGGTGGAAATGTCAGTCGTCCTATCGGCTTGTATGGCAATGAAATCTGCGCGCTTTACTTCCTCCAGAATGTAATCCTTCAGCACTGACAGCATGCAGTCTAACAGCTCGTTTTGTATAGTCTTTGACGTGTGGTCTTTGTATGATCTGAAACGGTGGCTGTCTTAAGGTGCTCCTCCTGCACACTGTTGAGTGAGGCAACAAAGTCCACCCATCCCCTGAAAATGCCGGGATTGTTCGAGGTGTCAGTCTCGTCATGCCCACGCAAGGCCAGCTCAAAAGCCCCACAAAACTTCACTCAGACGATTATTTTGGATAAGATGTGCTGGTTTTTATCCACCTCCTCATTGTGTTTCCTCACCGCAACCCTGTGGCCTTCGTCAAGCTGCATAGCGATGTAGATTAACTATTCCAAGTATAGCTAGCTTAACGGAATTATCCATGTGTTCTTGTGTTTCGTTACTTTCTCAGACAGGTACTTCATATCCCTCACTCCGGTAACTGTCCATGCTGGATTTGTCCCCATTGTTTTAAAAAGTAAGCACGGAATGCAAAATAAGGCATTAGCATGACCATATCCAGCCAGCCAGGCCTTTCTAGTGTACCAGCTACGAGAGAAGCCTCACACATCCTGCTCCCCTTTATCGCTAGCCTGCTGTCTGATAGAGATGTCAGGTTGATCTGGGCCCAGCTCTTTCACAAGGAGTTTATTTGCCAAAGTTCTCCACTCAAATGGAGAGATTGTACCGAGTTAGGGTTGGGTCTTGTAGGAGTAACTTCGTTCGTCATTGTCATACAGTAAAAATGGTTCCCTAAGACTCGTCCTGGCTTTAGTAGTGGACCGCGGCTGCACGCTTGGGGCGCTAAAATAATCGCTCATATCGGGCTAGATTTGAGCTCGCTGATTGGCTACAGTTTATGTCAAACATTCATTTCTTAAATCAGCAATTGGCTAAGCTGCTCCACAGATCTGCCTCCCAGGGATGATTTCTCCAGCACCCCAATGCTGATAAAGACGTGCAGACAGGTGGAGGGGATGTGTAGAAAAAGCATTTTGAATTTCTATCATATTTTTCACGTATACTGGGTGCATTTAATATCTCAAACACACATATTGACAATTTGTACATGATTTATGTACGTATTTACTTATTGCATGTGGCTCAGAAACTGTGGTCTGGCTCATGGGGGGGGGCGGCGCCCTAGCGCCCTCTATTGGCCAGCCGCCCCTGATTAACAGTGAGTGCTTGCATATCTCCTACTCGCTTCCCACATGCTAACACGAGTAGCAGCGCTGTCTTAAACGAGAGCATGAACTGGTTCGAAGGGCGAACATGACAGCGCTCTGAGTACTAAAGACATGTCCCAGACTGGCATCAAACAAGGGCATGTAGAATTCAATTGCCTCGCACCCAGCAGAAAACTCGTTATAAGAGCATGTTTGCCAACTGATCGTCTCTCAATAGTGGTGAGAAAGGCAGCTATTGCGGTCACATATACTTCACATATACAATGTAGAGGGCGAGCTTCCCACATCCTGCTGGTCCTGCAAAAAAGCCAGGATCACCAGTATGGAGCAGGTGTCAGGGCTCTCGTTCTTGGCTGTGCACCAAGCTGAGAACACTTTCCACTTGAGAGCGTACAGCCGTCTCGTTGACGGAGCTCTTGCTTCCTCTATCGTGTTCAGCACTCTCTGCCAAACATCTAGCAGGCTTAGACGGGCTTCACACACAACACGTTTTCCCATTTCTACTGTGCTACTTTTGCATTGTTTTTCTATGTAAACACAAGCTAGAAGGATGTGTTTGACCGTTGCTCTCGTGTATTTTTCAGCATCTCGCGCATGACACAGCATTCTAAAAATGCTCAAGTTAAAATAAGTTCAACTTTTTTTTCCGTTCCACTCCTCCCTGGCACTGCATGAAACGACTCAAATCCGGCAAAATACGGGCATGGTAAACTCCTGTGTAATTTGATGTTTGCCGGATGTATGTGGGAAAAAGCGGATCAGAGTAACATGGAACAGTATATTTCCAGATAAACCCGGACACCTCACATATGCGGACATATACAGGAATCCGTGAAATTTCACGGACATATACAGCTGAAACACTGCTGGGTGTGAGAGGACTGACAACTGTTAGGTGTGAAGACCTTTCATATGTTAATGACTGACACAGTGCTGGCTGTTCTCAGAGGGAGGGGTGGCCAGGGAGGACTTCAGGATTGAATTATCTCTGGACTACTAGGTTAGGCTACAGCAAACAAGCTTTTTGTACAGAAAAATAAATAAATTCTTAAGGCCCTGAAACACAAAACCGACGTCAAAGAACTAGCAATGACTAAAGCCGACTCTAGGGTTGACTCACGTCGCCTGTGTCAGGGCCTTAAAACCACTGCATGAAAAAAAGTCTCTTAATCAAATATTTTTTATAAAAACAGGACAAAATAAACACCCAGTCTGAACATGTACGTTCACAAAAACATCTGAATATTTAATGAAATAAACAAAGGAATTTAATTAGTGCTGGGAAAAAATTAATCGCATCCAAAATAAAAGTTTGTGTTTGCATAATATATGTGTGTGTACTGTGTATAATTATTTTGTATGTATAAATACACACATATGCATGTATTTATTTAAGAAATATGTGCATGTATATACTGTATATACATTTATACATAATTTATATTATATATAAATATAAATAATTTATATATAAATAAATAAAAATCTTAAATATATACGTGCATATGTGTGTATTTATATATACAAAATAATTATACACAGTACACGCACATATATTATGCAAACACAAACTTTTATTTTGGATGCGATTAATCGCGATTAATTTTTTCCCAGCAATAAATTTAATGGAACAAATAAAGAAAAATGAACCAAACATTTCAGAATATCTCAAAATTTATTGTGAAGTTTTACAAATTGCAGACAACAACATTTGTCACCTTTTTCACAATTGGCTTTTAGCTTGCTTAGTTGGGGACATTTCATTTAATATTCAACAATATTATTGATCTGCCTGCGTTGACACTATTATATGAGATCTGAACTGAGCTGGACGATGACATCACGGTTTTCTCCAGAGTGGCTATATACACATTTAAATTTATTTATTTATTTATACAACAAAATGAATCACCACTGAACTGACTTAAGCTGGACTGTGAAGCTATTTTCTTCTAGAAAACAAACTTTCTTGCATTATTTTCCTGTTATCTCTGTAAAGCTACTTTGAAACAATCTGTATTGTAAAAAGCGCTGTATAAATAAAGGTGACTTGATATTTATTAAAAAGGTAGAAGGAACCTGAGCTTTTCTACTCCACTGAATTGAAGACCGAGGTCACTACAGTTAAAATCTTTTGCTGAGTTAATCCACCTTTAAAGGGGACCTATTATGCCCATTTTCACAAGATGTAAAATAAGTCTCTGATGTCCCCAGAGTGTGTGTGTGAAGTTTTAGCTCAAAATACCCAACAGAATTTTATTTACAGCACGTTTAAATCATCATTTTTTGGGTCTGTGAAAAACGCACTGTTTTAGTGCTTCTCCTTTAAATGCTAATGAGCTGCTGGTTCACGGCACAGGGGGCGGAGCCTAAGCAGCCGCGACCAGAGCCAGAAGAACAGGAAAGATGATAATAATAAAACAGACAGTCACAGTAATGGTGTTCATTTCGACCATAAAAATGCCTACAGAGAGAATATATGCTGTATGGAGTTGGAAAAGGTATAGTTTAGTTTAATTACGATTATAACCTATTTGGCATTGCTTGTATACACTATTAAAGGAGCTGTATGTAAGATTGTGGCCAAAACTGGTACTGCAATCACTTTCAAATTACTGTATAGAGCGGTGTATCCCCTCCCCCTCCCCCTGACTCGAGGTTGCCAGATAGGCTGCAGGATCCAGCAGGAACATAGGCTGCAGTTTGTAGCTGCAGCTGTGATAACTAGAGCAGAGCTGGCAACCCGGATGCAGAAACACTACTGACTTCGTGATTGGTAGATAGATGGAGGGCGGCGCTTCAGGCCAAAACACAAGATGACAACATCAACATCAGTTGAGGGCTGCAACTTCACTTTTTAAATGACAATATCCTGGCCGTACTACTTTTGTCAGTGATATAAGTATTTGAAATGAACATGATTTCTTAATGTCTAGTGACATATCAGGGCCATTTTATGATTAATTGAAATACATTTCTTACATATGTAACCAGGGCAAAAATAGCCTGTAGTTATGCTTCCCGCCTCTAGAGGGCACTCTGGTGCACACGAGTAGTGCAGTAACGGAAAGAACAAGAAGTTTCGGTTTTGCCTTTTTATAGACCTTCAGAGAACGCGTGAGCTGAGGCGCGTTAGAAACTAACACCAACTTATACCATTTGCTATTACGAAAGCGAAAGGGGAAACCCCCAATTTGGTGTTCTGTTTGTTGAGCGGCTGGAGCAGTGATTCATCGCACGGAATCTTTGTTTCTCCAGAGTGCCAGAGATTTCTGTGTGAAACGAGCATATACATTTCACAGTGACGGCGATTGAGCGTGAGTGTTTGTTTAATGGAAATGTAACATGTTATTTGAACTCATTATTACAGCTCATGTTATTATTGAGGAGAAATATAAACAATACTTCTGTTTCTGTGATAAAATAATGTCAGAGGGGAGAACGAAGAGACGTTAGTGCACGTGAGATGACCGTTGCGCGGGCTTTCTAGTGCGGTGCATCGCTTCACAGAGTGAGTGTCATTTTATTTCATTCTTTTATTGTAAATGCTTATATTCACTCAAAGAAAGTATTTGGCTAGCTCTGCACTTTTTGTAATGTCAAAGTTTATTAATAATCTGTAAGAGATGAGAATGAGTATAGTAATGTTAATTGTAGAGTGTTAGGTATGTTTATTCCTGTCTTACAAGTGTGTCAGTGGCTTACTGTATGAGAATGTGTCTTTAATCATGTTTATGTTTTGTTCTTTATTCAGAAAACATATAAAGCCACTACCGTTGTTTATTTGGGGTATAAGTGCTCACATAAACCGTTTTGTGTATTGTTTTATTTTTGGGTATATACAATTATTTGCTAAAAGCTAAAAGGGAAAATTAACACAAATCGAGTATTGTGAAAGAGAATTTACTGAGGGAAAATATGGAAGTGTAACTATTATCCTTTATTTTGGGTTGTTTCTTTGTACATTTGTGGAACATTGAAATTCACACTGTACGTGGCGAGCTCTGTTTGAAAGTTTTTATGTTTGTTATTCTCCTATTGTAACTCGTTGTATAAATTTTTGTTTATATTCCTGACCACAAGCGGAAACTCCAGACATTAACGCTGCGTCTTTCTCATACGCAGTCGAAAATAAAGAACCCCTTTTTTTAGATGTTTGGTTGTGTTTGAGTTTTATATAGTGTACACATTTACACGGCCACATCTTTTTGGTACCAGGAGTGGGGTAGTTTTTCTGCTGGTTTCCTCTTGTGGGGAGGGTTTTTTTCTTTGAAAACGAATACACAAGCTAAGTCGAACATACCGTTAGCCTAAGTGGGTAGATAAACAACGGTAGTGGTCAAGGAGGATTGCGTGCCAGAGTCAGCAGAGAGAGCTGTGCACAGGGCCAGGAAGGACTGTGGGAGGACAAGGAGCCAGAGTGCCAGGACCGGCTGGAACGAGGAGGCTGCATTGGACTGTGTTTGCAGGTGAATTTTGTAGAGACTGAGACTCTTGATATAGAGGTATGGAGGAAGACGCTCATGAGGAGATGGTCGATAGCCAAGAGGCTGGCGCCGCCTTCAGGGCTGATGATGATGATAGAGATAACCCTTTCCTACAGCTCCGATCACAAATTCAGGAGCTTGGGAAGAGACACGATCAGGTGATGTCGACACTTGCAAGTCTGAACACTGTTAACACTAGGTCGTATGTCTATATTCCCAGAGAAAGACAAATTGTTCCCTACTGTGGTGACTCTAGTAAAGACGGTCAGACCATTGACGAGTTTATTGAGGAACTCGAACGAGTAATTCGGATAAGGGGATTGAGTGAAGAGGATCAAGTAGACTTTATTTTGTCACACTTAAGGGGATCAGCACTTGATGAGGTTAAATTGTGTGTGGGGAGGGAGGATGCAACGCCCCAGGACCTGTTTGATTGCTTGAGGGCCGCTTTCCGAGAGAAACGGACGACTCCTCAACTGTTACACGCCTTCTATGCACGAAAGCAGTTAGAAGGGGAGGATCTACGAGAGTATTCGCATGCCTTGTCGACGATGTTAAACGCGGCACTCCAACAGTCACCTGATGCAGTGCCCGATGGGCAGTTAGCGTTAAGGGATCAGTTCATAGAGGGGGTAAGGGACACTGTACTTCGACGGGAATTGCGCAAAATGGTGCGGGACCGGCCCCGTGTGACTCTAATTGAGGTCAGAGAAGAGGCTCTGTTGTGGTGTGCTGAGGAGCGTCCCCGGGGGGCGAGCGTCGCTAGAAACCGTTACCTGATGGGCGTGGGGTTTGAGGAGGCTACTAGATCCACAAATGTGTCTGCATCTTCTTCAAAGGAACTGAATGCTGTCTTGCAAGACGTCGTAAAAGTAGTGGCACAACAAGGAAAAGCAATCGGCGAGCTAACTGATGCCGTTCGTAGCCTTACGACTCAAAGAGCCAGCTTTGGCTCGGAAAGGCCCCAAAGACCTAAATTTAAGCCTCGATATACCCCAGATGGTCAGCCAATCTGCTTGAGGTGTGATGGTGTGGGACATATAGCCCGCAGTTGCACCACGCCACGTAAGCAGGAAGGACAGGTAGCGGCCCCTGCAGAAGCCCTAGTGCCGGGAAACGTGCTCCCTCCATTGCGCAGAGCCGAGCAATGAGAGGGGCGTCCCAGGGCTCAAACAGCAGCTTTCTGACTAAAGAACGGTTCTTGGAACGTGCCGTGGGCAAATGCCCCGAGGTTGAAATCAGCATAGGGGGAATAGCTGTTAAGTGTCTTTTAGATACGGGCAGCAACGTGAGCACGTTGACGGAAAGCTTTTTCAGAGGGCGCTTACATGGGGAAGATAAGGATATGCACAGCACGATGAAGTGGTTGCGGATTACGGCCGCCAACAAACTGCCCCTCCCGTATTTGGGATATGTGGAGTTGGATATTCAGGTGTTGGGGGTAACAATACCCGGCTGCGGATTCTTGATAATCCGAGACCAGAAGGGTGGAGAAGCTGATCATTCACCTCCAGGAATTCTCGGCATGAATATTGCTCAGCGCTGCAAACAGCTGATCTTGGCCGAGTTTGATAATGGCCTAGCGGGAACACTAGACTCGGACTGGCGAGATGCGTTCAGTAAAGTACAGGAAGAGGCACTAATTGCGGCAAGCTCTACAGTTCGACTAGCAGGAAAATTCAAAACGTGCGTGCCTGCAGCCTCTGTTGCCACGGTTCAGGTCAGAGTACATAAAGAGCTACCCAATACTAAGGGTGTGGTCATACTTGAACCAGGGGCAGTTCCGCTGCCAGGGGGTTTGATCCTCGTGCCCATGGTGGTGTCAGCTGGTAAACGAGTGTTTCCAGTGCAAGTTTTAAATTGGGCGACAGAAGATGTTTGGCTACGGCCGAAAGCAAGGCTTGGAGTACTGTCCCAAGGTTGCCCAGTGGAGAGTGGTTCTTGTAATGTAGCATTCCGACGGATTTCCCAAGATCATGAGGAAGTTACTGTCAGTGTAAGGTCGATGACAGGGACCCACAGTGACTTACCGTGTCCCTCAGACAGGGTACAGGTGGGGGGAACTCCAGGTCAACAGGCAGAGTTGAGAGCATTGTTGAGGCAGTACGCGGATGTGTTCGCAATGTGTGATGAGGATCTTGGGTACACTGATCGGGTTAAACACGAGATTCCTGTGTCCGACAATACCCCCGTTACCCAAGCATACAGACGGATACCTCCAAATCAGTTCGAGGAGGTGAGGGAGCATATTTCCGGACTTCTCAAGAAAGGAGTTATTAAGGAAAGTTCAAGTCCATATGCCTCCCCGGTGGTCTTAGTCAGGAAGGCAGATGGAAGTTTGCGGCTATGCGTGGACTACCGAAAACTGAACTCGAAGACTCTGCGAGACGCATTTCCCCTGCCGCGGATAGATGAGAGCTTGGATGCGCTGGGTAAAGCACAGGTGTTTTCAACCATAGACTTGGCAAGTGGTTATCACCAAGTAGCTGTTCACGAGAAGGATCAGCATAAGACCGCCTTCGTCACGCCATTCGGACTGTATGAATATCAACGGATGCCGTTTGGTCTCTGCAATGCACCGGCGACATTTCAGAGACTCATGCAGGCCGTAATGGGTGATCTGGTGTTCCAAATGGTTCTTGTCTACTTGGATGACCTTCTCGTCTATTCGAGTACTTTCGAGACTCACCTGTCCAGACTTGAAACAGTGCTCCGCCGACTGAGGGAGTCCGGGTTGAAGATTAAAGTGGAGAAATGCCACTTTCTCCAAGCGGAGGTGAGGTTTCTGGGGCACAGAGTATCGGCCCAAGGGGTAGGCCCGGACCCCGACAAGATCAGTTCAGTAGAGCAGTGGCCAACACCTAGCACCGGGAAGGAATTGCGATCCTTTTTGGGGTTTTGCAGTTATTACCGCCGGTTTATAGCAGATTTTTCCAAGGTGGCGGGACCTTTGCATGATGTTGTGAATAAGTGCACCAAAAAGGGCAGTGGGGCCCAGTGCAATAAGTTGTTTCAGGACTCATGGACATCGGAGTGCCAACAGGCATTTGAACGTCTGAAAAGGGAGCTGACCTGCGCTCCAGTGCTGGGATATGCCGATTTCTCTCTTCCGTTCATGCTGGAGACGGATGCCAGTAGCTTGGGTTTAGGCGCTGTCTTGTATCAGTACCAGAATGGGAGAAAGAAGGTCATAGCCTACGCTAGTCGGAGATTGAGAGGTGCCGAACGCAACGACCGGAACTACAGCAGCATGAAGTTAGAGCTCCTGGCGTTAAAGTGGGCTGTAGCCGAAAAGTTCAGAGGTTATCTGCTGGGATCTCGTTTCACTATCCTCACGGACAACAACCCACTCTGCCATCTGAACACGGCTAAGCTGGGAGCGGTGGAGCAGCGGTGGGTGGCACAGCTGGCCGTGTTCAATTTCGAGGTACGCTATCGGCCGGGGCGTTGTAATACAGCTGCTGATGCTCTCTCTCGGAGGCCAGAAATGGAAGAGGGGGAGATAGTGACAGAAGATGCGGAGTATGATGGCTGTGTGGCCATTTGCAATGAGCTGCAGGTGGGAACTGCTGTAGAACCAGACCTTGCAACAGCTGAATTGGGTTCAGTGGAGCTGATGAAAGAGGAAGCTAGCTTGGATCCTGCCCTCGGAAACACTCCAACGTTACCTGGGTATACTAAGGAGGAGCTCTGTCACTTTCAGGATGCTGACCCTTTTCTGAGTGTCCTAAAACGGTTTTGGCAGTCGAGTAGGAAGCCTTCTTCTCGCGAGAGACGGACTTTGCCTCGGCAAGTGCGATCATTGCTCAAACAATGGGACAAGTTCAAGGAAGATGGAGGATTATTGTATCGGGTATTCGATGACGTGTTTCTAGGTGAGTGTCAGCAGCTGTTACTTCCCGTTTGTCTGGTTGAGCCAGTGCTACGGAGTGTTCATGACCAGATGGGACACCAAGGAATTGAGAGGACGTTGGGCTTGCTCAAGCAAAGGTGTTATTGGGCAGGTATGCATGAAGCTGTAGACAAATGGGTGAAAAATTGTCAACGCTGTGTACTGGCAAAGATGCCTCAGCCTAAGATCCGGGCATCTTGGACCCCTTTTCTGGCTTCCCGTCCATTAGAAGTGGTAGCTGTTGATTTTACTACCCTTGAGGCTGCCTCTGATGGTCGAGAAAATGTCCTTGTGGTGACAGATGTTTTCACCAAGTTCAGCCAGGCTTTCCCCACCCGGGATCAGAAAGCTGATACCACCGCAAAGGTCCTCTTGAAAGAGTGGTTCCTCAGGTATGGAGTACCGCAGAGACTGCACTCCGATCAAGGGAGGAATTTTGAGAGCGCGGTTATAGCAGAACTGTGCAGACTGTACGGGGTACGGAAGTCAAGAACTACTCCGTATCACCCACAAGGGAACCCCCAGTGTGAACGATTCAATCGCACGCTGCATGACCTGCTGCGCTCATTACCGCCCGACAAGAAGAGGAGGTGGCCTGAACACCTGCCAGAATTGGTGTATGCCTACAACGTGACGCCTCACTCCTCCACGGGATATTCCCCGTATTACATGTTGTTTGGGACACAACCGCACCTTCCAGTTGATGCCTTGTTGGGAAGGGAGCCTGAGGAAGGCACGGAAACCAACTGGTTGTCCATTCACAGGGAGAGACTCCAGGATGCCCATGCTAGAGCGAGAGAGTACGCAGAGAAAAAAGCAGTGGAACGGACTATCAGACATGAGAGTGAGGTGTATTGCCCTGAAGTTGCTGTTGGAGAGCAAGTGTACTTGAGGCACCGTCCTGCAGGGAGAAATAAAATTCAGGACGCGTGGGCGCCAGAGGTCTATGTCGTGAAAGACATTCAAGGAACTACGTATGCGGTGGAACCTGTCGGAGGAGGTTTACAGAGAAGAGTACATCGGTCGCATATTCAACCTTGTCCATTACCAACCCCGGTGCCAGCACCGCGTAGCAAGGTACGGCAGGTGAAGGAAGGTGTTAGTTCCCTGGATAAAGGACCAGTATTGCCTTTGAACCTTGAGTGTGTAGTTGTGGATGAGACATGGCAAACAGCGAGAGGGCGGTCATCGCCTTTAGTGAAAGAAGGTCACGAGCAATCCAATCCGCAAGCAGAGGGTTCGATAGAGCCTCGATGCGAGGGTGTTAAAGAACCACTAACTGCGTCAGAGGAAGGAATTGATAGTGGGGAAGTGGTACCAACATACTCAGTTCCTGATACTGTGGTGAAGCATCCAATCCCGGCTCAGAGACATAGCTTGGGCGTCCCAGAGAATCCAAGAGCACCTACACCAATGCCACGTCGGTCTCAAAGGCAGAATGCAGGTAAACACAGTAACCCGTACCATTTACCCCAGTCCGTTTGTAACTCTGTGTCATTCAGTCCAGACGTTTTGTCTCAAGTTTTGGCGGGCATGGTAATGTACACGTCTGAAAAACTGAAAAGTGTTGTTGACGGTTAAAAGGGAAGTCCACGTGGACGTTGACTTATGGCAGGGGAGAGTGTAACCAGGGCAAAAATAGCCTGTAGTTATGCTTCCCGCCTCTAGAGGGCACTCTGGTGCACACGAGTAGTGCAGTAACGGAAAGAACAAGAAGTTTCGGTTTTGCCTTTTTATAGACCTTCAGAGAACGCGTGAGCTGAGGCGCGTTAGAAACTAACACCAACTTATACCATTTGCTATTACGAAAGCGAAAGGGGAAACCCCCAATTTGGTGTTCTGTTTGTTGAGCGGCTGGAGCAGTGATTCATCGCACGGAATCTTTGTTTCTCCAGAGTGCCAGAGATTTCTGTGTGAAACGAGCATATACATTTCACAGTGACGGCAATTGAGCGTGAGTGTTTGTTTAATGGAAATGTAACATGTTATTTGAACTCATTATTACAGCTCATGTTATTATTGAGGAGAAATATAAACAATACTTCTGTTTCTGTGATAAAATAATGTCAGAGGGGAGAACGAAGAGACGTTAGTGCACGTGAGATGACCGTTGCGCGGGCTTTCTAGTGCGGTGCATCGCTTCACAGAGTGAGTGTCATTTTATTTCATTCTTTTATTGTAAATGCTTATATTCACTCAAAGAAAGTATTTGGCTAGCTCTGCACTTTTTGTAATGTCAAAGTTTATTAATAATCTGTAAGAGATGAGAATGAGTATAGTAATGTTAATTGTAGAGTGTTAGGTATGTTTATTCCTGTCTTACAAGTGTGTCAGTGGCTTACTGTATGAGAATGTGTCTTTAATCATGTTTATGTTTTGTTCTTTATTCAGAAAACATATAAAGCCACTACCGTTGTTTATTTGGGGTATAAGTGCTCACATAAACCGTTTTGTGTATTGTTTTATTTTTGGGTATATACAATTATTTGCTAAAAGCTAAAAGGGAAAATTAACACAAATCGAGTATTGTGAAAGAGAATTTACTGAGGGAAAATATGGAAGTGTAACTATTATCCTTTATTTTGGGTTGTTTCTTTGTACATTTGTGGAACATTGAAATTCACACTGTACGTGGCGAGCTCTGTTTGAAAGTTTTTATGTTTGTTATTCTCCTATTGTAACTCGTTGTATAAATTTTTGTTTATATTCCTGACCACAAGCGGAAACTCCAGACATTAACGCTGCGTCTTTCTCATACGCAGTCGAAAATAAAGAACCCCTTTTTTTAGATGTTTGGTTGTGTTTGAGTTTTATATAGTGTACACATTTACACGGCCACACATACAGCTCCTTTAATGCAAGCCTGCTGTAGGACTCCGTCTGACGATCTGAATTGTCTGAATGATGACACAAAATATACTGATGAGTTTAATAAAGTTTACTGTATGTCTCACAAAAGATGAAGCATCAGTTTTTCTTCAGAAAATCACTGTTAGAGCTGAGTAAACAGTATAAGAAGTGCATAAGTAACGTTAGCCTAACTTACATAAATTTCTGTAGAGTTGAGGGAGGATTTTCTTTGAAAACAAAATGAATCCACCTCGTCTTCACTGGCTAGCAGATTTCAAGAGTAAATAAAGAGAGCTATGTGAATGAATACATCCAGCTACAACACCTTCAACGCTTGGGAGATGCTTCGACGCTTCTCGTGAGTGCATTGCTGCAGCAATGGCTGATGTGTACAGCTCGCAGTGAACTTGATCAGGGCGGGTCTAAGTTATAACGGCAGAGTCAGTCAACACTCGGGGGCGGGGCCTGTGGCTTTAGTGATGTCACTAAAGCCACATTCTGAAAACGGGTCGTTTGGAGAGACTGCTTTTGATTTATGGAGATAAAAAAAAAAGGAGTGAGTGGATTTTTATCACTGTAGGGTGGTTGTGTACACACACTGCCAACACACATGTATGTCCAAACACCATACAAAAGTGAATTTTGCATAATAGGTCCCCTTTAAACTATTAATGTCTATGAACAAATATGTATTTTTATGTTTGTGTGCCTCAGCATTTCTGAGTGAACACCGCTGGTTTACTCACTATTTTAAAGCGTACTGTCGATCACGTGATATGACGTCATGACGTGCAGCCCTTACTGACGTTACCTGAAAAATCTATCCAAGATAGCTACCCTCTCGAGTGACGTGGTATCAAGAATGAAACAACTTGTAAGTAAACCAAAACACTTCAAAACTACTTTGCTTGTTGTAATATTGTAAGAATATCATATTACACGTGATATTTGACTGTTAGACGAGGCTATTTTTAAGTTGCAAGCGCGGTGCCGCGGGCGCGATTGCCGTCAGTCCGCCTGCTAGTTACAGAATATCCTGTGTAACGTTACTGTTAATGTCGTGGCAGGGCAATAGTGTTAATGTTAGTCAATAACTCTTTTCAGCAAGCGATAGTCCTTCTGTTTTTGAGTGTGTTGCTGCTGTTTGTGTTAAGCGCCCTGCTCTGGCAAGTTCAATGTGATGTTATCTACATGCACCCAAATGAGCTAGTGGCTAACGTTAGCAGTTATGTTAACTTTTACTCAAACAAAGTTAAGGTTATGGACATAATAGTTGCCGAATGAACTATGCAAGTTTTTATTAAACCTTTACAAACGTCTTTTCATTATAGGTTTAAGTGGAAGGAGTGCAGTGAGCATCCCCCAAAATCAAGGTGACTCAAATGTTAATTTAGGCTGTAACTATTTTTCACCATTTATTTTATTTGGAGCCTAGCAGCTAATTCATTAGCATCAATCAAAAGTCTCTTAAAAATTAAATATCTTGCTGTCTGTTTTTGTGTGCATGTGGAGACCTACATTGTCACCAGAGAGCAACTTTATCGGTAAGTTACATTAACTTGAAATTTTGTATCATTAATTTGTAAAGAGGTTGATTGCATAATTTGACTGGTTTCATATTGATTGTTTTATCTGTGCAGGTGAAGGACTTCTTGGGGAAATGGCCGGCTCTTCGGATTGAATCACAGGTAAAACAGACTCACTTCTCTTTTCTGCCACTCTTCACACATATTTCTATGCCAAATTTTTAATATGTATCACATTCAAATGGAACAGCAAATGCCACTATTCACTGTGTGTAAGAACTATCACTTTGCATGTGACCATGTTGCTCAACAATGTATTTTAATGGAACATGTTGCATCACAAATGTGTTTTCTGTTGCAAATCGAGTATTAGTCTTTTTATATAATTATTTTTGTTTGTTTTTGTAGCTTTGTGCTGAGTTCCAACGCATTACAAACGTCAACGTACGGAACCAGTTCTATGCTGTGCTTGACCAACATACACCTGCACTGGTGGCCTTGTATAGGCAGAAGGCGGCACAAACCGGTAAGATATCAGAGGCGCTGCGTGACATCTTAAAGATTTATGAACTGATATGTTTTGTCTCTTATGTTTACTGTGATGGCCAACTTATTCAAACTGAAAATTCAGTTTTGTGGTTCTTGCAGATTGTGAATCCACTTAAACGCTTTTTAATTTCAAACTTTACAGGAATCTGTAAGGTGCCTCCATAATTCAGAGAACAACCCACACAAATACGATCCACAAACCGGGTAAGACTGCGTATTGTATGCTGTAAATGTTAGTTTAATCTACTACTATATGGATTTGAAATACCAAAACTGAATTTCATTAATGATGCCTGCAACTTTTTCCCCCAGAATAAATTCATCACATAACCTGGCTGTGACCACTTATCTCTTCGAAGAATTAAGGACAACTTTTACAGACGTTGACCCTGAATGTGCAAAAGGTAATCTTAAAGATGTTGTAATCATTTTAATGTCCTCTGTTTTACTTAGTTTTATTGGCATTACATTTATTTATGATTTATTTAACAGGTTGCAAGATGTATTTTGAGACTTTGCGGAGGAAGTATTCTTTGGCTCAGCCTGAAAAGGCCCAGTAAAAAGAAACACTATGAAGAACATTGCAAAGAACCGTCAAAGAAAGAGACGGGTAAGTTAAGAAACTGGTTAAGCAGTAGTTGTTTTTTTCTTCTTCAGAATGTAACTGTCCTCCTCTCTGTTTTAGTGGTTAAATTACTGTCATGTTTTGCAGTTACTGGAGACCAGGTCCAGTGTTGTACAAACCAACACAGAAAGGGAACTCTGGAAGACTGCAACAATAGAACTGATGTCTGATGAAGATGCTATTGTTGATGGAAGGCCAGTGTGGATGGTGAGGTCTCCACCACACAGAACCACAGAGTTATCTGCTCTCTGCCAGGTACTACAAACCAGACTAGAGGCTGACCCACGCTAGGTCACACCACCAGTGCATCATGGCAGTTTGAAAAATGAATATTTACATATATTTTATATACACTTTAATTTCTATATTTCTTATTTATTGATCTTGTTTTATATTGTATACTTTGTATATTTGTTCCTTTTTGATGTGCATGTTGCTTATCTCCACGTTTTGTATTTTTTTCCTTTACACCTTTGTTCACATTTCTTTTTCCCCATTAATTTTAATGTATGTTTATAATGTTCTTTGGAATGTTCATGTTATATTTGTTTTTGTTCCTTTACATTTTAATCCCTTCAAATATTTTTGTTCCCCGATTTCTTTTTGAATGCTTGTTTATAATGCTCTTTGGAATGTTTTATTTACCTTAATAAAAATGTCAGACTTTCTCATTGTTCTTTGTGTGTGTTTTTAAAATTATATTTGAATTTATTAAAATTGGGGGAAGGGGGGTTTAGTGTATACTGAGCAATATCTGCATAGATGGCCTATAACCAATCAAATCACTGTGCAATAAGGCCTAGGGTGGGCTATGTTCTAAAAGTAACCAATCAAATCACTTTCCTGGGTTTTCAATGTGTCCTGTCCTCCAATAGTGGTCTGGGTAATGGGAGTGGTTTTAAAAGAAAAGGACCAATAGGGGGGAAGGCCAAAAGGTGCACAAAGGTGTGAAAATGTTCTCTTGAAAAAACCTTTGATGGGATTACTTGACATGGCAACAAATGGCTGTAGCATGGAAGTATACGTCCACAACATACATCCGATTTGGTATCATTTCGGATGTATACGGATATATACAGACCCATGGAATTTGAGCTATCCGGCCAGTATACTCCTGGATTCTTCCGAATTCCAGCAGTGTATACAGGAGTATACTGGTCCGGATACACCTCTTTTCATGCAGTGTGGGGATTGATGAATACCATGTATGTTGTCCATTCAAATGAGAACATGACGGTCTCTCACAAATGGCAAAAATTCCTGCAGGACCAAATGAGCAGCCTTCATCTTCAGGCAGTTTATATGCCAATGCTTTTGGGCGGTCGACCAAACTCCAAAAGCAGAGGTTCTCCCCAGCTGCTCTCCGACACATCTGTGGTGGTCACCTTCCATCTGACCACCCTGCCCATGCTGATCCCCTGATCGTACATGGTCCTGTCGAACCAGGGTGACAGTGTATCATGGCATGCATTCCAAAATAGCCCGCCCCATAATCGGCATCCTCTTAGCGACATCTTCTTCGCCTGGATCGCAGTAGGGGAACTTCTTTTCCAAAAACAACAGACTTTCACGAGTTCACACTTACATATAATTTGAAGGGGTAGAGTTTAATGCGTATTTGGCATACTGTCCGGAGGGAGGGCTCCGAGCTCGGAGTTCGGCCCGAACCCAGAGTACTCCCCCCGTATGTAAGTGTTTAGGACTAGAAGCGTGGAGAAGGGGTGGTGGAGGGATGCTGCAAAAACTGTCAATGGAATGAGGTGAGACTGCTGAGTATATATACCTCTTACCATTGATTGCTGAGTGCTCTCCACTTGTGTTAATTATCTGAACGTGCTCCTCCCGAACCTTGTTAATAAAACATCATTAAGTGAAGGAGAAAGATTCAGAGACAATAGCACTCAGTGCGGGCTTATATAGCTGCCGGGCCTTCTCGCATTTGAGTGCCATTGGCTATTGGCTAAGGGAGTTTCTCCACTGCATCAGCTATCGACGTTGTCGAGAGACCAACCTCGAAAGGGAACCACATTTAAGATTAGATTTGAATCTGTTCAATAAAAAACTGCTTTATTGGGTATAAATAGCACTAGCAGTGATACTAGTCAAGAAAAATGTAAATATAGGTTAGTGCACCGCGGCAGCCCTCGTGTGAAGCCCTCATCGTGTGAAGACTGAAGATTGTAAAGACCAACGACTCTACCTGTGCGACTCCACCGAGCAAGGACACCGGCGAGGCACTTGAGTATTCATTTTTCTTGTTTTTTCCTTTCTCTTCTACACAACTTTTCATCTGATCTGTCTGTTTTTGACCCCTCTTAATCCATGTGTTTTCAAATCCCTACTATTACTAACACACGTAAATCAAATGTCACACGTCAGAGGCAGTCCAATCCTAACAACCTGCGTACTTTTCCGCTGTCTTCAAGTACCATATTCTCTTTTCCTATTGGTCTCTGGAATTGTCAGTCCGCTGTAAACAAAGCTGTTTTTATTACATCTATTTCTAGTCATTTGGGTCTCAGTCTACTGGCCCTGACTGAGACCTGGATCAGACCAGAGGACACTGCCACACTGGCTGCCCTCTCCACTAAATTCACTTTCTCACACACCCCTCGCCTGACTGGTAGGGGTGGTGGTACTGGTCTGCTCATCTCAAATGATTGGAAATTTGATCATTTACCACTTCTGTGTGACAACAGCTCATTTGAATCACATTCAATTACTATCACTAGCCCTATTAAAATCCATTTTGTAGTTGTATATCGTCCCCCAGGGCAGCTTGGCAGTTTCTTGTGTTGTGAACTTAGAATCGAAAGACCAGGAGACTTGGTTGTTTCTTCAGCAGGATTCTTTATTGAGAACACGAGCTGTCGGTAGCTGCAGTCACCAAGTCTGACGTGAATGTTCTCTTACAGTTTATATACATTTAGTGGCAGGAACCGAAAAAGACAGGTTTAGGAACCGGTTCTAGACTGAGAGCATTGCCCACCCTAATCCACTCAGCATATCTATTCAAATACTGAGACCCGAGTACAGGACTGGCTGGACTTTCTTGCTAAAACACAAACTCCAAGAGTTTCAGTAAAACAGGACTGACCAGAGTCTTTTGCTAGAAAACTCTGATAATCATAATTTATACCTAACCTTAACATGCTAAATTCAATGTAAACCTAAATTAAACATTTTAATAAATTTGCTTTCCCACACTTGGAAGAGCTTGATGTGCTACTCTCATCCTTCCCTGAGGACGGTACTCCTCTCATAGTTCTTGGAAACTTCAACATCCACCTAGAAAAACCTCAGGCTGCTGATTTCCACACTCTGCTCGCCTCATTCGACCTCAAACGAGTATCTACTGCGGCTACTCACAAATCAGATAACCAATTAGACCTTATCTTCACACGCTACTGCTCCACTGACCATACACTGGTCACTCCACTGCACACCTCAGATAACTTCCTCCTCACTCTCAACATCAACCTGCCACAGAATACAACACACACTCCTCCACAGGTCACCTTTCGGCGAAACCTAACCCTCTCGTCTATCCTCTCAGGTCTCATCCACATTTCCTCCACCTGATCAGCTTTCAACACTAGATACTAACAGCGCAACTGATAATCTTTTCTCCACTTTAACATCCTGCTTGGACAACTTCTGCCCCCTGTCCTCCAGGCCAACCCGTGCCACACCCTCTGCCCCCTGGTTATCTGATGTTCTCCGTGAACATCGTTCGAAACTCAGGGGTGCAGAGAGGAAGTGGCACAAATCGAAAGATCCTACTGACCTTGGTCTTTATCAATCCCTCCTCTCTTCCTTCTCTGCTAATATCTCTACTGCTAAAATGACTTACTATCACAACAAAATTAGCAATTCTTCAGATTCTCGCATGTTTTTCAAAACCTTCTCCTCTCTTCTCAACCCTCCTCCTCCTCCTCCTTCATCAACACTAACAGCTGACGATTTTGCTACATTCTTTATAAATAAAACAACCTCCATCAGTGGCCAATTTTCCAATCCACAAACTGACACACATACTTTAAAAGCTAACACACACTTTCTACCCTCCTTCTCTCTACTTTCAGAGGCAGAAGTCTCCAAACTCCTCCTTTCCAATCGCCCTACCACCTGTCCGCTTGATCCTATTCCCACTAACCTACTTCAAGCCATTTCATCCTCGGTTGTACCCACACTCACACACATCATAAACACCTTTCTTCACACTGGTACCTTTCCCACAGCATTTAAGCAGGCTCGTGTAACCCCACTGCTTAAGAAACCCACTCTAAATCCAGCACATCTCGAGAATTACAGACCGGTATCTCTCCTTCCATTCGTTGCGAAAACACTTGAACGAGTTGTATTCAACCAGATATCTTCCTTCCTTACACAGAACAACCTTTTGGACAACAATCAGTCTGGTTTCAAAAGCGGACACTCAACTGAGACTGCCCTGCTCTCAGTAACTGAAGCTCTGAGACTGGCAAGAGCAGCTTCCAAATCCTCAGTTCTCATCCTGCTGGATCTGTCTGCTGCCTTTGACACAGTTAACCATCAGATCCTCATGTCAATCCTAAAGATGAAGGGCATCTCGGGAACCGCACTCCAATGGTTCAAGTCTTACCTCTCAGGTAGGTCCTTTAGGGTTTCATGGAGGGGCGTGGTGTCTAAGACCCACCATCTAGCTACTGGAGTGCCTCAGGGCTCAGTGCTTGGACCACTTCTCTTCTCCATCTACATGACATCACTAGGATCTGTGATTCAGAAACATGGCTTCTCCTATCACTGCTATGCTGATGACACACAACTCTACCTCTCATTCCAGCCTGATGATCCGACGGTAGCTGATCGTATCTCAGCCTGCCTGACAGACATTTCTGGCTGGATGAAGGACCACCATCTTCAACTAAACCTTGCGAAGACAGAGCTACTCGTGGTCCCGGCCAACCCAACACTTCACCACAATTTCACCATTCAGCTAGACTCGTCATCCATAACTCCATCTAGGTCAGCCAGGAACCTTGGTGTGGTAATTGATGATCAATTGAACTTCACAGACCACATTGCTAGAACTGCCCGGTCATGTAGATTTGCCTTGTACAACATTAGGAGGATCAGGCCCTTCCTATCAGAACATGCTACTCAACTCCTTGTCCAAGCGCTTGTTTTATCCAGACTTGACTATTGTAATGCTCTCCTGGCTGGTCTTCCAGCTTGCACAGTCAAACCTCTGCAACTGATCCAGAACGCCGCAGCTAGAGTGGTCTTTAACGAGCCGAAAAGGGCACACGTCACTCCTCTCCTCACAAAATTGCACTGGTTGCCAGTTGCCGCTCACATCAAATTCAAGTCACTGACGTTTGCCTACAGAACAACCACTGGTTCTGCTCCCTTTTACTTTAACTCTTTACTTCAGACTTACGTGCCATCCAGGAACTTGCGCTCTGCAAGTGAACGACGTCTTGTGGTGCCATCTCAAATAGTAGGGTAGGAAGGGGGGGTTCACCTGCACCCGAAAGGTATATTTTTTAACCTAGTTTTTTGTAATCCTTAAGGTGTCTAGTAAAGGAATTTTGATGTTCCCCACGCAAATTATTGTCCCATATATGATTTTTTGTATCATCTTTTGTGTCCGTGCTTGATTTTCGGCTGTGAAAAATGAAAACTCTAAATCTACATAGAATCTGAACAATACATCCTACAGACACAATCCACCCCATTTTCTCTTTGTCTTTGCATGAGGAATTGATAGATATGAGGATTGTCATGATTAGATGATGTATGGTGCATTAAAACTCAAATAAACACAAAAAATGTAAAAAATCTGTGACATTGGATCACTGGAACTCCTCCCCTATGGACCCTATTGATATATGTTTTCTAACTTTTGTATTTTTATAGTCTTTATGATGTCTAATAAGCAAATGTTGATGATCCCTACTTGAAAAATTGTCACATGTTGGTCCAAATGAACATCTCCCATAATAAGGAGTTACTATTCAAACCGTTATATTGGTATCATATTTATTGAAACAAAACAGAAAACCACTCATATTATCAAATGTGTGTATATATATGGTATAACAAATCCCCATTAGAATAAACTGAAATAGAAAAAAGTGATTCTAATCAAAGGTCAAAAGGTCAAGGGCAATGATGTCTATTCATCATTCAGCAGGTCTTCATAATCGACCTCTTGCTCCTCGTCTTCTTCACCATCTCCATCCATCTCCTCGACTGTTTCCTCCAGCAAGTCAGTGAGTAAAGTGGGGAGGATAGGTCCACAAGACCACACTGGTTCCAGGGTACCCTCTTCAGTCTTTTCCCAGCCTTGGCTAGGATCATGGGGCTTGGGACACCAGAATATCGGTGTGGCTGCTCTCTTGTAGTTGGCCAGACGGTGGTCGACACGGTTGATGTGTGGGACCAGGTTGTCTCTCCAGGGCGGGAGCCGGGACAAATCCACCTTGAATCTGGTGGTAAGCGTCTCTGTTATGTCCGCTCAGGACGAATTAATCTGTGTTCGTTTGGTAATGCCTCGCTGCATGTTTAGGTTGCAGCTGTTTTGGTCTGAAATGTTTGGTTATGGTTTGTCCGAAAAGTAAAGAGAGTTGCATGCATAAATCTCTCGTCCAGCGTCCTTTTTAATACATAACAATTGGCGACGAGGATGGCTGAATTTTCTCTTCCTCCTCCACCTCCTTTCCTCGCACTTCCCGGTGAGCCTACAATACCGTGGAATCGCTGGCATCAGTCTTTTGAAACATACCTACAAGCTACGGGACTAGCTGACGTGAGTGCAGTTCGGAAAACAGCATTGCTGAGGCACTGTTTAGGAGTCGAGGGACAATGGGTACTGGAGACGTTAACTGGCAACGGGACAAATACAGACTATGCAGGGACAGTGAAACTTTTAAAAGACCAGTTTGCTGCCCCACAGAGTGCTTTATTGAGACGGTTTATGTTTAGACAACGACACCAACTACCAGGGGAGTCCGTCCATCAGTACGTCTCCAACCTAAAAGGTTTAGCCAGCCATTGTAAATTCGGCGCATTGACAGACGAGATGATACGTGATCAACTGATTGAGCACACTACACAGGCTAAAATCAGGGAGACGTTGCTACTCGAATCAGACGACTTAACACTAGCTAAGGCTGTTGCCATTGCATTCCAAATTGAAAGTGCAGCGGAATGTGCAGCTAAATTAACACAGACAGAATCATCATTAAGCCAAGCAGTATGCATAAGAGCACAGTCACATGACCAGCAACAGCAGCAGCCATCTAGCTCTGGTTTGGATGTACCAGACACAGCCCCAGACCCAGTCATGCATCTCACAAGACAACAAGGGCCGCGGGTCAGCGTCAAAGGCAGTTTTTCTGCAGTAGCTGTGGATCAAACACACATGCCACCAGAGCCCGGCACTGTCCAGCTAATGACCAAACATGCCGTAACTGTGGCAGGAAAAATCACTTTGCAAAAATGTGCCGCCCTGCCTCCTCCAGGTCAGATGCACACACTCCCCGTGGTTCACCCACCATAATTCGCCATGTAACATCAGGGCCCATGCAATTCAAGTCATGTACAGTGAATATAAACACAGTGTGTATTCCCCTGCTGCTAGACACAGGTGCAAGTGTCTCCCTTCTGAATGCCAGTACATACCATAAGTTCTTTCATTCCTGTCCACTGTCCACGCCCCCTGCTGTCCTACATGGGTATGGTAACTCAAAAATTGACTTGTTTAGGTCCATCACAGTGACTGTTAGCTATGTAACTAGGGTCTTGCCCTCCTTTGTCTTCAATGTGGCCCGACGAGGGGTGAATTTAATGGGGCTGGACCTGTTCATGGCATTGGGATTTTCACTCATTGACACAGGGGGGGCTACTATTATGACTGTCGCTGCCGGACCACATCAGAAGTGGTCATCACTGTTTGAAGGGCTGGGCTGTCTGTCTGCTTTTGCCCATCAACCCCTCATTGACTCCTCGGTGATGCCAGTCGTCCAGCCACTGCGCCGTATTCCACTTGCCCTGAAGGGATGGAGTGTCTGTTGAGCTGCAGCGGCTGCTGGATGCCGGTATCATTGAGCCGGTTGATGCTTCACCATGGATTTCAAATTTGAAAACAGGGCCTCTGCGAGTCTGTGTGGACCTCCGCGCAGTAAATAAAGCTGTCATCCCAGACAGATACCCATTGCCCACGTTGAAGGAGCTCACGGCACAATTTCACGGCTCCACTGTCTTTTCGAAACTGGATCTCAGAGAGGGCTATCTCCAGGTGCCCCTCAACCCTGAAAGCAGAAACCTGACGGCCTTCGTTACACACCTCGGTGTTTTCCGCTACACGAGGATGCCGTTTGGCCTTAGCTCCACCCCCTCCTGCTTTCAAAAGGTCATGACCTCAGTACTGGCAGGTGTACCAGGTGTTGTTATTTACCTTGATGATGTGGTGGTACATGGTGCTACTACGGCTATCCATGACAGTCGCCTGCAGAGTGTGTTCGAAGCCCTCGCCAAGCACAGTTTAACCCTCAATGGCAGCAAATGTGTTTTTGCTGTGCCGGCCATTGAATATGTAGGCTTCCGACTTTCCACTGAGGGCATCTCTCCTCTTCAATCTAATGTGGAGGCCATCCTCTCTGTTCCCGAACCGACCTCGGCTGCCCAGCTCGCTTCATTCCTGGGCATGACGGGCTACTACATGAAGTTCATGCCTCAGTATTCAACCATAACAGCCCCACTGCGCCAGCTGCTTCGGAGAGATGAGCCATGGGTCTGGTCGTTAGAATGCACCAAGGCAGTGCAAACTCTTAAAGCTCAACTTACCTCACCTCCAGTGTTGGCACATTTTGACATATCCAGTCACACCCTGGTCAACTGTGACGCCTCAGCCGGGGCGATAGGGGCTGTACTGTCACAAGTACAGAATGGCGTGGAGAGGCCTGTTGCATTCGCCTCCCGAGCTCTGAACCAAACCGAACAAAGATACTCAGTTGGGGAGCGGGAGGCACTCGCTTGTATGTGGGCTTGTGAGAGATGGCACCTCTACCTTTATGGCCGCCAGTTTACGCTGAGAACAGACCACCAGGCCTTGACAGCTCTGCTTTCCTCTACTGGCACCGGGCACAGGCCGCTGAGACTGCATCATTGGTATGACCGCCTCCGCCAATACAACTATACTCTACAGTTTACCCTGGGCCGGGATAATGTCGTTGCAGACCTTCTCTCTCGGTCAGTTCCTGCCCAGGCCCTGCCTACCAGCGTCAACCACATCGAAAGTGAGATTATTCTCACGCTACACACTCTGCTCGATTCCACGTTCACTCTACAGGAACTGAAGGCAGCCTCAAAACAGGATCCAGTTATCTTCCAGCTCTGCATCTACAGTCGTCAGGGATGGCCACGGGAATTACCAGAGGAGCTGTTAGCATTTTCTCTGGTCAAGCAGGAGCTCTCTTGTTGGAATGAGACATGTGGGGCGCGTGGGTTTTGCACTGTGATTCCAGGGGCCCTTCGCGCCCGTGTGCTGGCAATGGCACGTGAGGGCCACCTGGGAATAGTGAAACTTAAACAGAGATGCCGTGACCTGGTGTGGTGGCCAGGCATAGACAAAGACATTGAGGCCCTTGTTAAAGAATGCCCAGCATGTCTTGTAAGTGGAAAGACTGGTCGTCGACCCCCGCCACCCCTGCAACCCCTGGCCTGGCCCTCAAAACCATGGGAGCATCTGCAATTAGACATATGTGGCGAGATCCACTATCAGCGGTTCTTGGTCGTAGTGTATGGTTTACACTCCAAATGGCCTGAGCTGACCACTACCAGCTTGTAGCGACAATGCCTGACATGCGGTCACATGCTGTTCCAATTAGTAAATCCTTGTCTCCAAACACATCCTTCGTTGTCTTTTCAGACAACGGGTCTGTCCATGGCGTCGCTAAGTCTGCTTGGACATGTCAAAATTGCAATCTGTTGTTCCCCAGAGGGACATTTTAGTCACAAAAGGAACCCTGTTCTGGACAATCCCCTCTAAAACCCCCATTTCAGCATGGACTCCCTGTGACTTTACAACCTCATGACCCACACACACACACACACACACTCAATTCATGGAGCTTTTCAGAGAAAAGTACCCCTAAAATGTTTGATATGTATTCCTGTGTTTCTCAAGTGTCTTCACATGCCATAACGGAAACACTGACAACTTTATTGTGTGTTTAATCAAACTTTATTTGTGTGTAATTATGCATATAAATGTAACATTATGTTTCCCCAATCTTTACCTGTCATAATTGATATCTCTGTAATCCTCTCCATCTCACGGAGACGAATCTTGACTGCAAAGTACAATAATATGCATTTGTTCTAGGAAATATCATATTTCTAAGTATGAATCCTTTCCCTCATAAGACATATGGTAAAAGGGGGCGTGTTTTTCTTCACACAAAGAAAACTTCTCCCGCGTCAGATCAGAAGACCTGATTCGCTGTCGTTCCAAAGAGAAGGCGTAAACAGATGTCTTTAAAAAGCAAGAGACCCTGTTTCCTCTCTCTCTTCTCTCATCGATCCCGCTGATCTCTCCTCTTCTCTCTCCGGTCCCTGACCTCCTCCTCCTTCTCCACGTGCAGCGCTGCTCCAGCTGGACAGGCCTCGCCTTGGCCTCTGGGACGCAAACCCCGCGTCATGTAAAAGCCTGCCGTCTTTGCAACCAAGATTTGAAACCTCTCCCGTCCCGGGAGACGCACCTGACTTTCTCGGTAATATTACATTCAGTGAGCCTTTTTAAACTTCGCGGCACTGGAAGACCCAGCAGAACAGGACACCGTCCGCGCTGGCCGCTTCCCGCTTCCTGCCTCAGCAACACCAGAAAGAGCACAGAAGTCTGCAAGTATATTGAGCTGATAAAAGCGGTTTCCAGGGGTCTCGTGAACAAAGGTTTCTGTATGTAATAATTACTAATTTTCCCTTCTCTCTACTTCTCTTTCTTTCTTTCATTTTGTTTCATTCTGATCACTTATGTTATTGTTTGGTTATATGTTTGTTTGTTTATTGTTTGCATTTTTACGTACGTTTATATTCGTAGCTCATATAATCTCTAGTTTTGCATTTATTAAAATTCATAAATACTTTTCACTGTCTCTGTGTTTGAAAATCCACCTTATAAGTCAATGAAACTTTAAAAGATCCAATTATAAGCTACAAAGCTCGATATATAGACTACTTGAGTAGTTTTAATTAATAAACTCAGAAAGTTTGATGTCCGTGGCCAGGACATAAACTTCCTTGGAGTTTGTGAATACCCCTTCTTAACTGTACTGATCTTACCTTTACTCGCTGGACGAATTAAAGGTTGGACAGACCAGTTACAGAACAAGGTAATCTCGAAAATTGATAAAATAAATGTACATGCGACTTATGAATTATGACCATGAGTCATAAATAGTAATATTCCCAGAATTCCCCATATTCTTGAGCTAATTCACATTTACCCAGAGTCGTATACGCTACAAGCTCCATCACCTCCCAGGTCATTGTGGACTTTCTGGAGTCTCTCTTCTCCCGCTGGGGCCTTCCACAGACCATTACCACCGACAATGGTCCACAGTTTGTATCTGTGGAGTTTACTTCATAACTGGAGAACAGGGGGATTCGACACATCCGTACAGCCCTGTATCACCCACAGGCAAACGGCAGGAGGGAACGCTTCCATCAATCCCTAAAAAATGTCATCAGAGCACATCAGGCCCAGGGCTGTTCCTTTAAACAAGCCATACGTCTAACACTGCTACACTACCATGCTACCCAGCATTCAACCACAGAGGTTTCCCCAGCCTCGCTCATGCTGGGTAGGGAGTTACACCTACTACTGGACAGGCTCCACCCCACCGCAGTCCAGAACACACTCACACCAGTCAAAGCCTCAGTCACCCGCTGTCAGAAGCGGATGAAACAGTGGTTTGACAAGAAAAAGAAGTTCAGGATCCCAGATATCGCTGTGGCAGACTGGGTGAGAGCTCGCCAACCGCACAGGGAAAACAAGATGGCATCATTTTGGTCCACTCCACAGCAAGTGGTCCGCCGACTGGGACCAGCCACATACCTCCTTGATGGCACCCGCTGGCACGCCAGCTGCCTTCAGAAGGTGCCAGCACCTCCTGCAATGTTAACTCAGAACAGCGGGGACATAATGCCACCCAGAGCGGAGCAGGAGGACTCCATACCACAAGCAGTCGCACAGCCTGAAGATACTCCCTCGTTGTCACACCCAGTGCCCCCATCATCATTGTTGCTGCCCCTTTCCCCAGCCTCCCTACCACTGTTCGCCTCACCTTCAGCTGTGTGTTCTCCACGGGCAGTGCGCGCCAGGGCACGGCCCGATTACCTGAAGGACTTTGTGTCTACTTTTCATAGTTGAACCCCCCAGAGAGGGGAAAATGTTATGTCCGCTCAGGACGAATTAATCTGTGTTCGTTTGGTAACACCTCGCTGCATGTTTAGGTTGCAGCTGTTTTGGCTGTTTTGGTCTGAAATGTTTGGTTCCGGTTTGTCCGAAAAGTAATGAGAGTTGCATGTAGGGCTGGGCGATTTAAATCGTGAGATTGTTATGCGCATCTCGTCAGTAAAGCCGGTTCCTTGATTAGTAGTAAATCGCCATCACCTGCTTTCAGATAGAGCGGCATTTACTACAAAGAGCCGTAGTTAACTGACAAGCTGAGCCATATCGCATTAATTATCGCTGGCGATACGTCCGCGATTTTAATGCGATATGGCTCAGCTTGTCAGTTAACCACGGCTCTTTGTAGTAAATGCCGCTCCATCTGAAAGCAGGTGATGGCGATTTACTACTAATCAAGGAACCGGCTTTACTGATGAGATGCGCATAACAATATCACGATTTAAATCGCCCAGCCCTAGTTGCATGCATAAATCTCTTGTCCAGCGTCCTTTTTTATACACAACAGTCTCATCCTCTCCAATAATTTTTTTCAGCATGATGCTGCGCACGTTGTTCACAGATTTTTTTGTGGGCCTGGCCATACATTACACATGTAAATGCCTCAATGTCCTCCACCACATCTGGCTCCACAGACCACTGATCACCAAGTTTTCTGAGGACATAAATAATTATAGTATTGCAAAGTCACAATGTATCAATACCTATGTTAAGCATTAATTGCCATTACATGCTACAGGATATCTGATTAAAAATACTCACTTGAAGGCTGCATGGTACTTTGGATTACTCTGCAGCTTTTTCAGAGGCCCAACCTTCCCTTTGCCTCTAAAGGTACTTGTAACGTCTTCTCCAGTGAAGACATATAGGCAGAGTATTGTTGTGCAGTAGTCTGCCCCCTTACATTCTGGCAGTTCGCTGCCATTTAGGATCCGTCTGTGCTTTCCGGTCCCAATATCGATGTACTAATTAGTTATGTCCTCAGAAAACTTGGTGATCAGTGGTCTGTGGAGCCAGATGTGGTGGACGACATCGAGGTATTTACATGTGTAATGTATGGCCAGGCCCGCGAAAAATCTGTGAACAACGTGCGCAGCATCATGCTGAAAAAAATTATTGGAGAGGATGAGACGCTTACCACCAGATTCAAGGTGGATTTGTCCCGGCTCCTGCCCTGGAGAGACAACCTGGTCCCACACATCAACCGTGTCGACCACCATCTGGCCAACTACAAGAGAGCAGCCACACCGATATTCTGGTGTCCCAAGCCCCATGATCCTGGCCAAGGCTGGGAAAAGACTGAAGAGGGTACCCTGGAACCAGTGTGGTCTTGTGGACCTATCCTCCCCACTTTACTCACTGACTTGCTGGAGAAAACAGTCGAGGAGATGGATGGAGATGGTGAAGAAGACGAGGAGCAAGAGGTCGATTATGAAGACCTGCTGTATGATGAATAGACATCATTGCCCTTGACCTTTTGACCTTTGATTAGAATCACTTTTTTCTATTTCAGTTTATTCTAATGGGGATTTGTTATACCCTATATATACACACATTTGACAATATGAGTGGTTTTCTGTTTTGTTTCAATAAATATGATACCAATATAACGGTTTGAATAGTAACTCCTTATTATGGGAGATGTTCATTTGGACCAACATGTGACAATTTTTCAAGTAGGGATCATCAACATTTGCTTATTAGACATCATAAAGACTATAAAAATACAAAAGTTAGAAAACATATATCAATAGGGTCCATAGGGGAGGAGTTCCAGTGATCCAATGTCACCGATTTTTTACATTTTTTTGCGTTTATTTGAGTTTTAATGCACCATACATCATCTAATCATGACAATCCTCATATCTATCAATTCCTCATGCAAAGACGAAGAGAAAATGGGGTGGATTGTGTCTGTAGGATGTATTGTTCAGATTCTATGTAGATTTAAAGTTTTCATTTTTCACAGCCGAAAATCAAGCACGGACACAAAAGATGATACAAAAAATCACATATGGGACAATAATTTGTGTGGGGAACATCAAAATTCCTTTATTAGACACCTTAAGGATTACAAAAAACTAGGTTAAAAAAATATACCTTTCGGGTGCAGGTGGACCTCCCCTTCCTACCAGACTAAAAGTGGCACAAAATCTCTTTCTCAGACCTTTACTATGTCTGTTCCCTGCTGGTGGAATGATCTGCCTATCTCAACCAGAGCGGCTGAGTCCATAGCCACTTTCAAGAAACGTCTAAAGACGCTTCTTTTTAGACAGCACTTGATCCAGTAATACTAACACTTTCTCTACTACTCTATTCTATTCTGTTCTATAAAAAAAAAAGTACAAAAAAAAAAAATTCTGCGTTAGATTAAACTGAGAAGGGTCATAGCACTTGTATATAGTTGTCCTACTGTTAGTTTACCTGCTTCTATTGTTCTCATTTGTAAGTCGCTTTGGATAAAAGCGTCTGCTAAATGAATAAATGTAAATGTAATTGTAATTTAATTCTTGAAATCTGGAAGTCATAGAAAGAATACATTTATTTCTTAAAATCTTCATATTTTGTTTACCTTCATTCATAAAAAAGCGTTCTATTATTATTAGGTATACACAACAGTCAATCATCAGTCAAATAAATTATTAATTCATATCAATTAATATTTATTTGTATGGCGCTTTTCACAATACATATTGTTTCAAAGAAGCTTTACAGAAAATGCATGTCTACATTACAATTTAGAGGGATATGTTATTAGAGGTGACTGTGTCCAAGTTATGTATTTCAGAAATGTACAAATCACAAAGTTAGCTAATAATGTATTAATTTAAAGAATGTATTAAAGGCAGAAACAATGAGCTCATTGAAGTAATGAATACATGTTTGTTAACAAATGATTAGGATATAGCCTATAGAAAAATGTATCACTGGTGCATGCTGATTCAGAGCTTGCTTCATCTGAAGTCCTTGCAGGAGCTGGCATTCTCTCTCCACATTACAATTCAAGCCTAATTTATTTATTGAAACGGTGAAATGGAAGCCATAGAGAGAACGTATATATTTTTAAATAACAATATAATACAATATTTGTAACTAAATTGTACATTTAGTCTTTATTCTTAAACATGCATTATATCAGCATCAGTCTTATTACAATTCAATCCAAAATTATAATAATTGGTAAAACGTGAAAGCAAAAAAAGAAAAGAAAACATCGATATTGTATATGTTCTTTAGGCAATATAGGCTACAATACTACTCAATATTATTACGCCTATTATTAAATACTACAACACATTTACTGATGGTAATGCCGTAAATGGGTCCCACCTATCACGACATTCCCTACTCGGACTTCTCTTGGATACAAAATTTATCATTGTAAAATATACATATATGTCAAAAATAAAAATAAAAAGTATTAGCGTAAAATGCTGAACAATAGAGGACAGGACTGCGTACAGCTTTTACGCTTCTCTGTTGGCTATAATTAAGCTTGCCTTCAAGTGGCATTGGCTGAAATTAGGGTTAGGGCTCTCCGACTGGCTTGCACGCAGGAAGCGGAAGTGGAAGTGTCAATGTAAGCGAAAGAGGTACTGCCCAGAACAACCGAAGAGCAAGGGAACCGAATTGTGTCTTTTTAGCGATTAAAGTAAGAGTAAACGCCGTTCAGAACGTGAGTGTACTTTCCTTTTTCGTTATATCCCTCCCCATGTGTCTTCCATAACGTGTTTTCATTCCTTTGATTGCGTAACTGGCCTATTGCCCTTTTTTTTGCGGGCAGCGAAGGGATTTAGCAGGTTGCTATGCTTCAGGCCTCTGCCAGACGCAGTGAATAATTACAATGAAATATACGAGCTTACTGCTTGCATTTTGTGTTTGATTATAGTATAATGTTAGCAGTATTGTTTTGAAGATTGACAATCATTACACATTCTCTAAGAATCTTGTTATTTTTAATGAGGATGTGTGGTTAGCCTGCTAGTTCACGTCAGCAGAGCATGACTGAGTTCAATTGAATCGAGTGGCTGAACTTCACGACCGAGAAACTGACAAATTATGAAAGCTGCGGCACAGTCCTATTAAAATACGCATTTTTCATGTTATTTGCCCTTAAGCAGACTTTTTAAATGTAAATGTGTGACAAGTGAGTAACTTCGTTTGTCGTTCAGATGAACTTTGCAGACATTTTACTTTCATAAACTGATATATTACACACTGCATGAAGAAATAATATTCGAAAAAGCATAATAGGGGCACTTTAAACATGATGCCATAATGTTTTCTGCTGGCATCGCATTACACTTTTGTCAGTTTCCTATCACTTTCTTCTCTGTGAGAGATCACAATCCTGTGTAGGGATGGGTATTGACACAGATTTCACGATTCGTTTCCGATTCACAAGCTCATTCATTTTAGTTATCAATTTGTTGGCGAACCTACACCGCCCATGGTGCTGGTAGCTGTCTTTAGGTAACGTTAAACATGTGCTGCACGCTTTTCTTGTTATAACAAAATAAACTAGGGATGCACCATTATGACAATTTTGGCATATAGGCCTACCTATAATTATTTATATTAAAAAGTCATTAACCAATATATTGGCTGATAAAGCTAAATCCAAATTTTGATATAATTTTTTGAGAACCGGATTACAAAAATAACGTTCACCATTAAAAGCCATGTCCCAAGCGCTTCAACTTCAACATAAATAGTACAGTAGCCTATAGTGAAACAGTGTAAGATTCCTTATCTTTTAAAATGATTTTTTACACTCCTATGCCCAACTTTCATTATCAAAAAAAAAAAAAAAAAAAAAAGCCAGAATAATGCAGACATGTAAATAAATGGACAACATTACTTGCATATAAAGAATCAAAATGCATGTGCAAAAATAAAATGGAATAGCCCATGCACAGAAAATAATGAAATTATTTGAATTAAACCACATTGTTAATTAAAATATGAAATATTTTATAAAAAACAAAGATCTAAAATTAATATTACTGTTTCAAATAACAGCGCTAAGCTGAAAAATTAACACCGGTAAACTGAAGTGCTTTGTGGGTTAATTAATTCAACGAAATGCATCCTATATGAGATTAAAGGGTTAGTTCACCCAAAAATGAAAACTGTCAGTAATTACTCACCCTCATGTTGTTCCAACCCCGTTAGACTTTCTTTCATCTTCGGAACACAAATTAAGATATTTTTGATGAAATCTGAGAACTGGCGCACTCATTCATAGGCTTCTGGGCAATTTCATTCTGCTGGTCCAGAAAAGTTAGTAAAAACATTGTTAAAATAGTCCAAGTGATTACAGTGGCTCCATTCTTAAGTTTATCAAGCGACAAGAATACTTCTTGTGTGCACAAAACAAATAAAAATAACGACTTTATTCAACTATTCATTTTCTTCTGTGAAAGAAAAAAAAAAAAAGCGCCACGACGCATGCGCGAGGACTGAGAAGATGATGCTCACGATCATTTGATGGGAATGTGTGAAAGGTAAGCCATTCATCTTGCGACATTTGTAAGGCACTATTACGTTTTCTTGTTGGTTTCTCACGATTTGGACATCCAGGAAATGCACATTTTAGAACCATTTTAAACGCTACATCGAGACCCATCTACGTCATCTTCTCAGTTCTCGCGCATGCGTCGTGGCGCTCTTTGTGAACTCACATCAGAGGCCTGCACAGAAGAAAATGAATAGTTGAATAAAGTCGTTATTTTAGGGTTTTTTTGCGCACAAAAAGTATTCTCGTCGCTTGATAAACTTAAGGTTGAGCTACTGTAGTCACTTGGACTATTTTAACAATGTTTTTACTAACTTTTCTGGACCTGCAGAATGAAATTGCCTAGAAGCCTATGAAGGAGTGAGACAGCTCTCAGATTTCATCAAAAATATCTCAATTTGTGTTCCGAAGATGAACGAAAGTCTTACGGGGTTGGAACAACATGAGTATGAGTAGCCTAATTACTGACAGAATTTTCATTTTTTGGTGAACTAACCCTTTAATCGGCTATTTATACAACATAATATTACAACTTGTATCTGCACAAAATGACAAGCTGTTACAAACTCCAAACGAACTTCCTTTTGGCTTGATTTTATTAAAATTTGTCACACCAATGCTTTCTTTGATTTTTCGCTTGGAATTTATCGGGGTCTTGAGTGTGTTGCATGTTTCTGTCTTGTGCTTTCAAAACCTTAAATTCCATTTAATTTAGTGGTTTATGTGAAATACTGTCCTCATACCAATTCGTATCTGATTCTCAGTGTAAAATGGACAAGAGTGACCTGGTGCAGAAAGCCAAGCTCGCTGAGCAGGCCGAGCGCTATGATGACATGGCAGCAGCTATGAAGGCTGTTACCGAGGGCGGCGTGGAGCTTTCGAATGAAGAGCGCAACCTGCTCTCCGTGGCATACAAGAACGTGGTAGGCGCCCGCCGCTCCTCCTGGCGTGTCATCTCGAGCATTGAGCAGAAAACCGAGGGGAATGAGAAGAAGCAGCAAATGGCACGCGAGTACCGTGAAAAAATTGAGACTGAACTGCAGGACATCTGCAATGATGTGCTGGTATCTTCATTTCTTTTTCTTGACTTTCTAAACCTTTTATGATGACATCAAATGTAGGGCTGCAAAAACAAATCGATAAAATCGATTATTACCGATAATGAAAATAATCAACAATGAATTTGATTATCGATTAGTCGCGTCTGCAAGCTTTGCTCGGAAACCATCATCCAGTCAAATCGCTTTATAGTGCTGAAAAGCGACCGATATTGTTTTTTTGGTTGGCTGATTCCGATATCTTAGAGAGCAGGGTGACTGATATAGCCCCCCAACTCAGAGCTGTTATCTTGGAAAAAAGAGGTTGCAAAAAGTATTTAATAAAAGGGGGCAAACAATTTTTCCCAACGTGTTTTGGAGAAAAACATTTATTTCATAATGTGATTTTCCCCCACTTTCAATTATTTTACTTCAATGAAAGGTTAGATTTTTGCACATTTTTTAAATAAAATATCTAAAGGATTAAAAATGCAGATTTATTTTTTACAGCCATATTTGATCATAATTACCAAGGGGGCAAACACTTTTTGACACCACTGTATATACATACACATACACACATATATATATATATATATATATATATATATATATATATATATATATATATATATATATATATATATATATATATATATACATACACATACACATACACACACACATATATATATATATATATATATATATATATATATATATATATATATATATATATATATATATATATATATATATATATATACATACATACATACATACATACATACATGTATACACACACACACACACACACACACACACAGAGAGACCCTTTCCAAAAAATTAGAATATCATGGAAAAGTTTATTTATTTCCATATTTCCATTCAAAATGTTAAACTTCCATAGATTATAGATTCAGGGCCCACAACTTAAACGATTTCAAGTATTTAGTTGTTTATTTGTACATAATTTGGGCTTCCAGCTCATAAAACCCACGAAAACAGGATTGCAAAAAATTTGAATATTACATGAAATCACACAGTGATACCATGGTCATTGAACCAGGTTTTGGTTCTTTTGGCAGTGTGGGCAGGTGCAAATCCTGCTGGAAAATGAAGTCAGCATCTCCATAAAGCTTGTCTGCTGAAGGAAGCATGAAGTGCTCTGAAAATGTCCTGGTAGACGGCTGCGTTGAGTGGACAGCACAGTGGACCAACATCAGCCGATGACATGGCTCCCCAAACCAACACAGACTGTGGAAACTTCACACTGGACTTCAAGCATCTTGGATTGTGTGCCTCTCCATTCTTTCTCCAGACTCTGGGACCTTGGTTTCCAAATGAGATGCAAAATTTGCTCTCATCAGAAAAGAGGACTTTGGTCCACTGTGCTTTATTAAATCCAGAGTCAACGCAGCCATCTACCAGGACATTTGAAGAGCACTTCATGCTTCCTTCATTTTCCAGCAGGATTTGCACCTGCCCACACTGCCAAAATAACCAAAACCTGGTTCAATGACCATGGTATCACTGTGTGATTTCATGTAATATTCAAATTTTTTGAAATCCTGTTTTCGTGGGTTTTATGAGCTGGAAGCCCAAATTATGTACAAATAAACAACTAAATACTTGAAATCGTTTAAATTGTGGGCCCTGAATCTATAATCTATGGAAGTTTAATGTTTTTTATGGAATTATGGAAATAAATAAACTTTTCCATGATATTCAAATTTTTTGGAAAGGGTCTGTATATACACACTTTATATTTACTTTAAACAATATTTAATAAATTAGAAAACAAATATTTACCGACCGTCACTCGCAGTAACATGTTTATGCAGGCTACAAATGCACACTTCACAAGATATCACAGCTGGATTATTAAATCTATTTAAATCTGCAAGCTTTGTTAAATTAAATGTTTATTAGATATTCAGAGATTTGTTTAAATGATGTAGATGCACATTTGCTGAATGTTGACGGTAAATGAGTATTTTAAAAGTAAAAGTAAAAAAAGTATTTAAAAGTATTTTAGCCTGATTGTTTGCCTTTTCTGTTACAAATAATATAAAAGCAAACGCTTTACTTTTTCGCATACCATTTACTTTCTTTGTTTACCAGTTCTATGGAAGTATAATAATGACACATGTATTTGAAACAAAAAAGCTTGTTGAATTGCACTACTTGAAAAAATATGCGTTGCATTAACCCTGCTTACATTTTAAAGCATTGTATTTTCAGGGCTTGCATTTTTATGGGCTGAAATTCAACATGGTTGTATATTTAAGCTGTGAATATTTCACTTGAAAACATTTCACACACGTTTTCATTATTAAAAATTCAATAATCCATATTCACCTTTCAGATTTCACTTCTGAAATGTTCATTCTGTTTAAAAATACAACCTATAATATTCGACCGGCAATTTTCGATCCATTTTATTTCGCTTTACAAATTCGCTTCCACAAATTTAGTGGTTCAAATTCGACAGAAAATTCAACATTTGACATCCAAGAACGGCAGGAATGTCAGTAGATTGCTGATGGATGATCTCCATAGCTGTTAGTCGGTCTCACCAGCAGGGGGTGCAAGCGGCTGTTGACAAGGAAAACTAGAGCAACGGGTGAGAGACTCATTCGTTGAATTACAGAAATGGAGCAAGCAGTAGGCTATTTGTGATTATTATCAGGGCGATGAATTGTGATGATTATCATATGGAAAAGCTGATAAAGACACAAAAGCTGTGTTTACATTGAAGTCTTCACTGTTACTTTTGTACAAGTTTTGCACAGCTTTCTCTGTTCTCTTCAAATGCTATTGAAGTTAGAAACCTGTGTACCAATGTCTTATGTAACTTTAGAGACGGTCCCTAAACGTGCGAAATGTCCAGTGTCAGGCGAACTTATGCCAGTATATCACTGGGAAATGCTTAGCGCGTTACGTTACCTTAACTTTGCGCGTTATGTTCATATTCTGGTCCATCTGCTTGCCTGTAGCCTATTAATATAGCCTACATCCCCAATAAGGTGGGAGTTTGGTCTTTTATATCACTGTATTTTGTCCATTGAGTTACTTTGAGTGTCCTTAGACCGCAGGGGAATCTGGAGAGTGATGTATTGAGGGAATCGGAGTTTTGCAGCACAGCGCCTCAATATAAAGTTAAGAAAACGAAACAACCAAGAGAAATATGTGTCTTCTACCTCAGATTTAACGTTTGATGGGGAATAACATAATCTCAGTCACGACAGAGAAAGCTGTGCAAAACTTACATGTACAAAAGTAACAGTGAAGACTTAAATGTAAACACAGCTTTTGTGTCTTTATCAGCTTTTCCATATGATAATAATCACAAATAGCCTACTGCTTGCTCCATTTCTGTAATTCAACGGATGAATGAGTCTCTCACCCGTTGCTCTATAGTTTTCTTCGTCAACAGCCGCTTGCACCCCCTGCTGGTGAGGCCGACAAACAGCTATGGAGATCATCAATCGGCAATCTACTGATATTCCTGCCGTTCCCGGATGTCAAATGTTGAATTTTCTGTCGAATTTGAACCACTGATTTTGTGTGTGAGCGCTGTGTGATCAGGTGCTGCCTTTCTCTTCTCAGGGGCTGGTGTTCTTAGCGCCAGCCGTCAAAATAAAAGTCCGGAGCGACTCTCTTCCAACCCTCTTCCAGCACATCGGCCAATTAGAAAAACTTATCGGCTGATGCCGATATTTAAAAAATGGCAAATATCGGCCGATACATCGGCCTTGGCGATATATCAGTCGACCACTAATTTCTATTAACAAAATGCATATGGAAAATAGTGACGGACACAGAATGAGCTGCTGTACATGATCCGGAAAGGTTCATGATCCAAGTTGTCCGAAACATGATGCTTTATATTTGTTTTTACCACCTTGCTTTGTCGTGCTTTGACAGATGCGTGTGCTGTTTAATGCCTTTGACATGTTTTCCTCAACTTAACTTAACTTAACTTAAACTTTATGGTTATATCGTTTTAGAAAGTCCTGTGATTATTTCCTATTAGCATATTTGGACAACAAGGGTCTTGTTAAACTTCAGTGTTCAATGAACGAGTGCCGGTGGGTGCATGCGCGTCAAACAGACGGAGCGCAGTAGAATAGAGCGCAATAATTATAAAATCACATTTTGCTAAAATATTTTATTTAATTCTACATGTAACCCAAGTAATCATATTGATGAGAGCAGTAACAGTAAATACACTATTGTATTAGTCTGACTAAAATACACATTTTGCTAAAATATTTTTTGTTAGAAATAAGTGTAGGTTTAAAATTCTTCATGTAACAATCATATTAATGAGAGCAGTAACAGTAAATGCACTGTTGTTGGAATAGCACATTAATGTAATATTGTGTGTTCTTCATACATCATATAAGTTCAGTTTTTGTGCTTTTGTTTTTGTTTCATTCATCATTTTTAATTTAGTTGTTTTAATTTTTGCATTAAAATAGTAAGCAATCAGTTGATTTTAGGTTTAGAATGTAATGTTTGTATTTTAACAAATTTCTTTCTTGTAATGAATAGTATAGTCTGCATAGATACATTCACTATATTTGTTTTCATAGGCTTAATATTACAATTTGTTTGGAAGACGATAGGGGTGGGCGGTATGACCAAAATTCTGTTTCACGGTATGACTAATTTTATTTCACGGTAACGATATATTTCACAATATAGTTATTTATATCTAGTTTTTCTCGAAAAATCGACAAAAAGGGCTTTGTATAATAAATAAACCCAAATAGGCTACTTTAGAAAGGAAAAGTACTTCACTGTGTTTGAATTTTCTTTTTCTTTTATTTGGTAAATTATTTCTTTGGTAAACTATTTTTAATAGCTAAATATAGTAAACAAAACACTCTCATCAACTTTTAGATGAACTGACCCCAACTGATTGATATTAAATACAACTCATATGTGCAATTAAACTTTAAATTAAAGTGTTGCTTCATCAATCAGTTTATAATATCTAAATATTTTATATTGAACTATTCTATTCATAATAAATGAGTTACTTCCTTTTAATTTGGTAGGATATTAGTAGATACTAGTTAGTTATGTTTAAATGTTTTTCCGGTACATTTTTGCCATGTCTGCTTTTAAAGGACTTGTTTTGTTCTTTACCTAAAGCTATGTTCAGAAGCGTCAAGTTCAGAACAGAAGTGACTAGGAGTAGAACAGCAGTATGAAAACCGAACAGCAGCAACTGTTAGTGTTGACTAAGTAGTGTAAATTATACACACCTTGTTGTAACTGCGTCATTATTTTACATAGCTCGGTGAACACCGACACGCCGCGCTCCCTCTCAGTGCGTGTGCACGCGCGCGCGTCTTTTGCATCAGTGAAATGCGAATTTGAGTGACACGTTATAATCACGCATTGAGTCGAAGCAAGATTTTATCAGCTGTTTCAGTGGCCAATTGTTTGGAGTTAGAAATGTATAACTCGCGCTGCATATTTAGTAATTTTGCCTCAGATACAGGATTATACATTTGCTTTAACAAGCAGGATGTTCATTACCACGGCAACCGCTCGCGTGTCATACTGAATGCTTTCGTGTTTAAAAAGTAACTATAGAGACAAAGATGCAGATAACTATACATCATAGGTTATTTCTATTCGTAACGATATTGATATATGAACTGTTGTTGTCAAGTAAAAATCATGCTTTCCCCGTTGCGATCGTGCACTCTAAACTGTAGCCTACGGGTGCCGCACTGCTCTAGTTGACTGCTGCGCCTTTTCCCCTGGAAATATCACGTTGACAACAACCCTTTAGAAAACGTAATTCCTTTGTGGATCCTCTTGATCTGCTTTCTCCATGTTTCTTTGACAAATCTCAGTGTCTCATTCTCATGCACGCTGCACGTGTGTTAACCACGCCCACTTATTTACATGTCGCGGTATCACGGAATAAAAAAATTAGGTTGACATTTTAAATTTTATGACATTTAAAATGTTACGGTTGACATTTTCTACCGCGGTAACGATATATACCGCCCAGCCCTAGAAGACGACATTGGCATGATGTGGAATAATGTTTAAAATAATGGATTAATTTGGAAAATTAATGGACAGATTAATCGATAATCAAAATAATCATTAGTTGCAGCCCTGATCAAATGATTCTGAATATGTTCATTCTTAAACACATTTTCTTAAATAAAATATATTTCTTGTTCGTCAAAGAACACTTAATTTCGTTTTAATTTAACAATAAGATTCAAATGTCATTCATTATTTTTAACCTTCCTTCAGAAAGATAGGGACATTTTCCACAATATGAGCCATCCTGATGCTCCCAACTTGTCTTGACAGGGTCTTTTGGAGAAGTTCTTAATTCCCAATGCTTCTCAAGCAGAGAGCAAGGTGTTTTATCTGAAAATGAAAGGTGATTACTATAGATACTTATCTGAGGTTGCATCTGGAGAAACTAAGACCGGTAAGTGCATTGTAAAATTGGTTTCACTTTTACTTAAATAAAAATGGTCATTGGTTGATTTGACTGTTCTATCCATCTCTCTCTCTCTCTCTCTCTCTCTCTCTCTCTCTCTCTCTCTCTCTCTCTGTCTATCTATAATCATTTATCGGTCTATCTATTAGACAGATGGCGTCATACGGTAATACGATATATCACGTTAATAAACATGCGTGTTATTTTTATCGTGGGCACTAGTGCTGTCATGATACTGAAATTTCTAACTTCGATATGATACCTTGAAAAATATAAATATTAATTTGTTGCAATGGCTTACATAGAGCACAGATTTTATTTGAAATAAATTGTGGCAATTTTTTTGCACAATAGGGTATATGTCGAACGTCGCATTACGAAACCGGAAAACAGAACGCATCGCTTCCGGTTCAGGTCTTTTGTATGTGCTTCATGCATTTTTTTACTGTTTTACTCAAGATAACTTAAAAGGAGTGAGCAAAGATGATCATAACCAATGTCCCTCGCATGTGAAGATCGATATTTAAAAGTAAAAAAAAAAAAAAAATCTTCACACTAACGTTTAGATATTTAAATAGAATAAAACGGCAATAACAAAGTGAGATAGGTAGGTTAGCTGATTACCTTAAAATTCCATAGATATCGGCGTCAGTTCATACGGCTGTTAACACTTTCTATGACAAGCGGATGCGATGAGACCAGGTTTCCGGTTTCGTCATGCGACGTTCGACATATACCCTATAGCTGACAGCACAAGCCTAATTTCAATTGTTGATTTGAATGAAAAAAAAAAAAAAAACGACAAGTAAACACTTAGTAATAAAATAAGTACAAATAAACAAAGCAATACAAATAAATAGAATACAAAACAATAAAGATGCAAATGAAATAGTGCTTTAAGGTTGTTTTTTTTTTTTCAGATAGGTCTAACAGTATTACTGAGGTAAGAAATACTAAAGAAATTGAATAAAGAATCAAATGTAAAATAAAATACTGGATAGTCTTCCCTGCATAAATTAAATAGTTAAATCCTTAAAATTAAAGTTACAAATGTTAATCATTCAAGAGCAGTGTGCAGTGTCATTATTGTTAATCAAACATCAAAAGACAAAGAGAAAATCAGAGACAATTCCGTCAATCAGAGCTGGCCCATGGCATAAACGAACTAAGTGGCTGAGAGCATAATTTTTTGCATGTGCTTTGGTGGTTTTGGTTCAAAAAGTGAACATTTTGTTCACTTGCTCTTCTGACATGCGCTTTTTCTGAGCGTGTACACACGAAGCGCATGCTCACTAGAAGCCTATCAAACAGCGCCCGATTACAAGACTTTATTTTTCGCGTCTGATTGCTTTAATACTGTCAAACTACACAGTTGACAGAAAATCGGATGCTTGTATGCATGCAGGTCTTAAAGTGACATCAGCCTAATAGTAAACATGCTACCCCTTGTCCTTAAAGGGGATAGTTCACCACAAAGTGAAAATTGTCTTTATTTACTCTCTTTCATGTTGTTTCAAACCTGTATTAATTTCTTTCTTGTTCTTCTTTGAAGAATGTGGGTAACCAAACAGTTGTTCGTCCCCATTGACTTCCATAGTATAAAAATATACAGTGGGGAAAATAATTATTTGATCGCTTGCTGATTTAGATTTTTCGCCCATTTACAAAGAAATGAAGGGTCTATAATTTTTATGGAAGGCTTATTTTAACGGATAGAGACAGAATATCAACCAAAAATCCAGAAAAACACATTATAAATAGGTTTTAAATTGGGCAAACTTACAAAATCAGCAGGGGATCAAATAATTATTTCCCCTACTGTACTTCCCCTACCCCTACTGTACGGAAGTCACTGGGACCAGCAACTGTTTAGTTACCCATATTCTTCAAAATAACTTGTTCAACAGAAAAAAGAAATTCAAAATAATTCCTTCGTTAATAATTCGTTACACAGAACTTTATTATATTAAATATTAATAAAAAATGATTCACACCTTCACAAAATCCAAACATTCAGTGTAAGAACATTATTTATAATAAGTTGACGCTGACTCATGGGCGACTTTGATTAGATTTATTTGCCACTTACTATCAAAATTGACAAACATGTAGCCAGCGACTTTACGAATTTCCTACGGTGGTTTAGTCTCAAACCGACTTACGGTTTCAAAGATATTCGCAAAAGTTTAAGCGCTAATTTACAACTTTGCGCTAGCCATAAGACGAAACCTAGCATGTTTGGTATCATTGGACTCGACAAGGATTCAGGAATGTAAGGATATGACTCCTGTGAAAATAAGTCAACCAAATCCAAAGTTATAAGCATGTCAATAATTTCTAAACATCCTAAACTTCTCAGACTTTTAGAGCATTGTGTCGATGACCCATACCAAGTTTTGTAATGATACGTTTATGCGTTCATAAAATACAGCATTTTTCAATTTTTCATTTCAAAATTGCCGATATGGACAAATCGGATATCGTTTGACTCGGCATGGCGCCCGATATTTAACGAGACTACTTGTATGATTTTTGGAAAAATTGTTCAGAAGTTATACCCAAAAATAGCACTGGACCAGTAGGTGGCACTGCACCGAAACGCAGCATGTAGCCTCAAGTCATGCTTGTGATGACATGTACCAAGTTTGGTCTGAATACGAAAATGTTTCCATAAATTCCATACATTTTTGTCTGCATGGTCTTAAGATGATCTGGTTAAATTTTTGTGAAAATCAGAGTAAACATCTAGGACGAGTTTAAAAAAGTATTTAAAAAAAAAAAAAAATCTAAATGGCAGAAAGAATTGCATCATATGATGCAATCGAATCATCTTGAGCCAAGGAATCAGTGGGAAAATTTTGTTTCTAGCCCTTATGGTTCAAAAGTTATTAGCAGAAACATGAGTAAAAGTTTGGACAGTTGGTGGCACTAGTGGGATTGAGTTAGAGACTCCAAATTTGTTATGGTGACTGTTCCGACTGTCCTCTATCAGTGTGCCAAATGTGGTTCTATGGGCTGGCATAGACATCTATACAGAAGAAGAATAAGAACGCCCACGATTTCAATAGGTGCCTACGCACTTTCAGTGCTTGCCCCCTAATTATCGGCCCATAGCGATCAGTAACCGATTAATCGAAGCATAAACAAAGAGAACTAGTCATCTTACAGCATGACAGTGATCCAAAACACACATCTAAATCAGCAAAAGAATGGTTTCAGCAAAGAAAGATTAATGTTTTGGAATGAATGTTTTTGCAAATATTTCCAAGGCAAGATGTGCCAGGCCAATAAACTCCTATTCAAATATATTTTTCCATCCATACAGTGACATTTAAAAGTATACTTCACCTCTGGAAAGATGAATGTGTATTTAAAATGGGTCATTTATGTAGAAGAAATTAGAGCCCGACCGATATATCGGCAGGCCGATATTATCGGCCGATATTAGGCATTTTCAAAACTATCGGTATCGGCATTTATAACGGCCGATAAATGAATATTTCAAAAATAAAATAAAAACGGACGAAACACCCTTCAACCATGTTATGAGTGTTGGCGTTGTATAGTTTGTCCACCAGAGGGCACTCTACACCGTCCCTGTTGGCAACACTCGCCACACATTCTGCAACCTGCTGATCCAGCCAGAGTCGGGCAGAGAGAACCGCGAGTGAGATCATCGGTGAAGTGTGTTCATGGTGAGTTGGTAACGACTCACGAGACATACATTGCTTGAATAACAATTAAAAGAACATCCCTATCAGTTCTCTTAACTCGAATAAGGATGACAAAATTCGTGACTCATGTCCAGTTTTGCTGCGGTTAAATAAGCCGAGAGTGAAGCGGAACAACGCGACGTATAGGCTATATTCACATAAAATGTTAACACTGCAGTTCACAAAAGTTCATAATGTGCATGTGCTTTAATGCTTTGTCGGTTAAACATTTAATTTTAAATGCTGATGCGCTGTTCTAACGTGTGCGTTTCTCAGCGCGTTCTTTTAAAGAGACAGTAGCAATTGTAAACACATTGCCGCTTGTCCTTAAAGGGATAGTTCACCCAATAATAAAAATTATCTCATTATTTACAGGCACTCTAATGTTGTTCCAACTGTATTAATTTCCTTCTAATATTTTTCTAATATTAATAGTTTGAAGAATGTGGGTAACCAAACAGTAGCTGGTCCCCATTGACTTCCAAAGGAGAAAAATATACTATGGAAGTCACTGGGGTACATCAACTGTTTGGTTACCCACATTCATCCAAATAACTTATTTTCAACAGAAGAAAAAAACAACTTGAGAGAGTAAATTATGACAATTTGAATTTGTTGTCAATTTGAATGTGAAATTGTTGTTTTTGTTCAAAGGACTAAACGTTTAGTCTTAAAAAAAAATCTTAAGTTTGTATTTTTATACATTTTATTTATCAGAACTTTAATATATTTTGATGTTCCTCTGTTCTGTTGTGACAATAAAAGAAACAAGTTTCTTTTTAAAATGCATTATCATATTATTTTAGTTAAAACTCATAAATAACTACAAATAACTAATGTTAGGGAAATTTGTTAATGTTTTGTTGTGCGTTTCTGAAAAAAAATAAAAAATATCGTCCGATATATCGGAATATCGGATTTTAAAACCAACAAATATTTGTACTGGTATCGGCCTTCAAAATCCTTTATCGGTCGGGCTCTAGTACCCATCAAAAGTTTGTACACACCAATTGTAAAGTGTGTCCAAACTTACTGTACTATAATACACATAAATAATATTGCTACTGTATTATAATATACACATAAATAATATCGGCCGATATATCGGTGTCTGGCTTTTTTTGTATCGGTATCGGCATCGGCGCCCAAAAATCCATATCGGTCGGGCTCTAGAAGAAATGTGAAATTATTTTTGAATTTGGAGCTTTCTAGACTGAGAAAAGCCAGAAAATGTATTTTTGGCTTATGTGAATGAAAGACAGCAACTCCCAGAATACACTTGCTTCGCTGCCCTAGGAGGCCACTCCCAAGCCAAGCCTACCGGCTTAAAGAAAAAGACTAGGCAACTAGTGAGTCTCCGTGATGAGTCTTCCCGGGATTTCGAGATCACCCAAAATGTCCGGGTTTCGGCTTTTGCGTTCTACAGTCGCCATTCATTATGTTTACTGTGTCGCCAGGACGAGACTGAGGGGCGCCGGAGAATGGCGCGAGGCCGGTGGCGTGATTACTGATGAGCGGCACCTGTGAGACGCACCAGTCTCGTATCTCTCACGGAGGAGCGGGAATTTTCTTAGTAATGTTAAAACGCACATCAACCGATCACTTGTTTAGCGTTCATGTAAACACTACATTAAGATTCACCAATCGGAATGAATTCAGTTAGATTGAAACAAAAGGTGTGCATGTAAACAATGAATGGCGACTGCAGAAAGCAAAAGCCGAATCCTGGACATTTTGGACTATCTTGACGGCCGGACATGTCCGGGAAAAAGAGGATGGTAACCCCTACTACTCAGCTTTCTCCTACTACTCAGCTTTCTCCACAGAACAAGAGCCTGCTAGCTTAGCTTCCAAAGAAGGACGGCTGACACTATGTGTACATTCTGTGAGTGAGATCCCACCCTCTATGGGCGGGTTGAAAACATGCGGGACAGCCCCTACTACTGGCTGTAGTCTTTAGCCTCTGGCCAAAAAATCCTCTGATGATACAAAATGACAATTTTTGCATCATCAGAGGATTTTTTCCAGACAAAAAATACATAAATCTCTCGTCTCAGGGGGATATGAGGGTGGAAAGCACGGCAATTCAAAAATACTACAGGTTTTTTACTTATACAAAGCTTAATGCTAAATCCTGAAGTATCCCTTTAATTAGTGCTACTTAAATGTCGTTGTTTTGTCTATTTAACCTCTTGACGATCACTGTCCAGACCTCAGGCTTTGTCACTGTTTACCATGGTTTTTCTTTCTCTGTTTTTTCTTTCTCTACATTTGTAGATAAACTGCATGTTAAAAATATCTGTAACCTGAAACTTTTATTTTCCCAATGTAAAATTTAAATACAATTTAATTCACAAATAAAAAAAACTTTACACTTTTTAGGCTACACTTTTAATATTATGCGTCAATTTCTGTAACCGGGAACTGTTGTATTTTGTCAATGTAAAATATAATAATAAAAATTAATTCACAAATATAAGAAAAAATCACAAACTCAAAGCTCATTATCTGACCGGTGTTTCGGCCAGAAGGCAGGATCGTCACTCATTAAAACTCCCTCTGTGCTGTTCATGTTCGCGGGCTACACTAACCGGCACACTTCGATCCGATTGAGCTTGACCTGAATGAAATTTCGATCGGATTGAAAGGGGTGGTTTATTCCGTTTCTAATCCAATCAATCAAAATCAATTCTGATTTAAAGATTGTGACATATAAACTCGCACATACACACCATCAATTTTTGTTTTCATGTAAACACTACGTTGGGATTCATCAATCGGAATGAATTCAGTCTGATTAAAACAAAACGTGTACATGCAGTAAACATAGCCATTTATTTTGTGCAAGAAATTTCTGGAGAAAAATTCCATGTTATTACCTCCGGTCCGCTAATGTGTTTTTTCGCCAACACTTCGTGGCCTATGCATACTAGCTTGCTTGATTTACGTTAGTTATGCATGTTTACGCGTTATGTTAAGTGTTTCCCACATGAGGTACTTAGTGTAGTACGTTGTCATGATGTTCACGTGAGCACAAAACTACTACGATGATACCTCAACGTTTCATGCATAAGTTAATATCAGATCATTTTAAGAATATTCTTCAGTTTTATGCAAAACAGAAACGTGACAAATAGAATATCAGATCTCTGTCATATGGACAAAAATAAGCTTTTTTGCATAGTTGTGTTTGACACATGAAAACAGTCAAACGATGTAACCTTGCTCTCACTTGAAATGTGTCCCCACATTAAGTCCTTGAATTTGAGGGTATTGGACCTGAAAAAGTCCTTGAAAGGTCTTTGAATTAGGAGTCAACCAAGGTGTGGGAACCCTGTATATAGGCTTCTTGGTATTTGTCGAGGGCCCCCTAATTCCCCGGGGCCCAAAACGGCTGCTTACCTCGCTTACCTCGCTTATTGGTTAAGTCCGCCCCTCTGTATTGGAGACTGTCTAAAAATATTAAGAATAACAAATTATACATTATTTGAAAGTTCTAAGGGTTTAGTGTCAATCTGCAGTGTCTGTTTTACAATATAGGTGCTCCAGCAACAGTAATATTGTAATTTATGATGGGAGTGCAAGTAACAACATGCAAAATCAAAACAGGACTTCATAAATGTGTTATGAAATAGCGTTCACGGGATGAATCCAATCCGTCGCACTTGGGTAAAATGTCCATGACAAGCGTCTATTGAAAAACATCCAACAGCACTTTTTGTCCACAAAAGCATTAAATCTGTGAAATATTGATTATATTGTCCATTGTTTATGGCAAATTTCGCCTGAACAATCTATCCATCATTGTTCTTCAAGAAATTATGCAATCCTGGCACCGTTTATGTTGTATAACTGTATATGATGATATACAGTTGGTAGTCAACCAGAATGCCTATTACCACCGCGTAAAAATAAACCAGTTGCATTTCAAAGTTGTTCGCAAAATGACCGCCAGGTGGCGCAAAGGGACATTTTGCAAAAACAGTTGCAATTGCTGCATTTTGAAACGTAAGTGGGGCTAATGTCAATTAACAATAAGGATGAAATACTACAACTATGGTAATTTCCAAATAAGCCTACAACAAACATGAAAAAAAAAGAACTATTGACATTTGCTGTACACTAATGAAACAACTTAAGATTTGGTGGAGTTGAAACTTTTAATAAAAATTTGGTTAATATTTCAACAAACGATACATACATACAGACTACTATTTGAACGAACAGTGAACTATAATAATCTGAATCTGATTATTAAAACACAGCACAAGGTCTTGTAAAACTTTTTTATAAATAATAATTTAGTTTTTTTTTTTATTGCCTATTAGGCTACAACAGAATTAGTTACATTTAATGAAAGCAAAAGTTTAATATGTAAAATTACATTTTAAACGAGAACAATCTTAGAACAGAAAAATAGAATAAAAAGTTAAAAATAGAGATGACAACAATAGTCTATTTCATACTGTAGACATCGGTGGGCAACAGAAAAATCATAGGCCTATCTCGCAGTCAGTGAAAATAAATTGGGTGCAATGATGCTGATTATTTTTACTATTCTATTGAGGAATGTGACAAATGAAGAGCACTTTTCTCTCGTGTACGCGGACACACTGACTGATGGACAACCGAACTTCTGGGCTTTCTAGTAAATTCGTGGTCGAGTAGTATAATTTAGGTTTCAATCATTTAGATGACACTGGTTCAAATCCCGAACAAACATACTGTAATTATTATTTTATTTTTTTATTAATGCAGAGATTTGTCTAGTAGGGCTGGGTTTCGATTCAAATTTCAAGAATCGATTCGATTCCGATTCTCAAGATCTTGAATCGATTATCATTATTCGATTCGATCCGATCCGATTCGATCCGATCCGATCTTCGAGATTTAGATAATGGTTTTTGAAAAAAGCATTTTTTTCCAGCTGTTACCTGAATTACAGGACTGTAACGTTAGTTATGCAACATATTGATACTATTATTATAGACATTCAACTGCAAATTAATGGAGTATTGGTGGTTGTAAAGAACAATCCCCCTTCCAGAGTGTTGATACAACTGCTTTCACAAACTTGCACTAGACGACCGAGGACGCAGAGGTAGGCTATATCAGCAGCAGTAGACCGATTATTTAGACGCGAACCTGATGTAGGCCTATTATTAAAAATGACATTAAGAATTTTCCATAAAGCTGCTACAGTTCAGATGCAAATGCACCTTTATTTTTTATTTTAATGATCAACATTTAGAACACATTTGTTCTAAGCCAGTGCAAATGTAAACAGATTGTTGGTTACTGGCTTCACAGTAAACAGACAACGAGATGCGCGGATGGGCTATTATTTCAACCGCATCACAAAACTCATCCGTCCGCACCAACGTTTTTGACCAATTTTCAAAACAGCACCCGCCCGCCATCCGCTTAATGTATGCATATATTTTTTATTTGATTGGTTAACCGCCCGCCACCCATCCGAAAATATAATTTTTCGTCACGTCATCCGCCCGATTCACGGTTTATCCGCGGAGTCCGCGGCTGTAAACGCCAACCGCGCATCTCTATCAGAATGTAAATAAAATTTGAACTTACAAAACCTTTGCTTTTGTCATGCTCGTTCTCTGCATTGCTTCTGAACCCGAAATGGTGCCAGATCGCAGCTTTGAGCGTTTCTGGAGTTTTCAAAGCAACCGCTTGCTTAACGTTACTGACGTTGTTTTAATGTCCTTCCACATCGCGCGCATGCGTGAATTCAATGACGCGGAAAGTTAAAGTTCACGGGGAAAATCGATCCTCTGAGTTACGGATCGATCTTTAGAAATTAATATGAAAATCGATTCAGAATCGGTGAAACGATTTTTTCAACACAGCCCTATTGTCTAGTCTCTAAAACTGTTACACCATATACATTTTATTGCTTGTATTTATAAAATAAAATGACCATGCATTTCCATTTTACACTAAGGTTTTTACACTAAGCAAGGTGCGATTTGACAGGGTGGGATGGGGATTCCCATTTGGTCTAAATATCCTTGCTTCTGCTGAATTATTTGTACCATGACGAGTAGGGTTGGGTATTGGTTAGGTTTTATCCGATACCAGTACCTACTCGGTATTTTTCAAACGGTTCCGGTGCTTAAACGGTTCTTGAAACGGTACTTAAGAAAACTAAACCGCACACACTTTATCAAAAAAATAATACCTCTGTGTGTGTGTGTGTGTGTGTGTGTGTGTGTGTGTGTGTGTGTGTGTGTGATTTTCTGAAAAAGATTTTCTGATTTCTGATTAAATGAAAAATTGTGCCCTTTAAAAAGCTACTGATGTAGCACAAAACACTTGAGTTAAGATCAAAATTTTGTCTTCTCATATTATGACTTTTACAAAACAGAGAAATATCTGACACTGAGCAGAAATATTTAACACACAGTATAGCCATATAAATATACTTGATATTGATATACTTCATACTTGATATTCAAGATTTGCAGTTGGCATTAAAATGCTAGACTTATCCGAAGAGGAACACTGGCAGCTGAACTTGAACTTTAGTCAAGCGTGTCAGAGGTTTTGGGTTCTAATCCGCATTCGTAGTTTTTCATTTATTTATTTTTTTATTTATTTTTTTAAACCGATTATGCTCATCAGTGGTTGTATATCAAGCAGGGACACTTTGTGTCCATTATATTTTGAGATTTCACCAGAACGAATAGATATGAGGCGCCGTCTAGGGCTTAAATTAAACTTCATTCACGCACATATGAAACCCTAGGTAGTCACACATACATGTATACTACTGAATGCTCAAACTAATACATATGAAATGCACAACTTCTAAAGTCGCTCACGCACACACACGCAAACTCTACACACACGAGACGCGCGGAACTCTCCGCGCACATACTCATCTGAGACGCGAGCACACACACACACACACACACACACACACACAAACTCTCCGCGCACATACTCATCTGAGACGCGAGCACACACACACACACACACACACACACACACTCATCTGAGACGCGAGCACGCACACACAAACTCTCCGCGCACATAATCATATAGACGGCGCCTCATAAATAGATCGATCTCCGCAACGTATTGAAGCGCGCGTCCGAGTGAAGCCAAGTGTGTGCGCGAGCCAAGAGAAAACACTGTATCCGCGCCACTGATCGCAGCGGCAACGAGCACTTTGATCACTTGATTTAAAAAACACATTTCAGCGCTAGATCTCTTATTTAACAAACGAACTAAATGAATGCTCTGCTGGTTAACTGGAGATGTTTTATTATTGGATCATTCGTGCCGCGAGATGTTTTATAGGGGGCGGTAAAAAAACGTCAGGCACCGAAATCAGGCACCGAAAGTTTCGTTCTTATTCGGTCTGGTTACTACCGTTTACGTCGGAACCGGTTCCCTATTGGAACCGAGTTTCGGTACCCAACCCTAATGACGAGTGGCACTACGCATTGTTCTAAAATCTGGGTTTATTCTGGCATGTTGAATTAGCGTTCGACAGACGCAGCGTCACTTTCATTTGGATTTATTTTTCTCATAACCGCTAAAAGAACTTAATATACTCTACCATTTTTTGTTCTTACATATAAGAGTATATCATTCAAAACTGTAAACTTTTAGTCATGTACACTCACAATAGGCTAACAACAAAACGTTTTCTGTGGTCTCTGTCTCCGGGAACTGTGCGTCACAAGAATGAACCGAAAGCCACTTGCCTCAGCTCAGTCAGAATAAGAAATATGTCAAAAGCTTTAAATGTCTAAATATTTAATAAATGTTATCTGATTTTGTAATCCATATGAAACCGAGAGGTACAGAGGATTTATCATGTGTATGAGCGCGTCCCAATGAGGAAAGGACAAGGTAAGAGTGAAAATCTCACTCTAATTAAATGTAAAATCAGATAATTTATTTGTCGAAATGTTGCGATATTGTTTCATTTAATTGTGTTGCAGGCCTCTGCTCAGGAGACCGATCTGACAGATTAACAAAACAGTAATACCAATATTCATAATGAGATTTAGTATGAATTTATTTCATATGTACTGTGAAAGTGTGTATTTCAAAAGACACTTGCTTCTTAAAACCATTGTGAAACACAATTCACTCTTTTACCTACATAGGAGTGGATTTATGATGGATACACAGAGACTCATTGGCTTTCTATGCTCTCTTCAGTGCCTGGTCACGTGACTGGCAAGCACGCCAAACGCGATCACAGAGTGAGCATCAAAGATACACTTAATGCTACCTATTAACTCATTAACTTGAGTAAACAAACTTTTTATGATCCAAAAACTATTAATACAACACTAGTTAGATATAATGACCACTGGAGCATACTTGTATAATTTTCCTCATATTATAGTGAGCATATATCAAGACCAACTAAAACAATTTTAACACTTTACATTCACCATACATGGTAATAGTGCAATCGCTGTCGTATAGTTAAAGGTGCCGTAGAATGGATTATTTTATTATTTTATAATGTTTCCTGGGGTGCCCTTATAATGTTAGTATGTTTTTTAGATCAAAATTTGTTATAATTTAGAAATAAAAGGCATATTTCCTAGCCTGATTTCATTCCCTGGATTGAACACTCTGTTTGAAGGGGCGTGTCTGCTGTGAGACTTCAGTGTTGTTGCCCACTGCTGTGATTGGCTGACATGCTTGCATATGAAATATCTGGCATTACATGTAGAGCTATCTGGAAAACTTTTACTATTACAGCTTTTATACGTTTTTACTATTACAGCTATCGGGATTAACGAATCATGAGAAGTTTAAGTATTTAGATCTATTCCAGCATTGAGCAGATGACAGCCTGTTGATCGCGTGAATGAAGATCTTATCACTGCAACGCGATCTACTGATGCATAAACAGTGTTGAACGACTTTGAGAGAAAGATTATCTGTCTGAACTTGAACAATTAACACATCAGAAATTCACATAACCCACTGGTTCTCCAGAGGCTTGGATGAAGGAACTAAAAAAATACTTTTGTGTTCATTTGTACATCCAAACACTGAGCAACTGCCATGCTTCGTTCGCTCATTTGCAAGCCACGATGTCTCTCGAGGAAAAAACAATATCGCGCTGGATCTAGATAACAGTGTAAATTATTGTTAATAAAATCACTACTCACCGCTTGCGGGAATATAACGTTAGTTGAAATTGCCCCCTTCGTCCGTTTGAGACGCCAAGAGAAGCCTGGCTGCTTGATATATGTTCCAGGTTAGAAAAACAGTCCGTGGTGAAACGGGCAGAGCAACTAACAACTTCGAATTAAACTGTAGCGGTATCAGATTATAGATAGATCTGCCATTTTCCCTATGATCCTCCTCCTGCTTGTTTCTTCACCTGCAGAACTTCTGATGATTCGGCTGCGCAGTTCCGCCTGGCACTGAGCATGGGCTGGCATATGCACATTTTTAGAGGCGTACATATTAATGATCCCAACTGTTGCGTCACAGTTGGTGTTATGTGGAGATTCGCCTGTTTTTCAGGGGTGTTTTTCAAAAACGAGATTTAAATAAGAAAGGGAAAACTATGGTGTTTGAGACTCACTGTATGTCATGTCCATGTACTGAACTCTTGTTATTTAACTATGCCAAGATAAATTCAATTTCACATTCTAGGGCACCTTTAAAGGTTCCTCTTTTGAATGTCCATGTTTTTTTTACCTGTAAAACAGGATAAAATGTGAAGAACGAGAAGGTCGCGTCTGCTCTTTCACAGCTCCTCTGCAGATATGAGGGAGCATGTGCAGTTCACTGTTCCGTTCACGACTCTCCAACTAAAATATCAAAATAAGAGTAATTTTTTTTCTGTCCATTTAAATGTAAATATACATTTGTTAATTTGCACATCAACACTGCATAAGAAAATAATGCAATCATTTTACTCATAACAATATACTAGGGCTGTCAAACGATTAATCATGATTAATCGCATCCAAAATAAAAGTTTGTTTTTACATAATACATGTGTGTGTACGGTGTATAATTATTTTCTATATATAAATACACACACATGCATGTATATATTTAAGAAATATTTGCATGTATATACTGTGTATATATATTTATATTATATATAATTTATATTATATATAAATATTTTATATATAAATAACACATTTTCTTAAATATATATATGCATGTGTGTGTATTTATATATAGAAAATAATTATACACCGTACACACACATGTATTATGTAAAAACAAACTTTTATTTCGGATGCGATTAATCGCGATTAATCGTTTGACAGCCCTACAATATACATATTCAAAGAAGCAAAGAAAAAAACAATTGTATACATACTTTATCACACTCTCCCTGACAAAATAAGAAAAGCTACAGTGGTCAACCTCTTACCTCCCATATGTGCAATCAACACAGGCACAGTGAAAATGTAAGGTATGTATGTGTGAGGAGTGTATGAATTGGGATAACCAATTTGTGGTAAGTAACTATTTATACCCCAGACAGGTATATGTGTGATCAGATAAGCTGTCACTGCATTAAGTGTTGGCTATGGCTGTAGCACAGGCTGACTTAAAGCAAACATAACGACCAGGATATATTCAAATCCTCCACGGCTCGACTCCAGGTGCATGTAGTCAATGCAGACCAGCTCTATAGCTGAGTGTGTTGTGATGTTACCCATGAGCGCTCGTACATGTACAGTCGGTTTCTTCTGTTTTATACACGGGCACTTTCTGGTCACACATTCTTTCATTTCAGCTTTCATGTATGGCCAGTATGTCAGGGGGTGGTTGTTGGTGTACACTGAAGTGTGGGGCGTAGAACAGGTAGTCTCCGAACTTCTCGCACACTGCCCACTTCAATGCCAGGAACTCAAGTTTACCACTGTGTAATCTGTAGTTCCTCTCCGTCATTGTCAATGTTCTGGATCCGTACCCTGTTACTCTCAACCTCCCGTCTTGTTGCTGGTATAGGATGGCAGCAGTTCGTACAAGGGTGTTGCTGTCCTGGAAAAGTCTTGAATGAAGGCACTGTAGTAGCTGAGGAACCCAAGTAACCACCTCACATCACCTACTGTCTGGGGAGTCCTGATTGTTAAGGACCAAATAGCCTCCAGGTCCTTAGAATCTGTCCACATTCCTTCTGCTGACACTAGCCGTCCTACGTACCTGACTTCACTCTGGAACATTTCACACTTTTCAGGTTTCAGATTTACACCTTGATACTGGAGGGCCCTCAACACTCTACAGATACTCTCAACATGCTCCTCAAAGGACCTCACATAGCATAAGACATCATCTAAATACGGAATGCAGCACTCATCCCTGAGCGTGTCAGACATTTCTTCCATACTGCGTTGGAAGGCAGCAGGTGCATTGGACAACCCAAAGGGGATTTGGACCCACTCATAAAGCCCCCAGGGTGCAATGAATGCTGTCATGTGTCTGAAACTCTTACATCTTTTGAACAACCTCTCGTTGGCCCTCTTCCAGGTTGAATGCCACAATGATGCTTTCACCTCATCCTCTCGAGTGGTCGCAGCTTGGATCATTGTCTGCCTTGGCTCACTTGTTTTACCAGGCTCCACTAGTATCCTCTCAATCCGCTGTAATGTTCCAATCATTGTGCCACGTGGCAGGGTCACATCACCCACTGTGCTATTTCCGATGGGTATGGAAACACAAGGGTCACTTTGGGGTTGTAATCCTAAGAGCCCCTCTCCAATGTCCAAGAATCTTAAATGGTAACTATTTTCATGAGGCTCAAATAAGACCACCGAGTCAGACTGTGCCATCTTCAAAGGGTTTCTGCACTTCATGTCAAGTCAAGTCAGCTTCATTCATATAGCGCTTTTAACAATAAAGCAAGCTTTACAGTGATAATAGGAAATTATAGTAACAGATTGTTTTGGCTTTACAGCAACTCTAGGATAAAGTTACTGTCCAGCTAAAGTTAGTTTTGATTGACTCACTTCCGTTGTGAAGATCATTAGTTATTAACTTAGGGGCCGCTAACACAACACCATTCTAACAGAAAACCCTCAACACGCTCTGGCCGCGAATCCGCACAAAACAGAACAACGCACTCCCGGAAATAGGTTTCAAGGTGCAAATGATTATCAGTTATCTCTGTGCAAACCTACACAACCTCTGCGCAAACACTGACGTCACAAACATGCACATCACTTGTTCAGTCCATAGGTATGCGCGTTTGAATATATATATATATATATATATATATGTATATGTATATGTATATATATATATATGTGTGTGTGTGTGTGTATGTATGTATGTATGTGTGCAGGCGTGTAGTCCTTCTTTAAAAAGTCCTTCTTTAAAAAGTCCTTTACAGAACCTTCATCAGATCTGGATACAGCCTGGATCCGGCAGACTGCAGTAAACCTTGGGATAAACAGAGACTAATATTAGCGTAGACGCCATCCTTATGATGTAACAAGTACATCAGGATTTATGGGAAGTGTTCCCGGTTCCGACTGACCTAAATTATGCTGCCTAACATTGAATTATATAAGTCTATAATGTGTTGTGTATACTAGGCCAAAGATATGTGTTTTAGTCTAGATTTGAACTGACAGTGTGTCTGCTTCCCGGACAATGTTAGGAAGACTGTTCCAAAGTTTTGGTGCTAAATAGGAAAAGGATCTACCGCCAGCAGTTGCTTTTGATATTCTAGATATTATCAACTGGCCGGAATTTTGAGATCGCAATAGACGTGAAGGACTGTAATGTGTTAAGAGTTCGCTCAAGTACTGGGGAGCTAAACCATTTAGTGCTTTAAGTAATCAGCAATATTTTAAAATCTATACGATGTTTAATAGGGAGCCAATGCAGTGTCGACAGAACCGGGCAAATATGGTCATACTTCCTGGTTCTGTTAAGAACTATAACTGCTGCATTTTGGACCAGCTGTAGTTTATTTACTAAGTATACAGGGAAACCACCCATAATAGCATTACAATAATCTTGCCTTGATGTCATGAATACATGAACTAATTGTTCCACATTTGTCATTGAGAGCATATGACGTAATTTAGATATATTTTAAAGATGGAAAAATGCGGTTTTACAGATACTAGACACGTGACTTTCAAATGAAAGATTGGTATCAAAGAGCACACCTAGGTTCCTAACTGACGACGAAGACTCGACAGAGCAGCCATCAAGTTTTAGACAGTATTCTAGGTTATTGCTTGTGGAAGTTTTTTGTCCAGTAGATAGAATCTCTGTTTTTTCAGAATTAAGTAGTTGGAAATTACTAGTCATCTAGTTTTTTATATCAGTTATGCATTCCGTTAATTTTGTGAATTGGTAAGTTTCATCAGGGCGTGAAGATTTTTTTCTTCACCCTAGTTACCTGTCCTGCTCGGATAACTACTCCTCTTGGACCAACCTTCAAGTGCCCATCTCTGTCATCATCTTCAGCAGCTTGGATCACCTTGACTAAAGTTTGTGCCATTTTGCAAGGGATTATCAATGGCTCCGGCTAGTAGTGAGGTAAGTGTTGGCATCAACTGTTTAGACTTCCCTCGAATCAGTTCTTCATCTAAGTTGAAACCTGGGAGTGGTCTCTCAATTGGCATCTTACTTACCAGGAATGGGACTTTAATAGATAGACTTAGGTCCTCATTTCCTAGCAGGTGATTGCCCAGTCGTCAAATCGGATAAGATTTCCATTTACAGCGTAGACTTCCAGATCATTTTGACACCCAAGAAGCTCCCGAAGCGGCCTCACCTCAACACTTTGCAGATATTTCTCTTTCCACTCATGGTTCACCATGCTTACTTGGGCACCTGTGTCGAGTAATGCTCTTACGGTTAAGCCATTCAAGTTGCAATGGGTCAGTGCCTTGCTTCCGATCAGTTTGATGTTGTCATTTTTGGACTTACAGGGGCCCAGAACACTTGCTTCCTTGACTCCTGGACCTCACCTCGTTTATAGTATTGTTTATTTTTGTCTTCTGTGCCTGTGTTCTTGTCCTAGCACTTCTCTCTCCCTAGGCCTGGCTGGCTTTGGGGGGAGCAGGTTATGTTATGTGATTTTTGTAACCTGGCAGGTTGCCCCTTTGCAGTGGTCGGTTCCCGTTTCCCTGTCGCTGAGGTCGTTGTAGGCACCCCACTGCCTGGTCTCCATCCTCACCAGAGATGAAACGGTGTGTAGTCATGTCGCCCTTCGTCTGCACACTGTGGACAGCAACGCCAGTGGCTCACCCGGCGAGAGGATGGTTGGCAGGAGGAGCATTGGCAGCCACCCTCAGTTCGTACTGTTATTGAGTGTTGTATAGCATCTACCATGCTGGTTAGAGTATCAATCCTTGCAGTAAGAAGTTTAATCTGGTCATTCTGACCTTTTTGTGCAGCAGACCCTTTTGTAGCACTCACATCTCTGTCAGTTTCATCGGTAACTTGGGCATTATTAGCCATGGATGGTCTTGCTCTGGTTGGTGGGCCCAGTCAGCGCAGCCTCTCATTCTCGTCACTTATGATTTTCATAACGTGCCTGAGGATAGCATCGTCAGTTACATCGCTATCAGCTAGCAAGGGTTTTAGCTTGCTGCAAATATCTTTACACCAGTGGCTTAGACCCTGGTAAACAGTGTGTAAGAACACATCCTGTGTAGCTGCACTATATGTCTGAATCAGCTTGTTTCGCCGCAAAGAGTATTTTTTTTGTTGCAACCCCATGACTCGGTAAAAGAACTGCTTAGGGGTTTTGTGTTTACTCTGCTTGGTGCACATCAGTTCTTGGAACAGCTCTGTGCTATTTCGGTCCCCCAAGTGTGATTGTAAGAACCCCTTTAGCTCAGCTACAGTCATGTCATCTTTGTTCATCAGCTTATCTTTAAAACTGCCTGGTTTGATAAATTGCAGCACACCTTTTATTTAGGTTTATTATTATATTTATTATTTATATATTATTTAACTTTTATTTATATATATATATACCAATATTCATAAACAATGAGATTTATCGTGTACACAGATTTAAAAGTAAAAAAAAAAAAAAAAAACTTTTTTTTTAAAGAATGGTTTACTATATATGTGGCAGATGTAAAAGTAACTAACTTTATATAGCTTTAAGATAATTTTTTTTTTTTTATCAAGTGGCACTTTGGAGCTCCAAGTGGCCATTTTTCAAGACACTAGTCAGAGAAAAACCTTGCAAGAACTTCAAAGCGCTCATTGCAAAGTATTTGTCCTTCGTGTCAGTATGTCATAAATTGAACGAGGCATCAGTTTACTGTCGGAGATTTGTCACTCGCGACCACATTCAGTGTAGACAGAATCGCTGTTTATAATAAGTTTTATTGCTTTTAGTCGTGCTGCTCGTGTCTGGTCAAAGTCCCATTCAAGGAAAGTGTTCTCTCGCCACCCATATTTGCAACGCCTCTGGGCAGCTATTTCGAGCATCCAAGACCAAGTTCTATTTATTTGAATGGGGGAATCCTGAAATCTCAAAAACTGCTTTCCGAGTTCACAATTAAAAAATAACGTATTTCAAATCGGCAACAAAATCTGACATGAACTGTCCCATAAATGTTTCTTATGCTCAAATAGCGTTAAAAAAGCTTTGCAGTTCTAATTTTTTTTAAAAAGTCTTTTAACGGCAGCTGCAGTGGCGCTATAACTTTACCAATCAATGCATGGCTCTTTTACTTTAGAAGGTGGGACTATTCCGTCATATTGCCCGTTGCGGTTTCTCCCATTCATAAGTAATAGGAGTGAATCTTCTTCCTATCTCTATAGTCTTTGGACAAGGTATGCTTTTTTTTTTTTTTTTTTTTACTTACTTATATTAATTCTGAAAGTTGGAAAATAAAGCTACATTTGTCTTCTTTAAAATTATACCGCAAAGGGTTTAGGAAATACAAGCATTTGAGTTCAAGCATGTCATTTTCCTGCTTTGGGCTTAAAGGGGTTTTGTGCTTGAAGGGGTTAAGTGTCGAGTCAAGTCACCTTTATTTATATAGCGCTTTTTACAATACAGATTGTATCAAAGCAGCTTCACATTGATAACATGAAAATAATACAACAAAGTTTGTTTCTAGAAGAAAATTGCATCATCGTCCACCCTAAATAAGGCAGATCAATAATATTGTTGAATATTAAACAATATTTTAGTGTCTTTGTGAATAGAAAATGGATAAGCTACTACAGAGAAACATGTCAGCAATGTTGATGCACTTTTTTTTGTGACCAAAAATGATGCTGATTTGCAATATGTAACATTTGTTCAGCTGAAATATAGAGAGGCGGATTGTTGTCGAAGAACTTAACTATGATTGGTTTAATTTATCACCTGAGAATACAATCCCCTGAACATCATGAAGAGTTCAGTTACCCAAATTTAATTCAAGATAATTAGGGCCCAAGCCCTGAAAGGGCGAAGGCCCTATTGTTTTCGTAAGGATTTTTAGGGCCCAAGCCCTGAAAGGGCGAAGGAATCCTTTTCGTAAGGATTATTATTATTTTTTTCTTGTTCTTTTTTTTTTTATTTTTTTTTTTTTTTGCCTTTTTGCCACTTTTGGGGCCCTTAACATGCTCAAACTCTTGAAACTTTGCACACAGGTCAGAACCCGCGGCCATCAGGGCCGGACTGAAGCTGGTACCCGGGCGTGGCAGGGGGGCTCGACAGCGCCCCCTGGAATGGGGTCCGAAATCTTGGTCCATATATCAATCACGCTTGCATGTAATAATATGAAACTCAGTACACATATAGATCTCATCAGGCCGAACAACTTTCGTGCTCTAAGTTTTACAAAAGCCCAACAGGAAGTCGGTTATTATACGTTGTTTGGAAAACGCATACAATGGAATGTGAAATACTCCTCCTAGGGAATTCATCCGATCGCCGCCAAACTCGGTGTGAATGAAGTCAAGACATTGAGGATGAATTCTTGCGAACAGATTTTTGATATCTCGAACGGTTTGGCCGTGGCGAGGAAACGAATTTATGGCGAATAATGGGACACAGGAAGTGTGTTATAACTTCTGCATACATTATCTGATCTTGCTGAAACTTCAGCAGTGTATTCGTTGTAAGAGGCCGATCACATGGATGTGACCTTTGTGAGTCAAAGTTATAGCGCCACCAACTGGCAACAGGAAGTGTCACTTTCAAAATGCTTTGAAATCACTTTCTTATTTTTACCCGATTTGCTTCAAACTTTGTGTATAATGTAGACACACAGCAGATGTAGAACTGTGAAAGGATTATTGATATCTTAAAATACTGTTGCCGTGGCAACGCATCAAACTTTAATGTTCTTTTCGGATGCGTTTGAGACTCTTAGCATGCTTGAAATTGGATGAAACTCGACAGACACATAACACTTATTAGCCAGTAGACATGTGAAAAGTTTCAGAAACGGGCGTGGCAGGGGGGCTCAACAGCGCCCCCTTGAACGGGGTCTGAAAACTTGTTCCATATATCAAACACGCTTGCATGAATTAATATGAAACTCGGTACACATATAGATCTCATCGGGCCAAACAACTATCCCTCTTTCAAGTTTTACGCCAGCCCAACAGGAAGTCGGCTATTATGGGTTGTTTGGAAAACGCTTGCTGTGGAATGTGAAATACTCCTCCTAGAAAATTCACTGTGTCCCCTCCAAACTCGGTGTGCATGTAGTCAAGACTGAGGATGCTAAATTGCGGACGGATTTTTGATATCTCGAACGGTTTGGCCGTGGCGAGGAATCGAATTTATGGCGAGAAAAGAGAAACACGAAGTGGAATAAATTCTGCATACATTGACTGATCTTGATGAAACTTCAGCAGTGTGTTCGTGGTAAGAGGCCGATCAGATGGATGTAACTATTGTGAGTCAAAGTTATAGCGCCACCAACTGGCAGCAGGAAGTGTGTCACTTTCAACATGCTTTTGACAAAAGTGGGGGGGGGTTAGTTTTAACTACAGTAAAAAAAAATAGTATGTATATTGTTCTCATCAAGCCGGACAACTTTCTAATTTACATTCATTAGCTCCAGCCATCAGGAAGTCAGATATTTTGGTCTGAATGTGGATTTTTTTGCAAAATCAGCCTCTGAATTTTTAGCCACTCCTCTTAAACTATTTATTTTATTCCCACCAAACTTTTTCAACATGATGAAAATACATTAAATATGCTAAATTGTGAATGGATAATAAATATCTCAAACGGTTTTGCTATAGTGAGGGACTAAAGTAATGCACAAAAAGGAAACTAAAAGCCTCATCTTCTAAAAATGTAATTAAAAAACATTTATTTCTATATAAAAGTATACAAATATCACAACTAAACCCATTTTATTCTTTTTTTTTTTTTCAATTTAATAAATATTTATAAGTTTAAAAATAGTAATTGTACTATTTAGTCCCATAAAAGTCAAGTCATACATAGGGCTATACTGCCCTCTTGTGTTCAAAATCAGGTAGGCCTATTGTATCTATATAAAAATATACTAGGTATGTGACGGTGAGAATATTTTACCACCGGTTAATCGACCTGTGACACCGCTGGGGGCTTTTGAATCGCCAACTTAAAAACGAAAGTAAAATATGTTCGTCCGCACTGACATTGATAGTGGTTGAGCGAGCGTTTCAAATGAATTCCTATGGAAGTAGGAATTAACTGAAAAACGTTCACTCTGTTCTGCTCGTTCATCGCCGTGGACGCACACCGTTATGAATGCCCGTGCAGCCATGAGCATTTTAGTTTCATTTTAAAATTAGCGCCTTTCGGGGGTGGATTGCTTGAAATTATTTTACAAAAGCACAATGTTGTGTTTTATTGCGACTGTACACAAATATAAGTTAACACTTTGCAGTTTGAATGTCGTCCTGTATAATGGAGTATGTTTTTATGTGTCCACTGTTCAATCGCGCCCACGCCACACACACACACACCCACCCACACACACACGGTTTACTATCTTTGTGGGGACTCTCCATAGATTTAATGATTTTTATACTGTACAAACTGTATATTTTATCTCCTTACACTAACCCTACCCCTAAACCTACCCATCACAGAAAACTTTCTGCATTTTTACATTTCCAAAAAAACTCATTCTGTATGAAGCTTGTTTACCCATGGGGACCTCTATTTAGGTCCCCACTGTGATACGAGTCCCCATGAGTCTGTGTGCATTCAGGTTAAAGTCCCGACCGGGACAGAAAAACATGAACACACACACACACACACACACACACACACACACACACACACACACACACACACACACACACACACACACACACACACACACACACACACACACTCCAGCATTGCAATCTTGACATTGCAGCCTGTTCATTATAGACTTAATAAAATATAATAATAAAATGGTCAACCTAACATATAAAGATTACACTGATCTAAATAGTCAGTAGTACAATTCGTACATTCACAGTAAGCACCGCTCCACTGTGAATTTTCCAAGCACATTTTTGCGCATGTGAAGAGGATAATTTTTCCCTTCGATATTGGAACGTGAGTGAAGTACAAAGCATATAATAAACAATAGCTTAGCATCCAAAAAAAGGTAATTATATATATATATATTAAAAATAGGGGAAAAAGAATATATATATATATTTTTTTTAAGTGACAAGACAAAGAATATTACTTGTCTGATATATATATATATAAATATAAATAAATATAGCGATGGAGGGCCCAAGCCGGTGACACCGCCACCCCGGTGCCTTTAGTGTAACTAAAGGCACCAGGGTGGCGGTGCCACCGGCTGGAACCCGTGGCCATCAGGGCCGGACTGAAGCTGGTACCCGGGCGTGGCAGGGGGGCTCGACAGCGCCCCCTGGAATGGGGTCCGAAATCTTGGTCCATATATCGAACACACTTGCATGTAATAATATGAAACCATAATATGAAACACGCTTGCATGTAATATGAAATGTTTTTTTTTTTTTAAGTGACAAGACAAAGAATATTACTTGTCTGATATATATATATATATATATATATATATATATAAATATAGTTGCTAAGATAAGAATAATAATATATATATATATATATTTATATTTATATATATATATATATAAATATAAATAAATATAGCTGCGAGCAGCGATGGAGGGCCCAAGCCGGTGACACCGCCACCCCGGTCAGAACCCGTGGCCATCAGGGCCGGACTGAAGCTGGTACCCGGGCGTGGCAGGGGGGCTCGACAGCGCCCCCTGGAATGGGGTCCGAAATCTTGGTCCATATATCAAACACTCTTGCATGTAATAATATGAAACTCAGTACACATATAGATCTCATCAGGCCGAACAACTTTCGTGCTCTAAGTTTTACAAAAGCCCAACAGGAAGTCGGTTATTATACGTTGTTTGGAAAACGCATACAATGGAATGTGAAATACTCCTCCTAGGGAATTCATCCGATCGCCGCCAAACTCGGTGTGAATGAAGTCAAGACATTGAGGATGAATTCTTGCGAACAGATTTTTGATATCTCGAACGGTTTGGCCGTGGCGAGGAAACGAATTTATGGTGAATAATGGGACACAGGAAGTGTGTTATAACTTCTGCATATATTATCTGATCTTGATGAAACTTCAGCAGTGTGTTCGTTGTAAGAGGCCGATCACATGGATGTGACCTTTGTGAGTCAAAGTTATAGCGCCACCAACTGGCAACAGGAAGTGTCACTTTCAAAATGCTTTGAAATCACTCTTATTTTTACCCGATTTGCTTAACTTTGTGTATAATGTAGACACACGGCAGATGTAGACCTGTGAAAGGATTATTGATATCTTAGATACTGTTGCCGTGGCAACGCATCAAACTTTAATATTCTTTTCGGATGCTTTTGAGACTCTTCACATGCTTGAAAATGCATGAAACTCGACAGACACATCACATTTATTATACAGTAGACATGTGCAAAGTTTCAGAAACGGGCGTGGTGGAATGGCTCAGTAGCGCCACCTTTAGTCAAAAATGGGGGCTTAGTTTTTCCTAGAATCACAAAACTTGGTAGGTGTATTGTTCTCATCAAGCAGGACACCTTTCTAATTTACAGTCATAACCTCAGACCCACAGGAAGTCAGATATTTTGGTTTGAATGTGGATTTTCTGGAGAATTTTCTCTCTCTCTCTGTGTGTCTGTGTGTGTGGGGGGGGGGGATTTATCTATTCCATTTAATCTTTGTTTTTCAAGGTTTCAGGGACTTTTGGGGCCCTTAACGTGCTCAAAAACTCTTGAAACTTTCCACACAGGTCAGAACCCACAGTCATCAGAGCCGGGCTGAAGCTGGTACCCGGGCGTGGCAGGGGGGCTCAACAGCGCCCCCTTGGACACGGTCTGAAAACTTGGTCCATATATCAAACACGCTTGCATGAATTAATATGAAACTCGGTACACATATAGATCTCATCGGGCCAAACAACTTCCGCACTCTAAGTTATTAGCTCTGCCCAACAGGAAGTCGGCTATTATGGGTTGTTTGAAAAACGCATGCTGTGGAATTTAATGTACTCATCCTAGAGAATTCATCCAATCGCCTCCAAACTCGGTCAGCATGAAGTCAAGACATTGAGGATGCTAAATTCCGGACGGATTTTTGATATCTCGAACGGTTTGGCCGTGGCGAGGAAACAATGGCGAGAAAAGAGAAACACAAAGTAATATAACTTCTGCATACGTTAACTGATCTTGATGAAACTTCAGCAGTGTGTTCGTGGTAAGAGGCCGATCAGATGGATGTAACTATTGTGAGTCAAAGTTATAGCGCCACCAACTGGCATATATATATATATATATATATATATATATATATATATATATATAAATATAAATATAAATATAAATATATATATATATATATATATATATATATATATATATATATATATATATATATATATATATATATATATACACAGTACCAGTCAAAAGTTTGGAAACACTACTATTTTTACAAAAAACAAAACAAAAAAAAACAAAAAAAAATCAGTAATATTATGAAATATTATTACAATTTAAAATAATGGTTCTCTTTTTTAATATACTTTAAAATGTAATTTATTTTTGTGATGCAAAGCTGAATTTTCATCAGCAAGTACTCCAGTCTTTGGTGTCTTATGATCCTTCAGAAATCATTCTAATATGATGATTTGATACTCAGTTATTATCAATGATGGAAACAGTTGTGCTGCTTAATATATTTTTTTGGAATACCTTTTTCAGGATTCATTGAGTAAAACGTTAACAGCATTTATTCATAAAAACAGCATTTATTCAAAATAAAAACATTTCTAACAATATAAATCGTTACCATCACCTTTTATCAATTTAACGCATTCTTGTTGAATTAAAGTACTAATTTCTTTAAAAAAAAAAGTTATTGTTCCCAAACTTTTGAACGGTAGTGTATATTGTTACAAAAGATTTCTATTCTAAATAAATAAAGTTCTTTTTAACTTTTTATTCATCAAATAATCCTGAAAAAAGTATCTCAGGTTATAAAAAAATATTAAGCAGCACAACTGTTTCCAACATTGATCATAAATCAGCATATTAGAATGATTTCTGAAGGATCATAAGACACCAAAGACTGGAGTACTTGCTGATGAAAATTCAGCTTTGCATCACAAAAATAAATTACATTTTAAAGTATATTAAAAAAGAGAACCATTATTTTAAATTGTATATATTTCATAATATTACTGTTTTTTTTTTTTTTTTTTTGTTGTTTTTTTTAACTGCAGGTTTGATGAGCATAAGAGACTTCTTTCAAAAGCATTAAAAATATTTAATATATTAAAAAAAAATTCCAAACTTTTGACTGGTACTGTATATATATATATATATATAGCTGCGAGCAGATGGAGGGCCCAAGCCGGTGACACCGCCACCCCGGTGGCTTTAGTGTAACTAAAGGCACCAGGGTGGCGGTGCCACCGGCTTGGGCCCGCAATCGCTGCTCGCAGCTATATTTCATTTTTGGTTTTTCAGCTAAATGTAAACTTAACTTTTGTTTTCTGCTAAATAAATCACTATTGTGTCTCTATTATTCATTTGACAGTATTACATTTTCATGTTATGATAATTGCTATAGCTGAAATTTAAAAATGTTTAAATGTGAAAATAAATAATTTGCTATTAAATTTAAGTATTTGGTGCTGTGATGAACACCATTGCGAATACAAAAATCCAAATGGCTGTTTAAAACATTTAAATACTGTTCAGAAACAGAATGTAGCACAGCTGCTTTGTTTATGGGGGTTACTGGGGTAAAAGCTGCATTTCTGCTGTTCCATAAGAGAGTGAACGTGCATTTTTATTCAGTTGCACCTCCACTCGATATGCTGGCCTCCCATCCATGTTCTAAAAATCTGAATAGTTCGTAAGGTCCACTATAGAGATCCGTACTAGTGCCCACAATAACAGTACAGTGCATGTTTATTATCGTGCTATATTGTATTACCTTATATCAGGAAATGTCTTCAATCTGTCTCTCTGTGTAACATTTATACTAAATTAATTATAAAGTATATTTGGCTTTTATGAATGTGATCAATACAAAATTATCTTTTTGTTCTTCTCAGCCACAGTTGAGAGCTCTCAGAAGGCTTACCAAGATGCTTTTGAGATAAGCAAGAAGGACATGCAGCCCACGCACCCCATACGGTTGGGTCTTGCCCTCAACTTTTCAGTTTTTTACTACGAGATCCTCAACTCTCCTGAGAATGCCTGTCACCTCGCCAAGACAGTTAGTATCGAAATGACTAGCAGCATAAGGGGCTGTTCACACAGGACAAGTTCTTCTTTAACAAAAGCTGGATTGTTTTCAACTTGCCAAACATTGAGACAAGGGACAGTTGCCAAAAACAGCCATGCATGTTTACATTTTGTTTTGATCTCAGATAAATGTAACAACTCATCCTGTGTTAACAGCCTCTAATCTATACACTTCATCACATAAATGTGTATTTTATTCCTTTTACTACATTGAATGATTTTTGAGCTGTATCCATTAGAAGCACCTGTATATTTCACTCATTCAGCCCAAATGAGAAATTTGAGGGTTTTTTTTATTACAGGCTTTTGATGAAGCTATTGCTGAGCTTGACACTTTAAATGAGGACTCCTACAAAGACAGCACATTGATCATGCAGCTTCTAAGGGACAACCTCACTGTGAGTCCTCCATCACACATACTGCACCAGTTATGTTTAAGTGCTTTATTAATTAATATATTGATTCTTATGCCTGCAGCTTTGGACGTCAGAAAACCAAGGTGACGAAGCAGGCGATAATGAGAACTAGGGGAGCTGCACTGATCTCCAAACACTCACACATCCATTTTAAATACACAAATGGCTTCCACCAACCCTTCACCTCATTCCACCCAAAACCACCCACCCCTCTCCATTCAGTTCCTAGCCCCTTCCCCTATACCTTCTGATTGATGATCAGCACCCACAGAAAGACGCTCAGCAAAGCCCCTTACAGACACCAGTGGCTGGGAGGGGGGTGGGTCACAGGGAGACATGCTGACATTATAGCAGGTCCAGTCATTTTGTTTGTGAATTTAATGTGTACTGATTATTTAACCCTGTCCATTATGTGTCTCTGAGTGTCTGTAAGTGACTATCGCTAACAGAGAGTAACTGAGTGGCTGTGTGAGTATGTGTGTTTGTATGTAGTGAGTGTAAGAGTGAGTGTATTGGGGATCAGGGGTTGTGAACTCTAATCGTCCTTCCTGATAATTCCCTTTGTTCCACTTTAGCTGGTTGTGCATTTTTTTTAATTTTTTTTTTACGGTCATATTTTTTAGTATAATTCATTGGTATTTACAGGTTTTATTGTATGGTTATTAAACTGGCAGTTTATTTTCACCAAATACTAATTCTGACTTATCTGCTTTCTTGTTTGAATCTGTTTCTGATTAAGCTGTATTTTTTTTACTTCATATTCTTAAACACAAGCCATTTCATTTTTTAACATTGATAAGAGGACACTATTGTATTTCATATTCAAAACTCATTACTACCATTTAAATAGTATGAGTAAAAACAGCTTTTAAGTTCTCTTGCAAACAAAAGCCCTATGTGTTAAATAGTTTCTGCTTCAACATTATACTCTTATAAAACCTGACAGTCAATATAAATCAACAGAAGTTAAATATTTAAACAGGTTTTAACATGAGGCTGGAATGGCATGTTTGAAAAAGTCCCATATTTTTTGCCACTAGGTGTGTGTGAGATTTCTATTTTGAAAGAAATTACTACTTTTATTCAACACAGATGCATTAAATTGGTCAAAAGGGACAGTTAAAGACATTTGTTACCAAAGATTTCTATTTTAAATAATTGTTTTAAACATTGATCATTATACTTTTTTTTTTTTTTTTTTTTTTTTTTTTTTTAAACATTAGAATGATTTCTTTGTTGTAAGGATGCTTAAAACTCAGCTTTGTCATTACAGGAATAAATTAAATCTTAAAATATACATAAATAGAAAACAGTAGTAAACAGAAAATAGTTATGTTAAATTGCTATATTTCACAATATTACTATATCAAAATATCACTATCAAGTAAATGCAGTCTTGGTGACCATACAAGACGACTTTCTTAAACATTTAAAAAAATCTTACTGACCCCAAATGGTAGAGTAAGCAAAAAAGGTGAATTCCAGTTTTATCAATTTTGTATAGTCAGGTCACCATTTATTTAGCGCTTTTAACAATATAGATTGTTTCAAACCAGCTTTACAGTGATAATAATGACAGTAACAGAGATTATTTTGGATTTACAGCAGCTCTAGAATAATGTTATTGTCCAGCTAAAGTTAGTTTTGATTGATTGATTTACTTCCGTTGCAAAGATCATTAGTTATTAACTTAGGGGCTGCTAACATGACACCGTTCTAACAGAAAACCCTCAATGCACTCCGGCCCGCTGATCTGCTCAAAATGATTTTTAAATGGTTTTAAAGTTCGGGAGGAGCATGTTCAGATAATTAACACAAGTGGAGGGCACTCAGCAATCAATGGTAAGAGGTATACATTCAGCAGTCTCACCTCAATCCATTGACAGTTCAGCAGCATCCCTTCTCCACACTTCTAGTCCTAACCACTTACATACGGGGTTCAGGCCGAACTCCAAGCTCGGAGCCCTCCCCCTGGATAGCACGCCAAATACACATTAAACTTTACCCCCTCTAATTGTATGGAAGTGTGAACTCATGAAACAGTGCCTGGTGGCTCGAGAACGCAAACCTTGAAATAGGTTCAAAGGTGCAAGCCTTGAACATGTGCGCAGGTGTGTAGTCCTTTACAAACCAACCCTCAACAAACTACTTGTCTGGTCTTAAAAATGTATAATTAGGGCCCAAGCCCTGAAAGGGCGAAGGCCCTATTGTTTTCGGTAGGATTATTTTTTTCTATTATTATTAGGGCCCAAGCCCTGAAAGGGCGAAGGCCCTATTGTTTTCGTAAGGATTATTTTTAGGGCCCAAGCCCTGAAAGGGCGGAGGCCCTATTGTTTTCGTAAGGATTATTTATTAGGGCCCAAGCCCTGAAAGGGTGAAGGCCCTATTGTTTTCGTAAGGATTATTTTTAGGGCCCAAGCCCTGAAAGGGCGGAGGCCCTATTGTTTTCGTAAGGATTATTATTAGGGCCCAAGCCCTGAAAGGGCGAAGGCCCTATTGTTTCCGGTAGGATTATTATTATTAGGGCCCAAGCCCTGAAAGGGCGAAGGCCCTATTGTTTTCGGTAGGATTATTTATAATTATTAGGGCCCAAGCCCTGAAAGGGCGAAGGCCCTATTGTTTTCGGTAGGATTATTATTATTATTAGGGCCCGAGCACCGATGGTGTGAGGACCCTCTTGGAATTGCTCTGTTTATTATTATTATTAGGGCCCAAGCCCTGAAAGGGCGAAGGCCCTATTGTTTTCGTTAGGATTATTATTATTATTATTATTATTAGGGCCCGAGCACCGATGGTGTGAGGACCCTCTTGGAATTGCTCTGTTTATTATTATTATTAGGGCCCAAGCCCTGAAAGGGCGAAGGCCCTATTGTTTTCGTTAGGATTATTAGGGCCCAAGCCCTGAAAGGGCGAAGGCCCTATTGTTTTCGTTAGGATTATTATTATTAGGGCCCAAGCCCTGAAAGGGCGAAGGCCCTATTGTTTTCGGTAGGATTATTATTATTATTATTATTATTATTATTATTATTATTATTTTGTCAACCTTTCGGGCACTTTTGGGGCCCTTAACATGCTCGAAAACTCTTGAAATTTTGCACACAGGTCAGAACCCGCGGCCATCAGGGCCGGGCTGAAGCTGGTACCCGGGCGTGGCAGGGGGCCTCGACAGCGCCCCCTGGAACGGGATCCGAACACTTGTCCATAAATCAGACACGCTTGCATGTAATAATATGAAACTCGGTACACATATAGACCTCATCGGGCCGAACAACTTTCGTGCTCTAAGTTTTACGCCAGACCAACAGGAAGTCAGCTATTATGGGTTGTTTGGAAACGCATGCTGTGGAATTTGATGTACTCCTCCTAGGAAATTCATCCATTCGCCTCCAAACTCGGTCGGCATGAAGTCAAGACATTGAGGATGCTAAATTGCGGACGGATTTTTGATATCTCGAACGGTTTGGCCGTGGCAAGGAAACGAATTTATGGCGAATAATTCAAACAGGAAGTGTGTTATAACTTTTGCATACATTAACTGATCTTGATGAAACTTCAGCAGTGTGTTAGTTGTAAGAGGCCGATCACATGGATGTGACATTTGTGAGTCAAAGTTATAGCGCCACCAACTGGCAACAGGAAGTGTGTCACTTTCAAAATGCTTTGAAATCACCCTCTTATTTTTACCCGATTTGCTTCAAACTTTGTGTATAATGTAAACACACGGCAGATGTAGACCTGTGAAAGGATTATTGATATCTTAGATACTGTTGCCGTGGCAACGCATCAAACTTTACTATTCTTTTCGGATGCTTTTGAGACTCTTCACATGCTTGAAAATGCATGAAACTCGACAGACACATCACATTTATTATCCAGTAGACATGTGCAAAGTTTCAGAAACGGGCGTGGTGAAATGGCTCAGTAGCGCCACCTTTAGTCAAAAGTGGGGGGGGTTAGTTTTATCAACAGCAACAAAACTTGGTATGTGTATTGTTCTCATCAAGACGGACAACTTTCTAATTTACAGTAACTAGCTCGGACCAAGAGGAAGAGAGATATTTTGGTTTGAATGTGGATTTTCTGGAGAATTTTCTCTCCCTCTCTCTGTCTCTGTGTCTCTGTGTGTGTGAGGGGAGGGGGGGATTTGACTATTGCTTTTATATTGTTAATCAAGGTTTCAGGGGCTTTTGGGGTCCTTAACGTGCTCAAAAACTCTTGAAACTTTGCACACAAGTCAGAACCCCCTGGCATCAGGGCCGGGCTGAAGCTGGTACCCGGGCGTGGCAGGGGGGCTCAACAGCGCCCCCTTAAACTGGGTCTGAAAACTTGGTCCATAGATCAAACATGCTTGCATGAATTAATATGAAACTCGGTACACATATAGATCTCATCGGGCCGAACAACTTTTCCCCGGTCAAGTTTTACGCCAGCCCAACAGGAAGTCGGCTATTATGGGTTGTTTGGAAAACGCTTGCTGTGGAATGCGAAGTACTCCTCCTAGAGAATTCATCCAATCCCCACCAAACTCGGTGTGCATGAAGTCAAGTCATTGAGGATGCTAAATTGCGGAAGGATTTTTGATATCTCGAACGGTTTGGCCGTGGTGAGGAAACGAATTTATGGCGAGAAAAGATAAACACGAAGCGGTATAACTTCTGCATACATTAACTGATCTTGATGAAACTTCACCAGTGTGTTCGTGGTAAGAGGCCGATCAGATGGATGTAACTATTGTGTGTCAAAGTTATAGCACCACCAACTGGCAGCAGGAAGTGTGTCACTTTCAAAATGCCTTTGACAAAAGTGGGGGGGTTAGTTGTATATACAGTAACAAAAATCAGTACGTACATTGGTCTCATCGAGCCGGACAACTTTCTAATTTAAAGTAATTTGCTCCAACCAACAGGAAGTCAGATATTTAGGTCTGAATGTGGATTTTTGGGATGTTTCAGACTCTGAGTTTTTAGCTACTCCTCCTAACTGGTTTATTTTTTTCACACCAAACTTTTTCAACACGATGAAAATACATTAAAGATGCTAAATTGTGAACGGATATTAAATATTTCAAACAGTTTTGATATAGTGAGGGATTAAAGTAATGTACAAAAAGGAAACGCTAAAAGCCTCATCTTCTAAAAATGTAATTATACACCATTTATTTCTATATAAAAGTATACAAATATCACAACTAAACCCATTTTATTCTTTTTTTTTTTCAATTTAAGAATTACTTATACGTTTAAAAATAGCAATTGTACTCTTTAGTCCCATAAAAGTCAAGTCATACATAGGGCTATACTGCCCTCTTGTGTTCAAAATCAGGTAGGCCTATTGTATCTATATAAAAATATACTAGGTATGTGACGGTGAGAATATTTTACCACCGGTTAATCAACGGGTTAATCAACGTTAATCAATGTTGTGGAATATTTTCAGTGTATCATAAAATCAGAATAAAGTAAGACAAGTAATATTTTCTGTCTTCTATATATATATATATATATGTATATATATATATATATATATATATATATAGTGTGTGTGTGTATGTATATATATATATATATACACATATATATATATATGTGTGTATATGTATGTATGTATGTATGTGTATATATATATATATATATATAAATATAGCTGCGAGCAGCGATGAAGGGCCCAAGCCGGCGGCACCGCCACCCCGGCACCGGGGTTGCGGTGCCACCGGCTTGGGCCCGTAATCGCTGCTCGCAGCTATATTTATTATTATTATTATTAGGGCCCAAGCCCTGAAAGGGCGAAGGCCCTATTGTTTTCGTTAGGATTATTATTATTATTATTAGGGCCCAAGCCCTGAAAGGGCGAAGGCCCTATTGTTTTCATTAGGATTATTATTATTAGGGCCCAAGCCCTGAAAGGGCGAAGGCCCTATTGTTTTCGTTAGGATTATTATTATTAGGGCCCAAGCCCTGAAAGGGCGCAGAGCCCTATTGTTTTCGGTAGGATTATTGTTTATTATTATTAGGGCCCAAGCCCTGAAAGGGCGAAGGCCCTATTGTTTCCGGTAGGATTATTTATTATTATTAGGGCCCAAGCCCTGAAAGGGCGAAGGCCCTATTGTTTTCGGTAGGATTATTTATTATTATTATTATTATTAGGGCCCAAGCCCTGAAAGGGCGAAGGCCCTATTGTTTCCGGTAGGATTATTTATTAGGGCCCAAGCCCTGAAAGGGCGAAGGCCCTATTGTTTTCGGTAGGATTATTATTAGGGCCCAAGCCCTGAAAGGGCGAAGGCCCTATTGTTTTCGGTAGGATTATTAGGGCCCAAGCCCTGAAAGGGCGAAGGCCCTATTGTTTCCGGTAGGATTATTTATTATTAGGGCCCGAGCACCGATGGTGTGAGGACCCTCTTGGAATTGCTCTGTTTATTATTAGGGCCCGAGCACCGATGGTGTGAGGACCCTCTTGGAATTGCTCTGTTTATTAGGGCCCAAGCCCTGAAAGGGCGAAGGCCCTATTGTTTCCGGTAGGATTATTAGGGCCCAAGCCCTGAAAGGGCGAAGGCCCTATTGTTTTCGGTAGGATTATTTATTATTAGGGCCCAAGCCCTGAAAGGGCGCAGAGCCCTATTGTTTTCGTAAGGATTATTATTAGGGCCCAAGCCCTGAAAGGGCGAAGGCCCTATTGTTTTCGGTAGGATTATTTATTAGGGCCCAAGCCCTGAAAGGGCGAAGGCCCTATTGTTTTCGTAAGGATTATTTTTTTTTTTTTTCTTCATTATTTTTTTTTTTGCCTTTTTGCCACTTTTGGGGCCCTTAACATGCTCAAAAACTCTTGAAACTTTGCACACAGGTCAGAACCCGCGGCCATCAGGGCCGGGCTGAAGCTGGTACCGGGGCGTGGCAGGGGGGCTCGACAGCGCCCCCTGGAATGGGGTCCGAAATCTTGGTCCATATATCAAACACGCTTGCATGTAATAATATGAAACTCAGTACACATATAGATCTCATCGGGCCGCACAACTTTCGTGCTCTAAGTTTTACAAAAGCCCAACAGGAAGTCGGTTATTATACGTTGTTTGGAAAACGCATACAATGGAATGTGAAATACTCCTCCTAGGGAATTCATCCGATCGCCGCCAAACTCGGTGTGAATGAAGTCAAGACATTGAGGATGAATTCTTGCGAACAGATTTTTGATATCTCGAACGGTTTGGCCGTGGCGAGGAAACGAATTTATGGCGAATAATGGGACACAGGAAGTGTATTAAAACTTCTGCATACATTATCTGATCTTGCTGAAACTTCAGCAGTGTATTCGTTGTAAGAGGCCGATCACATGGATGTGACCTTTGTGAGTCAAAGTTATAGCGCCACCAACTGGCAACAGGAAGTGTGTCACTTTCAAAATGCTTTGAAATCACTTTCTTATTTTTACCCGATTTGCTTAAAACTTTATGTGTATAATGTAGACACACGGCAGATGTAGACCTGTGAAAGGATTATTGATATCTTAGATACTGTTGCCGTGGCAACGCATCAAACTTTAATATTCTTTTCGGATGCTTTTGAGACTCTTCACATGCTTGAAAATGCATGAAACTCGACAGACACATCACATTTATTATCCAGTAGACATGTGCAAAGTTTCAGAAACGGGCGTGGTGGAATGGCTCAGTAGCGCCACCTTTAGTCAAAAATGGGGGCTTAGTTTTTCCTAGAATCACAAAACTTGGTAGGTGTATTGTTCTCATCAAGCAGGACACCTTTCTAATTTACAGTCATAACCTCAGACCCACAGGAAGTCAGATATTTTGGTTTGAATGTGGATTTTCTGGAGAATTTTCTCTCTCTCTCTGTGTGTCTGTGTGTGTGTGTGTGGGGGGGGGGGGATTTGTGTATTCCATTTAATCTTTGTTTTTCAAGGTTTCAGGGGCTTTTGGGGCCCTTAACATGCTCGAAAACTCTTGAAACTTTGCACACAGGTCAGAACCCACGGCCATCAGGGCCGGGCTGAAGCTGGTACCCGGGCGTGGCAGGGGGGCTCGACAGCGCCCCCTGGAATGGGGTCCGAAATCTTGGTCCATATATCAAACACGCTTGCATGTAATAATATGAAACTCAGTACACATATAGATCTCATCGGGCCGAACAACTTTCGTGCTCTAAGTTTTACAAAAGCCCAACAGGAAGTCAGTTATTATACGTTGTTTGGAAAACGCATGCAATGGAATGTGAAATACTCCTCCTAGGGAATTCATCCAATCGCCTCCAAACTCGGTCAGCATGAAGTCAAGACATTGAGGATGAAAAATTGCCAGGGGATTTTTGATATCTCGAATGGTTTGGCCGTGGCGAGATAACTAATTTATGGCGAATAATGGAAACAGGAAGTGTGTTATAACTTCTGCATACATTAACTGATCTTGATGAAACTTCAGCAGTGTGTTCATTGTAAGAGGCCGATCACATTGATGTGACTATTGTGAGTCAGAGTTATAGCGCCACCAACTGGCAGCAGGAAGTGTGTCACTTTCAAAATGCTTTGAAATCACCGTCTTATTTTTACCCGATTTGCTTCAAACTTTATGTGTATAATTTAAACACATGGCAGATGTAGACCTGTGAAAGGATTATTGATATCTTAGATACTGTTGCCGTGGCAACGCATCAAACTTTAATATTCTTTTCGGATGCTTTTGAGACTCTTAGCATACTTGAAATTGGATGAAACTCAACAGATACATCACACTTATTAGCCAGTAGACATGTGAAAAGTTTCAGAAACGGGTGTGGCAGGGGGGCTCAACGGCGCCCCCTTGAACGGGGTCTGAAAACTTGGTACATATATCAAACACGCTTGCATGAATTAATATGAAATTCGGTACACATATAGATCTCATCGGGCCAAACAACTTTTCCCTGGTCAAGTTTCACGCCAGCCCAACAGGAAGTCGGCTATTATGGGTTGTTTGGAGAACGCTTGCTGTGGAATGTGAAATACTCCTCCTAGAAAATTCATCCCATCCCCACCAAACTCGGTGTGCATGAAGTCAAGACTTTGAGGATGCTAAATTGCGGACGGATTTTTGATATCTCGAACGGTTTGGCCGTGGCGAGGAAACGAATTTATGGCGAGAAAAGAGAGACACGAAGTGTTATAACTTCTGCACACATTAACTGATCTTGATGAAACTTCAGTAGTGTGTTCGTGGTAAGAGGCCGGTCAGATGGATGCAACTATTGTGAGTCAAAGTTATAGCGCCACCAACTGGCAACAAGAACTGTGTCACTTTCAAAATGCTTTTGGCAAAATGGGGGGTTACTTTTACCCACAGTTACAAAAATCAGTACATATATTGGTCTCATCGAGCCGGACAAGTTTCTATTTTACAGTAATTAGCTCTGACCAACAGGAAGTCAGATATTTTGGTTTGAATGTGGATTTATTTGCAAAATCGGCCTCTGAATTTTATATATATATATATTTTAAAGTGACAAGACAGAGAATATTACTTGTCCGATATATATATATATATATATATATTACATTTATATATATATATATATATATATATATATATATATATATATATATATATAAATATAGCTGCGAGCAGCGATGGAGGGCCCAAGCCGGTGACACCGCCACCCCGGTGCCTTTAGTGCAACTAAATGCACCAGGGTGGCGGTGCCACCGGCTTGGGCCCGCAATCGCTGCTCGCAGCTATATTTATTATTATTATTATTATTATTATTATTTTTCTGTCAACCTTTCGGGCACTTTTGAGACCCTTAACGTGCTCGAAAACTCTTGAAACTTTGCACACGGGTCAGAACCCGTGGCCATCAGGGCTGGGCTGAAGCTGGTACCCGGGCGTGGCAGGGTGGCTCGACAGCGCCCCCTTGAACGGGGTCCGAAAACTTGGTCCATAAATCAGACACGCTTGCATGTAATAATATGAAACTCGGTACACATATAGATCTCATCGGGTCGAACAACTTTCGTACTTTTACTTTTTACGCCAGCCCAACAGGAAGTCGGCTATTATGGGTTGTTTTGAAACGCATGCTGTGGAATTTAATGTACTCCTCCTAGAGAATTCATCCAATCGCCTCCAAACTCGGTCAGCATGAAGTCAAGACATTGAGGATGCTAAATTGCGGACGGATTTTTGATATCTCGAACGGTTTGGCCGTGGCGAGGAAACGAAATTAGGGCGAATAATGGAAACAGGAAGTGTGTTATAACTTCAGCATACATTAACTGATCTTGATGAAACTTCAGCAGTGTGTTCGTTGTAAGAGGCCGATCACATGGATGTGACTATTGTGAGTCAAAGTTATAGCGCCACCAACTGGCAGCAGGAAGTGTGTCACTTTCAAAATGCTTTGAAATCACCCTCTTATTTTAATCTGATTTGCTTCAAACTTTATGTGTATAATGTAGACACATGGCAGATGTAGACCTGTGAAAGGATTATTGATATCTTAGATACTGTTGCCGTGGCAACGCATCAAACTTTAATATTCTTTTCGGATGCTTTTGAGACTCTTCACATGCTTGAAAATGCATGAAACTCGACAGACACATCACATTTATTAGCCAGTAGACATGTGCAAAGTTTCAGAAATAGGCGTGGTGAGGGGCTCAGTAGCGCCACCTTTAGTCAAAAATGGGGGCTTAGTTTTTCCTAGAATCACAAAAATCGGTATGTATATTGTTCTCATCGAGCCGGACAACTTTCTAATTTACACTTATAAGCTCCAACCAACAGGAAGAGAGATATTTTGGTTTGAATGTGGACTTTCTGAAGAATTTTCTCTCTCTCTCTGTGTGTCTGTGTGTGTGTGGGGGGGGGTTTGTCTATTCCATTTAATCTTTGTTTTTCAAGGTTTTAGGGGCTTTTGGCGCACTTAACGTGCTCAAAAACACTTGAAACTTTTCACACAGGTCAGAACCCACGATCATCAGGGCCGGGCTGAAGCTGGTACACGGGCGTGGCAGGGGGGCTCAACAGCGCCCCCTTGAACACAGTCTGAAAACTTGGTCCATATATCAAACACGCTTGCATGAATTAATATGAAACTCGGTACACATATAGATCTCATCGGGCCGAACAACTTCCGCACTCTAAGTTATTAGCTCCGCCCAACAGGAAGTCGGCTATTATGGGTTGTTTGAAAAACGCATGCTGTGGAATTTGAAACACTCATCCTAGAGAATTCATCCGATCCCCACCAAACTCGGTCAGCATTAAATCAAGACATTGAGAATGCTAAATTGCGGACGGATTTTTGATATCTCGCACGGTTTGGCCGTGGCGAGGACACGAATTTATGGCGAATAATGGAAACAGGAAGTGTGTTATAACTTCTGCATACATTAACTGATCTTGATTAAACTTCAGCAGTGTGTTTGTTGTAAGAGGCCGATCACATGGATGTGACTATTGTGAGTCAAAGTTATAGCGCCACCAACTGGCAGCAGGAAGTGTGTCACTTTCAAAATGCTTTGAAATCACCCTCTTATTTTTACCCGATTTGCTTCAAACTTTATGTGTATAATGTAGACACACGGCAGATGTAGACCTGTGAAAGGTTTATTGATATCTTAAATACTGTTGCCGTGGCAACGCATCAAACTTTAATATTCTTTTCAGATGCTTTTGAGACTCTTAACATACTTGAAATTGGATGAAACTCGACAGACACATCACATTTATTATCCAGTAGACATGTGCAAAGTTTCAGAAACGGGCGTGGTGAGGGGCTCAGTAGCGCCACCTTTAGTCAAAAATGGGAGCTTAGTTTTAAGTAGAGTCACAAAAATCGTTATGTATATTGTTCTCATCAAGCCGGACAAATTTCTAATTTATAGTCATAAGCTGTGACCAACAGGAAGTGAGATATTTTGGTTTGAATGTGATTTTTTGGAGAATTCTCTCCCTCTCTCTCTCTGCCTCTGCGTCTCTGTGTGTGTGAGGGGTGGGGGGATTTGTCTTTTGAGTGAGATTTGTTTAAAATTCCTGTTTTTCAAGGTTTCAGGGTCTTTTGGGGCCTTTAACGTGCTCGAAAACTCTTGAAACTTTGCACACAGGTCAGAACCCGCGGCCATCAGGGCCGGGCTGAAGCTGGTACCCGGGCGTGGCAGGGGGGCTCAACAGCGCCCCCTGGAACGGGATCCGAACACTTGTCCATAAATCAAACACACTTGCATGTAATGATATGAAACTCGGTACACATATAGATCTCATCGGGCCGAACAACTTTCGTGCTCTAAATTTTACGCCAGCCCAACAGGAAGTCGGCAATTATGGGTTGTTTGGAGAACGCTTGCTGTGGAATTTGAAACACTTCTCCTAGAGAATTAATTAAATCGCCACCAAACTCGGTGAGCATGAAGTCAAGACATTGAGGATGCTAAATTGCGGACGGATTTTTGATATCTCAAACGGTTTGGCCGTGGCGAGGACACGAATTTATGGCGAGAAAAGAGAAACACGAAGTGTTATAACTTCTGCACACATTAACTGATCTTGATGAAACTTCAGCAGTGTGTTCGTGGTAAGAGGCCGATCAGATGGATGTGACTATTGTGAGTCAAAGTTATAGCGCCACCAACTGGCAGCAGGAAGTGTGTCACTTTCAAAATGTTTTTGACAAAAGTGGGGGGGTTAGTTTTACCCACAATTACAAAAATCAGTACGTATATTGGTCTCATCGAGCCGGACAACTTTCTAATTGACAGTTATTAGCTACGACCAACAGGGTGTCAGATATTTTGGTCTGAATATGGATTTTTTGTTAAATCAGCCTCTGAGTTTTTAGTTACTCCTCCTAAAAGGTTTATTTTATTCCCACCAAACTTTTTCAACATCATAAAAATATATTAATGATGCTAAATTGTAAACGGATATTGAATATCTCAAACGGTTTTGCTATGGCGAGGGATTAAATTAATGTCAAAAAGGAAGCAGGAAACATCTCATAACTTCTAAAAATGTAATTATACACCATGTATTTTTATATAAAAATATTAGAACTAAACCTATTTTATTCTGTTTTTGCAATTCAAGGAGTATGAAAAAGTAAAAAACAGGCTATTTAGTGCTATTTGGTTCAACAAAAAAGCAAACATAGGGCTATACTGCCCTCTTGTGTCCAAAAGGATATCAAAATACTATATAAAACGTTTTACTAGGTAGGCCTATTGTATTTAAATATAAATTTATTAGGTATATGACTGTGAGGATATTTTCCCATCGGTTAATCGACGTGTGACACGAGCGGGTGCTTTTAAATCGCTAACTATAGTATACTATATACTAGTAAAATACAGACGTCCGCACAGACATTGATAATGGTGCAGAGTAGAGCGAGCATTTTCAATGTATTCCTATGGATGTAGGAATTAACTAAAACATTTTATTTGTTTTTGTGTCCACTGTTAAACCGCAACCGCGTCACACACACACACACATTCCAGAATTGCTATCTTGACATCGCAGCCTGTTCATTATAGCCCTAAAACAATATAATAATAAAAATAGTCAACCTAACATAAACGAATTACACTGCTCTGTTTAAATAGTCAGTAGTACAATTTGTACCATTCACAGAAAGCAGAGCTCCACTGTGATGTTTCCAAGCACATTTTTGCGCGTGTGAAGAGGATGATTTTTTCCATCGATATTGGAACACAAGTGAAGTACAAAGCCTATAATAAAGAATAGTTTAGCATCCAAATACATCGCAAATATTGAAACATTTTGATTCTAATGAGAGGGTTACGTGAGACCAACACTGCTTACTTTCGTTTTTATTTTTACATTAAATTTAAAGGATTTGTTGTGGAATATTTTGAGTGTATCATAAAATCAGAATAAGGTAAGACAAGTAATATTTTCTGTCTTATATGTATATATATATATGTGTGTGTATATGTATATGTATGTGTGTGTGTGTGTATATATATATATATATATATATATATATATATATATATATTATATAGATAGATAGATAGATAGATAGATAGATATTTATACACATATATATATATATATATATATATATAAATATAGCTGCGAGCAGCGATGGAGGGCCAAAGCCGGCGGCACCGCCATCCCCGGTGCCTTTAGGTAACTAAAGGCTCCGGGGTTGCGGTGCCACCGGCTTGGGCCCGTAATCGCTGCTCGCAGCTATATTTATTATTATTATTATTATTATTATTATTAGGGCCCAAGCCCTGAAAGGGCGAAGGCCCTATTGTTTTCGGTAGGATTATTATTATTATTAGGGCCCAAGCCCTGAAAGGGCGAAGGCCCTATTGTTTTCGGTAGGATTATTTATTATTAGGGCCCAAGCCCTGAAAGGGCGAAGGCCCTATTGTTTTCGGTAGGATTATTTATTATTATTATTATTATTCTTATTTTTCTGTCAACCTTTCGGGCACTTATGAGACCCTTAACGTGCTCGAAAACTCTTGAAACTTTGCACACGGGTCAGAACCCGTGGCCATCAGGGCTGGGCTGAAGCTGGTACCCGGGCGTGGCCGGGTGGCTCGACAGCGCCCCCTTGAACGGGGTCCGAAAACTTGGTCCATAAATCAGACACGCTTGCATGTAATAATATGAAACTCGGTACACATATAGATCTCATCGGGCCGAACAACTTTCGTACTTTTACTTTTTACGCCAGCCCAACAGGAAGTCGGCTATTATGGGTTGTTTTGAAACGCATGCTGTGGAATTTAATGTACTCCTCCTAGAGAATTCATCCAATCGCCTCCAAACTCGGTCAGCATGAAGTCAAGACATTGAGGATGCTAAATTGCGGACGGATTTTTGATATCTTGAACGGTTTGGCCGTGGCGAGGAAACGAATTTATGGCGAAAAAATGAAACAGGAAGTGTGTTATAACTTCTGCATACATTAACTGATCTTGATGAAACTTCAGCAGTGTGTTCGTTGTAAGAGGCCGATCGCACAGATGTGACTATTGTGAGTCAAAGTTATAGCGCCACCAACAGGCAGCAGGAAGTACATCACTATTAAAATGCTTTGAAATCAGTGTCTTATTTTTACCCGATTTGCTTCAAACTTTATGTGTACAATGTAGACACACGGCAGATGTAAACCTGTGAAAGGATTATTGATATCTTAGATACTGTTGCCGTGGCAACGCATCAAACTTTAATATTATTTTTTGATGCTTTTGAGACTCTTAACATACTTGAAATTGCATGAAACTCAACAGACACATCACATTTATTAGCCCGTAGACATGTGCAAAGTTTCAGAAACGGGCGTGGTGGAATGGCTCAGTAGCGCCACCTTTAGTCAAAAATGGGGGCTTAGTTTTTCCTAGAATCACAAAACTTGGTATGTGTATTGTTCTCATCAAGACGGACAACTTTCTAATTTACATGAACCATCTCCGACCAACAGGAAGAGAGATATTTTGGTTTGAATGTGGATTTTCTGAAGAATTTTCTCTCCCTCTCTCTGTGTCTGTGTGTGTGTGAGGGGAGGGGGGGGATTGGACTATTGCTTTTATATTGTTAATCAAGGTTTCAGGGGCTTTTGGGGTCCTTAACGTGCTCAAAAACTCTTGAAACTTTGCACACAGGTCAGAACCCACGGCCATCAGGGCCGGGCTGAAGCTGGGACCCGGGCGTGGCTGGGGGGCTCAACAGCGCCCCCTTGAACGGGGTTCTAAAACTTGATCCATATATCAAACACGCTCGCATGAATTAATATGAAACTCGGTACACATATAGATCTCATCGGGCCGAACAACTTTACCCCGGTCAAGTTTTACGCCAGCCCAACAGGAAGTCGGCTATTATGGGTTGTTTGGAAAACGCTTGCTGTGGAATGTGAAATACTCCTCCTAGAAAATTCACCGTGTCCCCTTCAAACTCGGTGTGCATGTAGTCAAGACTTTGAGGATGCTAAATTGCGGACGGATTTTTGATATCTCGAACGGTTTGGCTGTGGCGAGGAATCGAATTTATGGCGAGAAAAGAGAAACACGGAAGTGGAATAACTTCTGCATACATTAACTGATCTTGATGAAACTTCAGCAGTGTGTTCGTGGTAAGAGGCCGATCAGATGGATGTAGCTATTGTGAGTCAAAGTTATAGCGCCACCAACTGGCAGCAGGAAGTGTGTCACTTTCAACATGCTTTTGACAAAAGTGGGGGGGTTAGTTTTAACTACAGTAAAGAAAAAACAGTTTGTATATTGTTCTCATCAAGCCGGACAACTTTCTAATTTACATTCAATAGCTCTGGCCATCAGGAAGTCAGATATTTTGGTCTGAATGTGAATTTTTTTGCAAAATCAGCCTCTGAATTTTTAGCCACTCCTCTTAAACTATTTATTTTATTCGTACCAAACTTTTTCAACATGATGAAACTACATTAAATATGCTAAATTGTGAATGGATAATAAATATCTCAAACGGTTTTGCTATGGCGAGGGATTAAAGTAATGTCCAAAAAGGAAACACTAAAAATCTTCTAAAAATGTAATTATATACCATTTATTTCTATATAAAAGAATACAAATATCACAACTAAACCCATTTTATTCTGTTTTTGCAATTCAAGAAGAATGAAAAGGTTAAAACAGGCTATTTAGTGCTATTTGGTTCAACAAAAAAGCAAACATAGGGCTATACTGCCCTCTTGTGTCCAAAAGGACATCAAAATAGTATATAAAACTTTTTACCAGGTAGGCCAATATTGTATTTAAATGTACATTTATTAGGTATGTGTCTGAGGATATTTTCCCACCGGTTAATCGACGTGTGACACGAGTGGGTGCTTTTAAATCGCTAATATAATAGTGAAAGAAAAATAATGATAATGTTGCACACACAAATCACACACATGTGGGAAAGAATAAACAACACTAAACCGCCATTAGGTGTCGCCAGGCATCCATCTTAATAAGCGAGTCATTGATTCATTCGTTCAAACGATTCGTTCGAATGAGTCGATCATGATTAAGACAGATGTTTATGGATTGATCATTCAATCTTTGAGTCAACCGATTCGTTAAAAATGCTGAATCGTTCAGTTATGAGAAAACACGTGATAAGTGATGGTTCTGCCGTGATCTTTGTTTAACTATTTTCGCTGCTGAAACAGAACAAAAACAGTCAACATTGCATCTAAAATGTAAGTGACTTAATTGTAACTGTTTATTAACCTGCTGTATGAAATCTAGGGGTGGGAGAAAAAAATTATTCTTAGATGCATCGCGATGCGGACGTGGACGATTCTGAATCGATTCACAAATGTCAAAAAATCGATTCTCTAAAAAAATTTTTTCTAATAACGTAATATTGACGGAAGGCAAAAGGCGGAACTCTAAGCGGACGTGCGTGCAGTCTGTGGCGCGCACATAACAGAGAAGTTTCTTCTGCTCACCAAGGCTGCATTTATTTGATTAAAAATACAAACAAAAACAGTAATATTGTAAAATATTATTCCAATTTAAAACAGCTGCTTTCTATTTTAATATATTTTAAACTGTTATTTATTCCTGTGATCAAAGCTGAGTTTTCAGCATCATTACTCCAGTCGTCACTGTCACATGATCCTTCAGAAATTATTCTAATATGATGATTGATACTCAAGAAACATTCATTATTATTTTAAATGTCGAAAACAGTTGTGTACAGTCTTTGATGAATAGAAAGTTCAAAAGAACAGCATTTATCTGAAATCTAAAGCTTTTGTAACATTAAACACTACCGCTCAAAAGTTTTGGGTTAGTAATAATTAAAATTTTATTTTTTGGGGAAATAAATAAAATAAATCAGTACTTTTATTTATGAAGGATGAGTTAAACTGATCAACAGTTACAGTAAAGACATTTATAATGTTAAAAATATATATATTTGAAATATATGCTGTTCTTTTGAACTTTACATTCATCAAAGCATTTTGAAAAAAAAAATCTGTACACAACTGTTTTCAACATTGAAAATAATAATGAATATTTATTGAGCATCAATCATCATATTAGTATGATTTCTGAAGGATCATGTGACACTGAAGACGGGAGTAATGATGCTGAAAACTCAACTTTGATCACAGAAATGAATTACTATGTAAAATATTTAAAAATTGAAAACAGCTGTTTTAAATTGGAATAATATTTCACAATATTACTGTTTTTGTTTGTATTTTTAATCAATAAATGCAGCCTTGGTGAGCAGAAGAGACTTCTCCTAAAAACATAAAAAATCTTACTGACCCCAAACTTTTGAACAATAATATATATATATATATATATATATATATATATATATATATATATATATATATATATATATATATATATATATATATATATACATATATATGTATGTGTGTGTATGTATGTATGTATATATATATATATATAAATATAGCTGCGAGCAGCGATGGAGGGCCAAAGCCGGCGGTACCGCCACCCCGGTGCCTTTAGGTAACTAAAGGCACCGGGGTTGCGGTGCCACCGGCTTGGGCCCGTAATCGCTGCTCGCAGCTATATTTATTATTATTATTATTTTTCTGTCAACCTTTCGGGCACTTTTGAGACCCTTAACGTGCTCGAAAACTCTTGAAACTTTGCACACGGGTCAGAACCCGCGGCCATCAGGGCCGGGCTGAAGCTGGTACCCGGGCGTGGCAGGGGGGCTCGACAGCGCCCCCTTGAACGGGGTCCGAAAACTTGGTCCATAAATCAGACACGCTTGCATGTAATAATATGAAACTCGGTACACCTATAGATCTCATCGGGCCGAACAACTTTCGTACTTTTACTTTTTACGCCAGCCCAACAGGAAGTCGGCTATTATGGGTTGTTTTGAAACGCATGCTGTGGAATTTAATGTACTCCTCCTAGAGAATTCATCCAATCGCCTCCAAACTCGGTCAGCATGAAGTCAAGACATTGAGGATGCTAAATTGCGGACAGATTTTTGATATCTCGAACGGTTTGGCCATGGCAAGGAAACGAATTTATGGCGAATAAGGGACACAGGAAGTGTGTTATAACTTCAGCATACATTATCTGATCTTGATGAAACTTCAGCAGTGTGTTCGTTGTAAGAGGCCGAACACAAGGATGTGACTATTGTGAGTCAAAGTTATAGCGCCACCAACTGGCAGCAGGAAGTGTGTCACTTTCAAAATGCTTTGAAATCACTCTCTTATTTTTACCCGATTTGCTTCAAACTTTATGTGTATAATGTAGACACACGGCAGATGTAGACCTGTGAAAGGATTATTGATATCTTAGATACTGTTGCCATGGCAACGCATCAAATTTTAATATTCTTTTTTGATGCTTTTGAGACTCTTAACATACTTGAAATTGCATGAAACTCGACAGACACATCACACTTATTATCCAGTAGACATGGGCAAAGTTTCAGAAACGGGCGTGGTGAGGGACTCAGTAGCGCCACCTTTAGTCAAAAATGGGGGCTTAGTTTTACCTAGAATCACAAAACTTGGTATGTATATTGTTCTTATCGAGCCGGACAACTTTCTAATTTACACTTATTAGCTCAAAGCAACAGAAAGTCAGATATTTTGGTTTGAATGTGATTTTTTGGAGAATTTTCTCTCTCTCTCTGTCTCTGAGTGTGTGAGGGGTGGGGGTGATTTGTCAGTTGAGTGAGATTTACTTTTTCATTTGTTTTTCAAGGTTTCTGGGGCTTTTGGGTCCCTAAACGTGCTCGAAAACTCTTGAAACTTTGCACACAGGTCAGAACCCGCGGCCATCAGGGCGGGGCTGAATCTGGTAAGCGGGCGTGGCAGGGGGGCTCAACAGCGCCCCCTTGAACGGGGTTCTAAAACTTGGTCCATATATCAAACACGCTTGCATGAATTAATTTGAAACTCGATACACATATAGATCTCATCGGGCCGAACTACTTTCGTGCTCTAAGTTTTACGCCAGCCCAACAGGAAGTCGGCTATTTAGGGTTGTTTGGAAACGCTTGCTGTGGAATTTAATGTACTCCTCCTAGGAAATACATCGATTCGCCTCCAAACTCAGTCAGCGTGAAGTCAAGACATTGAGGATGCTAAATTGCGGACGGATTTTTGATATCTCGAACGGTTTGGCTGTGGCGAGGAAACGAATTAATGGCGAGAAAAGAGAAACACGAAGTGTTATAACTAATGCATACATTAACTGATCTTTATGAAACTTCAGCAGTTTGTTCATGGTAAGAGGCCGATCAGATGGATGTAACTATTGTGTGTCAAAGTTAAAGCGCCACCAACTGGCAGCAGGAAATGTGTCACTTTCAAAATGCTTTTGACAAAAGTGGGGGGGGGTCGCTTTACCTACAGTAGCACAACTCAGTACGTATGTTGATCTCATCGACCCGGACAACTTTCTAATTTAAAGTCATTAGCTCCGACCATCAGGAAGTCAGATATTTTGGTTTGAATGTGGATTTTTTGCAAAATCAGCCTCCAAAAGGCACTAAAAGCCTCAAATCTTCTAAAAATGTAATTTTATACCATTTATTTCTATATAAAAGTATACAAATATCACAACTAAACCCATTTTATTCTGTTTTTTAAAAGAATTTTATTCTAATTTTATTCTAAATTTTAAAACAGTAAAGTAAAAAAAAAAATCAAGTCATACATAGGGCTATACTGCCCTCTTGTGTCCAAAAGGACATCAAAATAATATATAAAACTTTTTACCAGCTAGGCCAATAATGTATTTAAATATACATTTATTAGGTATGTGTCTGAGGATATTTTCCCACCGGTTAATCGACGTGTGTGACACGAGCGGGTGCTTTTAAATCGCTAATATAAAAGTGAAAGAAAAATACGGACGTCCGCACGGACATTTATAATGGTGCACACACAAATCACACACACGTTGGAAAGAATTATGCTTTTAAACAACACTAAACCGCCATTAGATGTCGCCAAGTGACCGTCTTAATGAGCGAGTTATTGATAAATTCGTTCAAACGATTCGTAATCCATAAACATATACAGATCCATAAACATGGATCCATAAACATCCAATCCATAAACATAAACAGATGTTTATGGATTGATCATTCAATCTTTGAGTCAACCAATTCGTTCAAAATGCTGAATCATTCAGTTATGAGAAAACACGTTCCTGTGAGATGCGTTCTTCTGTGATCTTTGTTTAACTATTTTCGCTGCTGAAACAGAACAAAAACAGTCAATATTGTATCTAAAATGTAAATGACTTCATTTTAACTGTTAATATCCTGTTGTATGAAATCAATGTCACAGTTTCAATTGTGATTGTATTCAGGAAAAGTTAGGTACGGAGAGCGAGCGATTTCAACGAAATCAGAACTAAACCCATTTTATTATTTTATTATTATTATTATTCAATTTAAGAATTATGTTTGAGTTTAAAAAAAGCCAGAATGTTTTAGTCCAAAAAATAAATAAATCATGCCATGGATTGCTTGAAATTAATTTTTTTTTATTATATTTATTTTTTTCGTTTTGGCTTTGTTTATAGTTTATTTTTTATTCTTGTTCCGTTCTGAATATCATTACATTTAAAGGATTTGTTGTGGAATATTTTGAGTGTATCATAAAATCAGAATATTCTCTCGATTTAGTGATCCCCTACTTATTATTTTATTTAATTTTTTTCTTTGTTCTAATCAGGTCAGGCAAGTAAAATTATCTGTGTCTTGTCCCTTAAATTTATTTATATATATATATATATATATATACACACACACACACACACACACATACATACATATATATATATATATATATATATATGTGTGTGTGTGTGTGTGTGTGTGTGTGTATATATATATATAAATATAAATATAGCTGCGAGCAGCGATGGAGGGCCAAAGCCGGCGGTACCGCCACCCTGGCACCAGGATTGCGGTGCCACCGGCTTGGGCCCGTAATCGCTGCTCGCAGCTATATTTATTATTATTATTATTATTTTGTCAACCTTTCGGGCACTTTTGGGGCCCTTAACATGCTCGAAAACTCTTGAAATTTTGCACACAGGTCAGAACCCGCGGCCATCAGGGCCGGGCTGAAGCTGGTACCCGGGCGTGGCAGGGGGCCTCGACAGCGCCCCCTGGAACGGGATCCGAACACTTGTCCATAAATCAGACACGCTTGCATGTAATAATATGAAACTCGGTACACATATAGACCTCATCGGGCCGAACAACTTTCGTGCTCTAAGTTTTACGCCAGACCAACAGGAAGTCAGCTATTATGGGTTGTTTGGAAACGCATGCTGTGGAATTTGATGTACTCCTCCTAGGAAATTCATCCATTCGCCTCCAAACTCGGTCGGCATGAAGTCAAGACATTGAGGATGCTAAATTGCGGACGGATTTTTGATATCTCGAACGGTTTGGCCGTGGCAAGGAAACAAATTTATGGCGAATAATTCAAACAGGAAGTGTGTTATAACTTCTGCATACATTAACTGATCTTGATGAAACTTCAGCAGTGTGTTAGTTGTAAGAGGCCGATCACATGGATGTGACATTTGTGAGTCAAAGTTATAGCGCCACCAACTGGCAACAGGAAGTGTGTCACTTTCAAAATGCTTTGAAATCACCCTCTTATTTTTACCCGATTTGCTTCAAACTTTGTGTATAATGTAAACACACGGCAGATGTAGACCTGTGAAAGGATTATTGATATCTTGGATACTGTTGCCGTGGTAACGCATCAAACTTTAATATTCTTTTCGGATGCTTTTGAGACTCTTCACATGCTTGAAAATGCATGAAACTCGACAGACACATCACATTTATTATCCAGTAGACATGTGCAAAGTTTCAGAAACGGGCGTGGTGAAATGGCTCAGTAGCGCCACCTTTAGTCAAAAGTGGGGGGGTTAGTTTTATCAACAGCAACAAAACTTGGTATGTGTATTGTTCTCATCAAGACGGACAACTTTCTAATTTACATTAATGATCTCCGACCAACAGGAAGAGAGATATTTTGGTTTGAATGTGGATTTTCTGAAGAATTTTCTCTCCCTCTCTCTGTGTCTCTGTGTGTGTGAGGGGAGGGGGGGATTTGACTATTGCTTTTATATTGTTAATCAAGGTTTCAGGGGCTTTTGGGGTCCTTAACGTGCTCAAAAACTCTTGAAACTTTGCACACAAGTCAGAACCCCCTGCCATCAGGGACGGGCTGAAGCTGGTACCCGGGCGTGGCAGGGGGGCTCAACAGCGCCCCCTTGAACGGTGTCCCAAAACTTGGTCCATAGATCAAACACGCTTGCATGAATTAATATGAAACTCGGTACACATATAGATCTCATCGGGCCGAACAACTTTCCCCCGGTCAAGTTTTACGCCAGCCCAACAGGAAGTCGGCTATTATGGGTTGTTTGGAAAACGCTTGCTGTGGAATGCGAAGTACTCCTCCTAGGGAATTCATCCAATCCCCACCAAACTCAGTGTGCATGAAGTCAAGACATTGAGGATGCTAAATTGCGGACGGATTTTTGATATCTCGAACGGTTTGACCGTGGCGAGGAAACGAATTTATGGCGAGAAAAGAGAAACACGAAGTGGAATAACTTATGCATACATTAACTGATCTTGATGAAACTTCACCAGTGTGTTCGTGGTAAGAGGCCGATCAGATGGATGTAACTATTGTGAGTCAAAGTTATAGTGCCACCAACTGGCAGCAGGAAGTGTGTCACTTTCAACATGCTTTTGACAAAAGTGGGCGGGTTAGTTTTAACTTCAGTAAAAAAAAAATAGTTTGTATATTGTACTCATCAAGCCAGACAACTTTCTAATTTACATTCATTAGTTCCGGCCATCTGGAAGTCAGATATTTTGGTCTGAATGTGGATTTTTTGGATATTTCAGACTCTGAGTTTTTAGTTACTCTTCCTTATACATAGGGCTATACTGCCCTCTTGTGTTCAAAATCAGGTAGGCCTATTGTATCTATATAAAAATATACTAGGTAATATGTGACTTTGAGAATATTTTACCACCGGTTAATCGACGTGTGACACCACTGGGGGCTTTTGAATCGCCAACTTAAAAACGAAAGTAAAATATGTTCGTCCGCACTGACATTGATAGTGGTTGAGCAAGCATTTCAAATGAATTCCTATGGAAGTAGGAATTAACTGAAAAACATTCCTCGCTCGTTCCTCGCCGTGGACGCGCACCGTTATGAATGCCCATGCAGCCGTGAGCATTTTAGTTTAATTTTAAAATTAGCGCCTTTCGGGGGGTGGATTGCTTGAAATTATTTTACAAAAGCACAATGTTGTGTTTTATTGCGACTGTACACAAATATAAGTTAACACTTTGCAGTTTGAATGTCGTCCTGTATAATGACGGAGTATGTTTTTATGTGTCCACTGTTCAAACGCGCCCACGCCACACACACACACACACACACACACACACACACACACACACGGTTTACTATCTTTGTGGGGACTCTCAATTCATACATTCACAGTAAGCACCGCTCCACTGTGGTGTTTCCAAGCACATTTTTGCACTTGTGAAAAGGATGATTTTTTCCGTTGATATTGGAACACGAGTGAAGAACAAAGCCTATAATAAAGAATAGTTTAGCATCCAAATACATAGCAAATGTTGAAACATTTTGATTCTAATGAGAGGGTTACGTGAGCCCAACACTGCTTTCTTTCATTTTTATTTTTACATTAAATTTAAAGGATTTGTTGTGGAATATTTTGAGTGTATCATAAAATCAGAATAAGGTAAGTCAAGCAATATTTTTGGTATTTTATATATATATATATATATATATATATATATATATATATATATATATATATATATTTATTTTATATATATATATATATATATATATATATATATATATATATATATATAAATTTAGCTGCGAGCAGCGATGAAGGGCCAAAGCCGGCGGTACCGCCACCCCGGTGCCTTTAGGTAACTAAAGGCACCGGGGTTGCGGTGCCACCGGCTTGGGCCCGTAATCGCTGCTCGCAGCTATATTTAGGGGTTCAAGCACGAAGTGCTGAAACCCTATTGTAATTGTGCTGATTTTTATTATTAGGGGTTCAAGCACGAAGTGCTGAAACCCCCTATTGTAATTGTAAGGATTTTTATTATTATTATTATTATTCTTCTCCGCTAAAACGCATCGTGCAGCCCAAACCGTAAGAGCTGGAACTTTGAAACTTTGACAGATGGTAGTACAAAAATCGAGGAAAGGTTCAGAGATTATGACCCCGATTGGCCCATAGGTGGCGCTATAACAACCAAAAGCGCGAAACTGCTCATAACTCCTAGACCGTATGTCGTAGACTCAAGTGTCTTATATCATTGGAAAGCTGGACGCCTGACGAACAAAACGTATATCTCCGATTTCATTTCCGCCATGATAGATTTTCCGCCATTTTGAATTTTGTCAAAAATCTATTTTTGCGAACTAGTCCCTGGTTTTTTGCCCGATTGGAACCAAACTAATGCAGAAATGTTCTCTGGAGACTGAATATCAATAATTATCGAAAAAAAGTGGAAATTTCGATTCACGGTCACTAAGGGGCGCCAAAACGTACGTTGTGGGAGGGGCCTATTTTACTAAAATGGCTGTAACTCCCGATGTAAATGAGGTATCTTCACCAAACTTGGTACACATGTGTATGAGCTTACTCTGGGGTCACAGTAAAAAAATCGCGACGATTGGCCTCATGGTGGCGCTATAAAATGAAAAAAACATAAAACAGGCTATAACCACCTGACCGTTAGTCCGATTGACTTGAAAATTGGTATGCAGTGTCTTGGTCCAAGGTGCCATGTATGTGTATGAGGACATTTGCGTATCTCAAAAAACATGGCCGCCATTGGCCAATGAAATTTTAACACCTATTAGACAAGGTTAACGGAGGCCGATCGGAACGAAACTCAATGGGCATGTTCGGCTCATGGCCCTAAAGGTCTGTAAGAATTTTGAAAGAAATTGGCCACTAGTTGGCGCTAACGAGTTTTACGGCTCTGTAATCACGTGGTGTTACAAATATCCACACAATATGCATATCATTTGATAGATCTCCTCATCCTGAACAACTTTGCCTCAAGAACCATTGCTGTCAATCAAACTGTTCATTAATTATTCATTAATATGTTAAAAAACTACTTTTGCGAACTAGTCCTAGGTTTTTTGCCCGATCGGAACCAGACCAGTCTAGGACAATTCTCTGGACTCTCTAGATCAATAATTATCAAAAAAAAGTTGAACTTTTGCATTTGGATGGCTGTAATAGGGTCATTTATAAAATGGGCGTGGCAAAATACACTAAAAACCCTATAAATCCTAAATAAAAACTCAGAACTTCACAAAAATTGGTCAGCATATGTGACATAACATCATTAACAAGCATGAAAAATTCTATGGAGATCGGACGATAGGTGGCGCTATAACTGTTAAAAAGCTTTAAAATCATATATTTCCTATGGTAAACTGCCTGTATTGGCTGTAAATGGTCTTTTCCATCTCTGATCATATAATTTTCATATCATAATGTTCAAAACTAGTGCAATACAATTCTCTGGACTCACTAGATCAATAATTGTCAGAAAAAGTTGAACTACTTCATTTGGATAGCTATAATAGGTTCACTTCAAAATCTGGCCTTTACCAAGTGTCCCCGAAAGCCTATATCTCTTTAATCAATGCTCAGACCTTCTTAAAAACAAGTCAGAACGTGTGAAATATTACCCTGAACTAGCATGAAAATTTTCAGACAGATCGGACAAAATTTGCCTCTATAACAGTTAAAAAGGTGAAAATGATATGAATTAATGGCATGTTAAGCCAATAAGTGGTATTTTACTGCCCCCTGCTGTTTAAAATAGTCATTTTCTCATATTGGTATTGGTATCAGCCATGGTAAATCATGATAAATGATGGTGTGTGTGTGTGTGTGTGTGTGTGTGTGTGTGTGTGTGTGTGTGTGTGTGTGTGTGTGTGTGTGTACAAATATAACAAAGGTTTTATTTTCCAACATGAAAACAAACATAACAGAGTGCTAGTGCACAAACAATAACCGACAATGATAATGGATGAGAGGGGAACTTAAATACACAGATCAAGACAAGGACAACAGGTGACGGTTATGATGATGAGGAGCAGGTGATGATGAGGAGGGTGATGAGGAGCAGGTGCAGGTGATGACGACAGATGGTGAATGTGATGAAGACAGAAGGTGAATGTGATGAAGGTGAATGTGACACTAATATCACTGAAACATTTGTGTGTGTGTGTGTGTGTGTGTGTGTGTGTGTGTGTGTGTGTGTGTGTGTGTGTGTGTGTAGCATTCGTGTGTGTAGCATATGTAGCAAGTATGCATTATTGAGTTAACATGGAAACACTGGTTTGCTTTAGTGCAGAAAACTGGTCAAAATCATGAGGTTTAAAGTGAAAGTGAGCCAATAAGTGGTCTTCTACTGCCCTCTGCTGGCCATTCTACTTATTAATTAAATTTTTCCACATGTGCTTGCATTTATACTTGAATACACACTAAAAATCACTTATATAGCAATAACTATTATAACACAATCATATTTTGTCAGTGTTAATCACTTTATTTGCACTGACACTTCAAATAATTGCTAGTAATGTGGTAAATCATGGTAAATCATGGTTAACTATGCTGTGTGTGTGTGTGTGTGTGTGTGTGTGTGTGTGTGTGTGTGTGTGTGTGTGTGTGTGTGTGTGTGTGTGTGTGTAAGCATGCATTGAGTTAACATGGATAAACTGGTTTGCTTTAGTGCAGAAAACTGGTTTAAAGTGAAAGTGAGCCAATAAGTGGTCTTCTACTGCCCTCTGCTGGCCATTCTACTTATTAATGAAATATTTCAACATGTGCTTGCATTCATACTTGAATACACACTAAAAAAATCACTTATATAGCAATAACTATTATAACACAATCATATTTTGTCAGTGTTAATCACTTTATTTGCACTGACACTTCAAATAATTGCTAGTAATGTGATAAATCAGGCTAGAAACATGGTAAATCAAAGTAAATAATACTAGATTGTCGTTTATCTCCTGGTAAATAATACTAGAACGTGGTATATCATGGTAAATCATGGTTAACTATGCTGTGTGTGTATGTGTGTGTGTGTGTGTGTGTGTGTGTGTGTGTGTGTGTGTGTGTGTGTGTGTGTGTGTGTGTGTGTGTGTGTGTGTGTGTGTGTGTAAGCATGCATTGAGTTAACATGGAAAAACTGGTTTGCTTTAGTGCAGAAAACTGGTTTAAAGTGAAAGTGAGCCAATAAGTGGTCTTCTAGTGCCCTCTGCTGGCCATTCTACTTAATAATGAAATATTTTACAAGTGCTTTTGCATTCATACTTGGACACACACTAAAAATCACGTATATAACTAACTATTATAACACAATAATATTTTGTCAGTGTTCATCACCTCATTTGCACTGACACTTCACATAATTGCTAGTAATGTGGTTAATCATGCTAGAAACATTGTAAATCATAGTAAATAATACTGAAATGAGGTGTATCAAGGTAAATCATGCTAGAATCCTAATAAATCATTCTGGAACATGGTATATGATAGTAAATCATGCTAGAATCATATTAAATAATTCTAGAATGTGGCAAATCGTTGTGGGAGGAGCCTATTTTACTCAAATGGCTATAACTCAAGAAGTAAATGAGATATCTTCACCAAACTCAGTACACATGTGTATGGGTTCAATTTGAGGTCACAGTAAACAATTTTATGGAGATCGGACCATAGGTGGCGCTATAACTGTTAAAAAGCTTTAAAACCATATATATCCCATGGCAAATTGCCTGTATTGGCTGTAAATGGTCTTTTCCATCTATTATGTCAGTGGTTACATGCTTGCTAAATAAATCTTAATAACTTTTGATGCTTTTGTGCTTAAATGCCTTAAAGGCCTTAACTGCTTGAACCCCGATAAATGCTGCTTGCAGCTTTAATTATTATTATTATTATTATTATTATTCCGCCGTAAAACGCATCGTGCAGCCCAAACCGTAAGAGCTGGAACTTTGAAACTTTGACAGATGGTAGTACAAAAATCGAGGAAAGGTTCAGAGATTATGACCCCGATTGGCCCATAGGTGGCGCTATAACAACCAAAAGCGCGAAACTGCTCATAACTCCTAGACCGTATGTCGTAGACTCAAGTGTCTTATATCATTGGAAAGCTGGACGCCTGACGAACAAAACGTATATCTCCGATTTCATTTCCGCCATGATAGATTTTCCGCCATTTTGAATTTTGTCAAAAATCTACTTTTGCGAAATAGTCACTGGTTTTTTGCCCGATTGGAACCAAACTAGTGCAGAAATGTTCTCTGGAGACTGAATATCAATAATTATCGAAAAAAAGTGGAAATTTCGATTCACGGTCGCTAAGGGGCGCCAAAACGTACGTTGTGGGAGGGGCCTATTTTACTAAAATGGCTATAACTCCCGATGTAAATGAGGTATCTTCACCAAACTTGGTACACATGTGTATGAGCTTACTCTGGGGTCACAGTAAAAAAATCGCGACGATTGGCCTCATGGTGGCGCTATAAAATGAAAAAAACATAAAACAGGCTATAACCACCTGACCGTTAGTCCGATTGACTTGAAAATTGGTATGCAGTGTCTTGGTCCAAGGTGCCATGTATGTGTATGAGGACATTGGCGTATCTCAAAAAACATGGCTGCCATCGGCCAACGAAGTTTGAGCACCTATTAGACAAGGTTAACGGAGGCCGATCGGAACGAAACTCAATGGGCATGTTCGGCTCATGGCCCTAAAGGTCTGTAAGAATTTTGAAAGAAATCGGCCACTAGTTGGCGCTAACGAGTTTTACGGCTCTGTAATCACGTGGTGTTACAAATATCCACACAATATGCATATCATTTGATAGATCTCCTCATCCTGAACAACTTTGCCTCAAGAACCATTGCTGTCAATCAAACTGTTCATTAATTATTCATTAATATGTTAAAAACCTACTTTTGCGAACTAGTCCTAGGTTTTTTGCCCGATCGGAACCAGACCAGTCTAGGACAATTCTCTGGACTCTCTAGATCAATAATTATCAAAAAAAAGTTGAACTTTTGCATTTGGATGGCTGTAATAGGGTAATTTATAAAATGGGCGTGTCAAAATACATTAAAAAGCCTATAAATCCTAAATAAAAACTCAGAACTTCACAAAAATTGGTCAGCATATGTGACATAACATCATTAAGAAGCATGAAAAATTCTATGGAGATCGGACGATAGGTGGCGCTATAACTGTTAAAAAGCTTTAAAATCATATATTTCCTATGGTAAACTGCCTGTATTGGCTGTAAATGGTCTTTTCCATCTCTGATCATATAATTTTCATATCATAATGTTCAAAACTAGTGCAATACAATTCTCTGGACTCACTAGATCAATAATTGTCAGAAAAAGTTGAACTACTTCATTTGGATAGCTATAATAGGTTCACTTCAAAATCTGGCCTTTACCAAGTGTCCCCGAAAGCCTATATCTCTTTAATCAATGCTCAGACCTTCTTAAAAACAAGTCAGAACGTGTGAAATATCACCCTGAACAAGCATGAAAATTTTCAGACAGATCAGACAAAATTTGCCTCTATAACAGTTAAAAAGGTGAAAATGATATGAATTAATGGCATGTTAAGCCAATAAGTGGTATTTTACTGCCCCCTGCTGTTTAAAATAGTCATTTTCTCATATTGGTATTGGTATCAGCCATGGTAAATCATGATAAATGATGGTGTGTGTGTGTGTGTGTGTGTGTGTGTGTGTGTGTGGTACAAATATAACAAAGGTTTTATTTTCCAACATGAAAACAAACATAACAGAGTGCTAGTGCACAAACAATAACCGACAATGATAATGGATGAGAGGGGAACTTAAATACACAGATCAAGACAAGGACAACAGGTGACGGTTATGATGATGAGGAGCAGGTGATGATGAGGAGGGTGATGAGGAGCAGGTGCAGGTGATGACGACAGACGGTGAATGTGATGAAGACAGAAGGTGAATGTGATGAAGGTGAATGTGACACCAATATCACTGAAACATTTGTGTGTGTGTGTGTGTGTGTGTGTGTGTGTGTGTGTAGCATTATTGTGTGTAGCATTATTGTGTGTAGCATATGTAGCAAGTATGCATTATTGAGTTAACATGGAAACACTGGTTTGCTTTAGTGCAGAAAACTGGTCAAAATCATGAGGTTTAAAGTGAAAGTGAGCCAATAAGTGGTCTTCTACTGCCCTCTGCTGGCCATTCTACTTATTAATTAAATTTTTCCACATGTGCTTGCATTTATACTTGAATACACACTAAAAATCACTTATATAGCAATAACTATTATAACACAATCATATTTTGTCAGTGTTAATCACTTTATTTGCACTGACACTTCAAATAATTGCTAGTAATGTGGTAAATCATGGTAAATCATGGTTAACTATGCTGTGTGTGTGTGTGTGTGTGTGTGTGTGTGTGTGTGTGTGTGTGTGTGTGTGTGTGTGTGTGTGTGTGTGTAAGCATGCATTGAGTTAACATGGATAAACTGGTTTGCTTTAGTGCAGAAAACTGGTTTAAAGTGAAAGTGAGCCAATAAGTGGTCTTCTACTGCCCTCTGCTGGCCATTCTACTTATTAATGAAATATTTCAACATGTGCTTGCATTCATACTTGAATACACACTAAAAAAATCACTTATATAGCAATAACTATTATAACACAATCATATTTTGTCAGTGTTAATCACTTTATTTGCACTGACACTTCAAATAATTGCTAGTAATGTGATAAATCAGGCTAGAAACATGGTAAATCAAAGTAAATAATACTAGATTGTTGTTTATCTCCTGGTAAATAATACTAGAACGTGGTATATCATGGTAAATCATGGTTAACTATGCTGTGTGTGTATGTGTGTGTGTGTGTGTGTGTGTGTGTGTGTGTGTGTGTGTGTGTGTGTGTGTGTGTGTGTGTGTGTGTGTGTGTGTGTGTGTGTGTGTGTAAGCATGCATTGAGTTAACATGGAAAAACTGGTTTGCTTTAGTGCAGAAAACTGGTTTAAAGTGAAAGTGAGCCAATAAGTGGTCTTCTAGTGCCCTCTGCTGGCCATTCTACTTAATAATGAAATATTTTACATGTGCTTTTGCATTCATACTTGGACACAAACAAAAAATCTCGTATATAACTAACTATTATAACACAATAATATTTTGTCAGTGTTCATCACCTCATTTGCACTGACACTTCACATAATTGCTAGTAATGTGGTTAATCATGCTAGAAACATTGTAAATCATAGTAAATAATACTGAAATGAGGTGTATCAAGGTAAATCATGCTAGAATCCTAATAAATCATTCTGGAACATGGTATATGATAGTAAATCATGCTAGAATCATATTAAATAATTCTAGAATGTGGCAAATCGTTGTGGGAGGAGCCTATTTTACTCAAATGGCTATAACTCAAGAAGTAAATGAGATATCTTCACCAAACTCAGTACACATGTGTATGGGTTCAATTTGAGGTCACAGTAAACAATTTTATGGAGATCGGACCATAGGTGGCGCTATAACTGTTAAAAAGCTTTAAAACCATATATATCCCATGGCAAATTGCCTGTATTGGCTGTAAATGGTCTTTTCCATCTATTATGTCAGTGGTTACATGCTTGCTAAATAAATCTTAATAACTTTTGATGCTTTTGTGCTTAAATGCCTTAAAGGCCTTAACTGCTTGAACCCCGATAAATGCTGCTTGCAGCTTTAATTATTCTTAATTTTCTGTCAACCTTTCGGGCACTTTTGAGACCCTTAACGTGCTCGAAAACTCTTGAAACTTTGCACACGGGTCAGAACCCGTGGCCATCAGGGCTGGGCTGAAGCTGGTACCCGGGCGTGGCAGGGTGGCTCGACAGCGCCCCCTTGAACGGGGTCCGAAAACTTGGTCCATAAATCAGACACGCTTGCATGTAATAATATGAAACTCGGTACACATATAGATCTCATCGGGCCGAACAACTTTCGTACTTTTACTTTTTACGCCAGCCCAACAGGAAGTCGGCTATTATGGGTTGTTTTGAAACGCATGCTGTGGAATTTAATGTACTCCTCCTAGAGTATTCATCCAATCGCCTCCAAACTCGGTCAGCATGAAGTCAAGACATTGAGGATGCTAAATTGCGGACGGATTTTTGATATCTCGAACGGTTTGGCCGTGGCAAGGAAACGAATTTATGGCGAATAAGGGACACAGGAAGTGTGTTATAACTTCAGCATACATTATCTGATCTTGATGAAACTTCAGCAGTGTGTTCGTTTTCAGAGGCCGAACACAAGGATGTGATTATTGTGAGTCAAAGTTATAGCTCCACCAACTGGCAGCAGGAAGTGTGTCACTTTCAAAATGCTTTGAAATCACTCTCTTATTTTTACCTGATTTGCTTCAAACTTTATGTGTATGATGTAGACACACGGCAGATGTAGACCTGTGAAAGGATTATTGATATCTTAGATACTGTTGCCATGGCAACGCATCAAACTTTAATATTCTTTTTTGATGCTTTTGAGACTCTTAACATACTTGAAATTGCATGAAACTCGACAGACACATCACACTTATTATCCAGTAGACATGGGCAAAGTTTCAGAAACGGGCGTGGTGAGGGGCTCAGTAGCGCCACCTTTAGTCAAAAATGGGGGCTTAGTTTTACCTAGAATCACAAAACTTGGTATGTATGTTGTTCTTATCGAGCCGGACAACTTTCTAATTTACACTTATTAGCTCAAAGCAACAGAAAGTCAGATATTTTGGTTTGAATGTGATTTTTTGGAGAAATTTCTCTCTCTCTCTGTCTCTGAGTGTGTGAGGGGTGGGGGTGATTTGTCAGTTGAGTGAGATTTACTTTTTCATTTGTTTTTCAAGGTTTCTGGGGCTTTTGGGTCCCTAAACGTGCTCGAAAACTCTTGAAACTTTGCACACAGGTCAGAACCCGCGGCCATCAGGGCGGGGCTGAATCTGGTAGCCGGGCGTGGCAGGGGGGCTCAACAGCGCCCCCTTGAACGGGGTTCTAAAACTTGGTCCATATATCAAACACGCTTGCATGAATTAATTTGAAACTCGGTACACATATAGATCTCATCGGGCCGAACAACTTTCGTGCTCTAAGTTTTACGCCAGCCCAACAGGAAGTCGGCTATTTAGGGTTGTTTGGAAACGCTTGCTGTGGAATTTAATGTACTCCTCCTAGGAAATACATCGATTCGCCTCCAAACTCGGTCAGCGTGAAGTCAAGACATTGATGATGCTAAATTGCGGACGGATTTTTGATATCTCGAACGGTTTGGCTGTGGCGAGGAAACGAATTAATGGCGAGAAAAGAGAAAAACGAAGTGTTATAACTAATGCATACATTAACTGATCTTGATGAAACTTCATCAGTTTGTTCATGGTAAGAGGCCGATCAGATGGATGTAACTATTGTGTGTCAAAGTTATAGCGCCACCAACTGGCAGCAGGAAATGTGTCACTTTCAAAATGCTTTTGACAAAAGTTGGGGGGGTTGTTTTACCTACAGTAGCACAACTCAGTACGTATGTTGATCTCATCGACCCGGACAACTTTCTAATTTAAAGTCATTAGCTCCGACCATCAGGAAGTCAGATATTTTGGTTTGAATGTGGATTTTTTGCAAAATCAGCCTCCAAAAGGCACTAAAAGCCTCAAATCTTCTAAAAATGTAATTTTATACCATTTATTTCTATATAAAAGTATACAAATATCACAACTAAACCCATTTTATTCTGTTTTTAAAAAGAATTTTATTCTAATTTTATTCTAAATTTTAAAACAGTAAAGTAAAAAAAAAATTCAAGTCATACATAGGGCTATACTGCCCTCTTGTGTCCAAAAGGACATCAAAATAATATATAAAACTTTTTACCAGCTAGGCCAATAATGTATTTAAATATACATTTATTAGGTATGTGTCTGAGGATATTTTCCCACCGGTTAATCGACGTGTGTGACACGAGCGGGTGCTTTTGTATCGCTAATATAAAAGTGAAAGAAAAATACGGACGTCCGCACGGACATTTATAATGGTGCACACACAAATCACACACAAGTTGGAAAGAATTATGCTTTTAAACAACACTAAACCGCCATTAGATGTCGCCAAGTGACCGTCTTAATGAGCGAGTCATTGATTCATTCGTTCAAATGATTCGTAATCCATAACATACAGATCCATAAACATGGATCCATAAACATCCAATCCATAAACATAAACAGATGTTTATGGATTGATCATTCAATCTTTGAGTCAACCAATTCGTTCAAAATGCTGAATCATTCAGTTATGAGAAAACACGTTCCTGTGAGATGCGTTCTTCTGTGATCTTTGTTTAACTATTTCCGCTGCTGAAACAGAACAAAAACAGTCAATATTGCATCTAAAATGTAAATGACTTCATTTTAACTGTTAATAACCTGTTGTATGAAATCAATGTCACAGTTTCAATAGTGATTGTATTCAGGAAAAGTTAGGTACGGAGAGCGAGCGATTTCAACGAAATCAGAACTAAACCCATTTTATTCTTTTATTATTATTATTATTCAATTTAAGAATTATGTTTGAGTTTAAAAAAAGCCAGAATGTTTTAGTCCAAAAAATAAATAAATCATGCCATGGATTGCTTGAAATTCATTTTTTTTATTATATTTATTTTTTCGTTTTGGCTTTGTTTATAGTTTATTTTTAATTTTTTATTCTTGTTCCGTTCTGAATATCATTACATTTAAAGGATTTGTTGTGGAATATTTTGAGTGTATCATAAAACCAGAATAATTCTCTCGATTTAGTGATCCCCTACTTATTATTTTATTTTATTTTTTTCTTTGTTCTAATTAGGTCAGGTGAGTAAAATTATCTGTGTCTTGTCCCTTAAATTTATATATATATATATATATATATATATATATATATATATATATATATATATATATATATATATATATGTATATATATATATATGTATGTATGTGTGTGTGTGTATATATATATATAGGCCTATATATATATATATATATGTATGTGTGTGTGTGTGTATATATATATATATATATATATATATATATATATATATATATATATATATATATATATATATATATATATATATATATATATATATATATATAAATATAGCTGCGAGCAGCGATGGAGGGCCAAAGCCGCCGGCACCGCCACCCTGGCACCAGGATTGCGGTGCCACCGGCTTGGGCCCGTAATCGCTGCTCGCAGCTATATTTAGGGCCCAAGCCCTGAAAGGGCGAAGGCCCTATTGTTTTCGGTAGGATTATTATTATTATTAGGGCCCGAGCACCGATGGTGTGAGGACCCTCTTGGAATTGCTCTGTTTATTATTATTATTATTATTCTTCTCCGCATTGAATTGCATTTTTGAGGGCCTAAACATGCGCGAAAACTCACGAAACTTTGCACACGCGTCAGAACTGGCAAAAATTTACATCTGATATAGGTTTCAGAATTGGACGGGGCAAAATGGCTCGATAGCGCCACCTATAAAAGTTCAACGGAGTGCGCCTCCCGCAACGTTCAACGTACGTGCACGAAATTCGGTACATACGTGTAATGACCTAATACCTACAAAAAAGTCTCTTGGAGCATAGCCCTAAACACAACAGGAAGTCAGCCATTTTGAACTTCCTCTCAGATTTTTGTGCAGTTTTTGCCATTTTCAGGCCTCGTACTTTAACGAACTCCTCCTACAGTTTTAATCTGATCATCTTCAAATTTGGTGAGTGTAATCTTAAGGCCTTTGCGACGTTAAATTGCGAAGATCTTGAGTTTTCGTCGAAGGGCGGGTCCTCGGCGGCCTTACAAATTTCGATGTTTCGCCATGAAACAGGAAGTTGCTGTAACTCAGGCATGGAATGTCCAATCTGCCCCAAACTTCACACGTTTGATAAGAGTTCTGTCCTGAACACATGGCCATGCTCATATTCAGTTATAGTCATAGCGCCACCTGCTGGCAACAGGAAGTGACATGTTTAACACTGTTATGGACTCCTAATAACATATAAAAAAGTGCCAGCAAGTGCTAAACATGCTAACAACATACTAGAAGCATGCTAAAACATGCTAGCAAACTCTTAGCTAAGTGCTAAAGCATGCTATTATTGCAATTAAATAGGAATTTGCTGTAACTCAGGCATGGAATGTCCAATCTGCCCCAAACTTCACACTTTTGATAAGCGTTCTGTCCTGAACACATCTACATGATAATATTCAGTTATAGTAATAGCGCCACCTACTGGCAACAGGAAGTGTCATGTTTAACACGTTGATGCCATTCTAGCAACATGTTAAAAATGCCATTGAGGTCTAAACATGCTAGAAACATGTTAAAACATGCTAGCTAATGTTAAAACATGCTAGCAATACTTAGCTAAGTGGTAAAGCATGCTAATTCAATGAAACAGGATGTTGTTGTTACTCAAGAAGGCAATGTCCAATATGCGCCAAACTTCACACTTTTAATAAACGTTCTGTCCTGAACACATGACCATGCTCATATTCAGTTACAGTCATAGTGCCACCTGCTGGCAACAGGAAGTGACATGTTAAACACTGTTGTGGACATATAAAAACATATAAAAAAAGTGCCAGCAAGTGCTAAACATGCTAAGAACATACTAGAAACATGCTAAAACATGCTAGCAAACACTTAGCTAAGTGCTAAAGCATGCTATTGCTGCAATTAAATAGGAATTTGCTGTAACACAGGCATGGAATGTCCAATCTGCCCCAAACTTCACACGTTTGATAAGAGTCATGGCCTGAACACATCTACATGAGAATATTCAGTTATAGTAATAGCGCCACCTGCTGTCAACAGGAAGTGACATGTTTAACACTGTTGTGGTCTCCTAATAACATATATAAAAGAGCCAGCAAGTGCTAAACAGGTTAGCAACATACTAGAAACATGCTAGCAAACACTTAGCTAAGTGATAAAGCATGCTATTACTGCAATTAAATAGGAATTTGCTGTAACTCAGGCATGGAACGTCCAATCTGCCCCAAACTTCACATGTTTGATAAGAATCATGGCCTGAACGCATGCCTATGCTCAAATTCAGTTATAGTAATAGCGCCACCTACTGGCAACAGGAAGTGACATGTTTAACACGTTGATGCCGTTCTAGCAACATGTTAAAAATGCCATTGAGTTCTAAACATGCTAGAAACATATTAAAACATGCTAGCAATACTTAGCTAAGTGCTAAAGCATGCTAATTCAATGAAACAGGACTTTGTTGTTACTCAAGAAGGCAATGTACAATCTACCCCAAACGTCACACGTTTGATAAGAGTTATCTCTTGAACACATGTCCATGCTCATATTTAGTTATAGTCATAGCGCCACCTGCTGGCAACAGGAAGTGACGTTTAACACTGTTCTTGACTCCTAATAACATATAAAAAAATGCCAGTAGGTGCTAAACATCCTACCAACATACTAGAGACATGCTAAAACATAATAGCAAACACTTAGCTAAGTGCTAAAGAATGATATTACTGCAATTAAATATGAATTTGCTGTAACTCAGGCATGGAATGTCCAATCTGCCCCAAACTTCACACTTTTGATAAGCGTTCTGTCCTGAACACATGACCATGCTTATATTCAGTTACAGTCATAGCGCCACCTGCTGGCAACAGGAAGTGACATGTTTAACACTGTTGTGGACTCCTAATAACATATAAAAAAGTGCCAGCAAGTGTTAAACATGCTAACAACATACTAGAAACATGCTAAAACATGCTAGCAAACTCTTAGCCAAGTGCTAAAGCATGCTATTATTGCAATTAAATAGGAATTTGCTGTAACTCAGGCATGGAATGTCCAATCTGCCCCAAACTTCACACTTTTGATAAGAGTCATGGCCTGAACACATCTACATGAGAATGTTCAGTTATAGTAATAGCGCCACCAACTGGCAACAGGAAGTGACATGTTTAACACGTTGATGCCGTTCTAGCAACATGTTAAAACATGCTAACAATGCTTAGCTAAGTTCTAAAGAATGCTAATTCAATGAAACATGACGTTGTTGTTACTCAAGAAGGCAATGTCCAATTTGCACCAAACTTCACATGTTTGATAAGAGTTCTGTCCTGAACACACATCCATGCTCATATTCAGTTATAGTCATAACGCCACCTACTGGCAACAGAAACTGACATGGTTAACACAGTAATGCAGTACTAACCACATAATTATTGTGTACTAAGCATGCTAGAAACAGACTGAACATGCTAGCAACACTTAGCTGAGTCATGAAGCATGCTATTATCACCATTATACAAAACATTTTGTAACTGACTTTGAAATACTCTTACTATATATACCTCCTTAAATGTACATTTCCCAACCATGCTCTGCCTTCCTAAAGCCACCGAGTGTTGATGGCACGGGTGCGAGGGCCCTTTCATCGCTGCTTGCAGCTTTAATTATTATTATTATTATTATTTTGTCAACCTTTCGGCCACTTTTGGGGCCCTTAACATGCTCGAAAACTCTTGAAATTTTGCACACAGGTCAGAACCCGCGGCCATCAGGGCCGGACTGAAGCTGGTACCCGGGCGTGGCAGGGGGGCTCGACAGCGCCCCCTGGAACGGGATCCGAACACTTGTCCATAAATCAGACACGCTTGCATGTAATAATATGAAACTCGGTACACATATAGATCTCATCGGGCCGAACAACTTTCGTGCTCTAAGTTTTACGCCAGCCCAACAGGAAGTCGGCTATTTAGGGTTGTTTGGAAACGCATGCTGTGGAATTTAATGTACTCCTCCTAGGGAATTCATCGATTCGCCTCCAAACTCGGTGTGCATGAAGTCAAGACATTGAGGATGCTAAATTGCGGACGGATTTTTGATATCTCGAACGGTTTGGCCGTGGCGAGGAAACGAATTTATGGCGAAAAAATGAAACAGGAAGTGTGTTATAACTTCTGCATACATTAACTGATCTTGATGAAACTTCAGCAGTGTGTTCGTTGTAAGAGGCCGATCGCACAGATGTGACTATTGTGAGTCAAAGTTATAGCGCCACCAACAGGCAGCAGGAAGTACATCACTATTAAAATGCTTTGAAATCACTGTCTTATTTTTACCAGATTTGCTTCAAACTTTATGTGTACAATGTAGACACACGGCAGATGTAAACCTGTGAAAGGATTATTGATATCTTAGATACTGTTGCCGTGGCAACGCATCAAACTTTAATATTCTTTTTTTATGCTTTTGAGACTCTTAACATACTTGAAATTGCATGAAACTCGACAGACACATCACATTTATTAGCCCGTAGACATGTGCAAAGTTTCAGAAATGGGCGTGGTGAGGGGCTCAGTAGCGCCACCTTTAGTCATAAGTGGGGGGGTTAGTTTTATCAACAGCAACAAAACTTGGTATGTGTATTGTTCTCATCAAGACGGACAACTTTCGAATTTACATGATCTATCTCCGACCAACAGGAAGAGAGATATTTTGGTTTGAATGTGGATTTTCTGAAGAATTTTCTCTCCCTCTCTCTGTGTCTCTGTGTGTGTGAGGGGAGGGGGGATTTGACTATTGCTTTTATATTGTTAATCAAGGTTTCAGGGGCTTTTGGGGTCCTTAACATGCTAAAAAACTCTTGAAACTTTGCACACAAGTCAGAACCCCCTGCCATCAGGGACGGGCTGAAGCTGGTACCCGGGCGTGGCAGGGGGGCTCAACAGCGCCCCCTTGAAAGGGGTCCCAAAACTTGGTCCATAGATCAAACACGCTTGCATGAATTAATATGAAACTCGGTACACATATAGATCTCATCGGGCCGAACAACTTTCCCCGGTCAAGTTTTACGCCAGCCCAACAGGAAGTCGGCTATTATGGGTTGTTTGGAAAACGCTTGCTGTGGAATGCGAAGTACTCCTCCTAGAGAATTCATCCAATCCCCACCAAACTCGGTTTGCATGAAGTCAAGACATTGAGGATTCTAAATTGCGGACGGATTTTTGATATCTCGAACGGTTTGGCCGTGGCGAGGAAACGAAATTATGGCGAGAAAAGAGAAACACGAAGTGGTATAACTTCTGCATACATTAACTGATCTTCATGAAACTTCACCAGTGTGTTCGTGGTAAGAGGCCGATCAGATGGATGTAACTATTGTGAGTCAAAGTTATAGCGCCACCAACTGGCAGCAGGAAGTGTGTCACTTTCAAAATGTTTTTGACAAAAGTGGGGGGGTTAGTTTTACCCACAATTACAAAAATCAGT
>NC_137137.1:25790113-25952613 GCF_949319135.1 Squalius cephalus | reverse complement strand
TAAACCATTTATTTCTATATAAAAGTATAAAAATATCACAACTAAACCCATTTTATTCTTTTCTTTTCCAATTTAATAATTATTTATAAGTTTAAAAATAGTAATTGTACTATTTAGTCCCATAAAAGTCAAGTCATACATAGGGCTATACTGCCCTCTTGTGTTCAAAATCAGGTAGGCCTATTGTATCTACATAAAAATATACTAGGTTTGTGACGGTGAGAATATTTTACCACTGGTTAATCTATGTGTGACACCGCTGGGGGCTTTTGAATCGCCAACTTAAAAACGAAAGTAAAATATGCTCGTCCACACTGACATTGATAGTGGTTGAGCGAGCGTTTCAAATGAATTCCTATGGAAGTAGGAATTAACTGAAAAACATTCACTCTGTTCTGCTCGTTCCTCGCCGTGGATGCGCACCGTTATGAATGCCCGTGCAGCCATGAGCATTTTAGTTTAATTTTACAATTAGCGCCTTTCGGGGGGTGGATTGCTTGAAATTATTTTACAAAAGCACAATGTTGTGTTTTATTGCGACTGTACACACATATAAGTTAACACTTTGCAGTTTGAATGTCGTCCTGTATAATGACGGAGTATGTTTTTATGTGTCCACTGTTCAATCGCGCCCACGCCACACACACACACACACGGTTTACTATCTTTGTGGGGACTCTCCATAGACTTAATGGTTTTATACTGTACAAACTGTATATTCTATCTCCTCACACTAACCCTACCCCTAAACCTACCTATCCCAGAAAACTTTCTGCATTTTTACATTTCCAAAAAAACTCATTCTGTATGATTTATAAGCTTGTTTACCCATGGGGACCTCTATTTAGGTCCCCACTGTGACATGAGTCCCCATGAGTCTGTGTGCATTCAGGTTGAAGTCCCCACCGGGATAGAAAAACATGAACACACATATACACACACACACACACACACACACACACACACACACACACACACACACAAACACACAAACACACATTCCAGTATTGCAATCTTGACATCGCAGCCTGTTCATTATAGCCTTAATAAAATATAATAATAAAATAGTTAACCTAACATATAAAAATTACACTGCTCTAAATAGTCAGTAGTACAATTCGTACATTCACAGTAAGCACCGCACCACTGTGATGTTTCAAGCACATTTTTGCGCGTGTGAAGAGGATGATTTTTTCCGTCGATATTGGAACACGAGTGAAGAACAAAGCCTATAATAAAGAATAGTTTAGCATCCAAATACATCGCAAATGCTGAAACATTTTGATTCTAATGAGAGGGTTACGTGAGCCCAACAGTGCTTACTTTCGTTTTTATTTTTACATTAAATTTAAAAGATTTGTTGTGGAATATTTTGAGTGTATCATAAAATCAGAATAAGGTAATAAGGTTTCTGTCTTATATATATATATATATATATATATATATATATATATATATATATATATATATATATATATATATATATATATATATAAAAATATAGCTGCGAGCAGCGATGAAGGGCCAAAGCCGGTGGCACCGCCACCCCGGTGCCTTTAGGTAACTAAAGGCAACAGGGTTGCGGTGCCACCGGCTTGGGCCCGTAATCGCTGCTCGCAGCTATATTTATTCTTATTTTTCTGTCAACCTTTCGGGCACTTTTGAGACCCTTAACGTGCTCGAAAACTCTTGAAACTTTGCACACGGGTCAGAACCCGCGGCCATCAGGGCCGGGCTGAAGCTGGTACCCGGGCGTGGCAGGGGGGCTCGACAGCGCCCCCTTGAACAGGGTCCGAAAACTTGGTCCATAAATCAGACACGCTTGCATGTAATAATATGAAACTCGGTACACATATAGATCTCATCGGGCCGAACAACTTTCGTACTTTTACTTTTTACGCCAGCCCAACAGGAAGTCAGCTATTATGGGTTGTTTTGAAACGCATGCTGTGGAATTTAATGTACTCCTCCTAGAGAATTCATCCAATCGCCTCCAAACTCGGTCAGCATGAAGTTAAGACATTGAGGATGCTAAATTGCGGACGGATTTTTGATATCTCGAACGGTTTGGCCGTGGCAAGGAAACGAATTTATGGCGAATAAGGGACACAGGAAGTGTGTTATAACTTCAGCATACATTATCTGATCTTGATGAAACTTCAGCAGTGTGTTCGTTGTAAGAGGCCGAACACAAGGATGTGACTATTGTGAGTCAAAGTTATAGCGCCACCAACTGGCAGCAGGAAGTGTGTCACTTTCAAAATGCTTTGAAATCACTCTCTTATTTTTACCCGATTTGCTTCAAACTTTATGTGTATAATGTAGACACAGGGCAGATGTAGACCTGTGAAAGGATTATTGATATCTTAGATACTGTTGCCATGGCAATGCATCAAACTTTAATATTCTTTTTTGATGCTTTTGAGACTCTTAACATACTTGAAATTGCATGAAACTCGACAGACACATCACACTTATTATCCAGTAGACATGGGCAAAGTTTTAGAAACGGGCGTGGTGAGGGGCTCAGTAGCGCCACCTTTAGTCAAAAATGGGGGCTTAGTTTTACCTAGAATCACAAAACTTGGTATGTATATTGTTCTTATCGAGCCGGACAACTTTCTAATTTACACTTATTAGCTCAAAGCAACAGAAAGTCAGATATTTTGGTTTGAATGTGATTTTTTGGAGAATTTTCTCTCTCTCTCTGTCTCTGAGTGTGTGAGGGGTGGGGGTGATTTGTCAGTTGAGTGAGATTTTCTTTTTCATTTGTATTTCAAGGTTTCTGGGGCTTTTGGGTCCCTAAACGTGCTCAAAAACTCTTGAAACTTTGCACACAGGTCAGAACCCGCGACCATCAGGGCGGGGCTGAATCTGGTAGCCGGGCGTGGCAGGGGGGCTCAACAGCGCCCCCTTGAACGGGGTTCTAAAACTTGGTCCATATATCAAACACGCTTGCATGAATTAATTTGAAACTCGGTACACATATAGATCTCATCGGGCCGAACAACTTTCGTGCTCTAAGTTTTACGCCAGCCCAACAGGAAGTCGGCTATTTAGGGTTGTTTTGAAACGCTTGCTGTGGAATTTAATGTACTCCTCCTAGGAAATACATCGATTCGCCTCCAAACTCGGTCAGCGTGAAGTCAAGACATTGAGGATGCTAAATTGCGGACGGATTTTTGATATCTCGAACGGTTTGGCTGTGGCGAGGAAACGAATTAATGGCGAGAAAAGAGAAACACGAAGTGTTATAACTAATGCATACATTAACTGATCTTGATGAAACTTCAGCAGTTTGTTCATGGTAAGGTGCCGATCAGATGGATGTAACTATTGTGTGTCAAAGTTAAAGCGCCACCAACTGGCAGCAGGAAATGTGTCACTTTCAAAATGCTTTTGACAAAAGTGGGGGGGGGGGGGTCGTTTTACCTACAGTAGCACAACTCAGTACGTATGTTGATCTCATCGACCCGGACAACTTTCTAATTTAAAGTCATTAGCTCTGACCATCAGGAAGTCAGATATTTTGGTTTGAATGTGGATTTTTTGCAAAATCAGCCTCCAAAAGGCACTAAAAGCCTCAAATCTTCTAAAAATGTAATTTTATACCATTTATTTCTATATAAAAGTATACAAATATCACAACTAAACCCATTTTATTCTGATTTTAAAAAGAATTTTATTCTAATTTTATTCTAAATTTTAAAACAGTAAAGTAAAAAAAAAATTCAAGTCATACATAGGGCTATACTGCCCTCTTGTGTCCAAAAGGACATCAAAATAATATATAAAACTTTTTACCAGCTAGGCCAATAATGTATTTAAATATACATTTATTAGGTATGTGTCTGAGGATATTTTCCCACCGGTTAATCGACGTGTGTGACACGAGCGGGTGCTTTTAAATCGCTAATATAAAAGTGAAAGAAAAATACGGACGTCCGCACGGACATTTATAATGGTGCACACACAAATCACACACACGTTGGAAAGAATTATGCTTTTAAACAACACTAAACCGCCATTAGATGTCGCCAAGTGACCGTCTTAATGAGTGAGTCATTGATTCATTCGTTCAAACGATTCGTAATCCATAAACATATACAGATCCATAAACATGGATCCATAAACATCCAATCCATAAACATAAACAGATGTTTATGGATTGATCATTCAATCTTTGAGTCAACCAATTCGTTCAAAATGCTGAATCATTCAGTTATGAGAAAACACGTTCCTGTGAGATGCGTTCTTCTGTGATCTTTGTTTAACTATTTTCGCTGCTGAAACAGAACAAAAACAGTCAATATTGTATCTAAAATGTAAATGACTTCATTTTAACTGTTAATATCCTGTTGTATGAAATCAATGTCACAGTTTCAATTGTGATTGTATTCAGGAAAAGTTAGGTACGGAGAGTGAGCGATTTCAACGAAATCAGAACTAAACCCATTTTATTCTTTTATTATTATTATTATTCAATTTAAGAATTATGTTTGAGTTTAAAAAAAGCCAGAATGTTTTAGTCCAAAAAATAAATAAATCATGCCATGGATTGCTTGAAATTAATTTTTTTTTTATTATATTTATTTTTTTCGTTTTGGCTTTGTTTATAGTTTATTTTTTATTCTTGTTCCGTTCTGAATATCATTACATTTAAAGGATTTGTTGTGGAATATTTTGAGTGTATCATAAAATCAGAATATTCTCTCGATTTAGTGATCCCTTACTTATTATTTTATTTAATTTTTTTCTTTGTTCTAATCAGGTCAGGCAAGTAAAATTATCTGTGTCTTGTCCCTTAAATTATATATATATATATATATATATATATATATATATATATATATATATATATATATATACACACACATACACACACACACACACACACACACACACATACATATATATATATATATATATATATATATATATATATATACACACACACACACACACACATACATATATATATATATATATATATTTATATATGTGTGTGTGTGTGTGTATATATATATATAAATATAAATATAGCTGCGAGCAGCGATGGAGGGCCAAAGCCGGCGGTACCGCCACCCTGGCACCAGGATTGCGGTGCCACCGGCTTGGGCCCGTAATCGCTGCTCGCAGCTATATTTTATTATTATTATTATTAGGGCCCAAGCCCTGAAAGGGCGAAGGCCCTATTGTTTTCGGTAGGATTATTATTATTAGGGCCCAAGCCCTGAAAGGGCGAAGGCCCTATTGTTTTCGGTAGGATTATTTATTATTATTATTATTATTAGGGCCCAAGCCCTGAAAGGGCGAAGGCCCTATTGTTTTCGGTAGGATTATTAGGGCCCAAGCCCTGAAAGGGCGAAGGCCCTATTGTTTTCGGTAGGATTATTATTATTATTATTATTATTATTATTATTATTATTATTATTTTGTCAACCTTTCGGACACTTTTGGGGCCCTTAACATGCTCGAAAACTCTTGAAATTTTGCACACAGGTCAGAACCCGCGGCCATCAGGGCCGGACTGAAGCTGGTACCCGGGCGTGGCAGGGGGGCTCGACAGCGCCCCCTGGAACGGGATCCGAACACTTGTCCATAAATCAGACACGCTTGCATGTAATAATATGAAACTCGGTACACATATAGATCTCATCGGGCCGAACAACTTTCGTGCTCTAAGTTTTACGCCAGCCCAACAGGAAGTCGGCTATTTAGGGTTGTTTGGAAACGCATGCTGTGGAATTTAATGTACTCCTCCTAGGGAATTCATCGATTCGCCTCCAAACTCGGTGTGCATGAAGTCAAGACATTGAGGATGCTAAATTGCGGACGGATTTTTGATATCTCGAACGGTTTGGCCGTGGCGAGGAAACGAATTTATGGCGAAAAAATGAAACAGGAAGTGTGTTATAACTTCTGCATACATTAACTGATCTTGATGAAACTTCAGCAGTGTGTTCGTTGTAAGAGGCCGATCGCACAGATGTGACTATTGTGAGTCAAAGTTATAGCGCCACCAACAGGCAGCAGGAAGTACATCACTATTAAAATGCTTTGAAATCACTGTCTTATTTTTACCAGATTTGCTTCAAACTTTATGTGTACAATGTAGACACACGGCAGATGTAAACCTGTGAAAGGATTATTGATATCTTAGATACTGTTGCCGTGGCAACGCATCAAACTTTAATATTATTTTTTGATGCTTTTGAGACTCTTAACATACTTGAAATTGCATGAAACTCGACAGACACATCACATTTATTATCCAGTAGACATGTGCAAAGTTTCAGAAACGGGCGTGGTGAGGGGCTCAGTAGCGCCACCTTTAGTCATAAGTGGGGGGGGTAGTTTTATCAACAGCAACAAAACTTGGTATGTGTATTGTTCTCATCAAGACGGACAACTTTCTAATTTACATGAACCATCTCCGACCAACAGGAAGAGAGATATTTTGGTTTGAATGTGGATTTTCTGAAGAATTTTCTCTCCCTCTCTCTGTGTCTGTGTGTGTGTGAGGGGAGGGGGGGATTTGACTATTGCTTTTATATTGTTAATCAAGGTTTCAGGGGCTTTTGGGGTCCTTAACGTGCTCAAAAACTCTTGAAACTTTGCACACAGGTCAGAACCCACGGCCATCAGGGCCGGGCTGAAGCTGGTACCCGGGCGTGGCTGGGGGGCTCAACAGCGCCCCCTTGAACGGGGTTATAAAACTTGATCCATATATCAAACACGCTCGCATGAATTAATATGAAACTCGGTACACATATAGATCTCATCGGGCCGAACAACTTTACTCCGGTCAAGTTTTACGCCAGCCCAACAGGAAGTCGGCTATTATGGGTTGTTTGGAAAACGCTTGCTGTGGAATGTGAAATACTCCTCCTAGAAAATTCACCGTGTCCCCTCCAAACTCGGTGTGCATGTAGTCAAGACTTTGAGGATGCTAAATTGCGGACGGATTTTTGATATCTCGAACGGTTTGGCTGTGGCGAGGAATCGAATTTATGGCGAGAAAAGAGAAACACGGAAGTGGAATAACTTCTGCATACATTAACTGATCTTGATGAAACTTCACCAGTGTGTTCGTGGTAAGAGGCCGATCAGATGGATGTAGCTATTGTGAGTCAAAGTTATAGCGCCACCAACTGGCAGCAGGAAGTGTGTCACTTTCAACATGCTTTTGACAAAAGTGGGGGGGTTAGTTTTAACTACAGTAAAGAAAAAATAGTTTGTATATTGTTCTCATCAAGCCGGACAACTTTCTAATTTACATTCAATAGCTCTGGCCATCAGGAAGTCAGATATTTTGGTCTGAATGTGATTTTTTTTGCAAAATCAGCCTCTGAATTTTTAGCCACTCCTCTTAAACTATTTATTTTATTCGTACCAAACTTTTTCAACATGATGAAACTACATTAAATATGCTAAATTGTGAATGGATAATAAATATCTCAAATGGTTTTGCTATGGCGAGGGATTAAATAATGTCCAAAAAGGAAACACTAAAAATCTTCTAAAAATGTAATTATATACCATTTATTTCTATATAAAAGTATACAAATATCACAACTAAACCCATTTTATTCTGTTTTTGCAATTCAAGAAGAATGAAAAAGTTAAAACAGGCTATTTATTGCTATTTGGTTCAACAAAAAAGCAAACATAGGGCTATACTGCCCTCTTGTGTCCAAAAGGACATCAAAATAGTATATAAAACGTTTTACCAGGTAGGCCAATATTGTATTTAAATATACATTTATTAGGTATGTGTCTGAGGATATTTTCCCACCGGTTAATCGACGTGTGACACGAGTGGGTGCTTTTAAATCGCTAATATAATAGTGTAAGAAAAATAATGATAATGTTGCACACACAAATCACACACATGTGGGAAAGAATGATGCTTTTAAACAACACTTAAACCGCCATTAGGTGTCGCCAGGCATCCATCTTAATAAGCGAGTCATTGATTCATTCGTTCAAACGATTTGTTCGAATGAGTCGATCATGATTAAGACAGATGTTTATGGATTGATCATTCAATCTTTGAGTCAACCGATTCGTTAAAAATGCTGAATCGTTCAGTTATGAGAAAACACGTGATGCGTGATGGTTCTGCCGTGATCTTTGTTTAACTATTTTCGCTGCTGAAACAGAACAAAAACAGTCAACATTGCATCTAAAATGTAAGTGACTTAATTGTAACTGTTTATTAACCTGTTGTATGAAATCTAGGGGTGGGAGAAAAAATTTATTCTTAGATGCATCGCGATGCGGACGTGGACGATTCTGAATCGATTCACAAATGTCAAAAAATCGATTCTCTAAAAAAATATTTTTCTAATAACGTAATATTGACGGAAGGCAAAAGGCGGAACTCTAAGCGGACGTGCGTGCAGTCTGTGGCGCGCACATAACAGAGAAGTTTCTTCTGCTCACCAAGGCTGCATTTATTTGATTAAAAATACAAACAAAAACAGTAATATTGTAAAATATTATTCCAATTTAAAACAGCTGCTTTCTATTTTAATATATTTTAAACTGTTATTTATTCCTGTGATCAAAGCTGAGTTTTCAGCATCATTACTCCAGTCGTCACTGTCACATGATCCTTCAGAAATTATTCTAATATGATGATTGATACTCAAGAAACATTCATTATTATTTTAAATGTCGAAAACAGTTGTGTACAGTCTTTGATGAATAGAAAGTTCAAAAGAACAGCATTTATCTGAAATCTAAAGCTTTTGTAACGTTAAACACTACCGCTCAAAAGTTTTGGGTTAGTAATAATTAAAATTTTATTTTTTGGGGAAATAAATAAAATAAATCAGTACTTTTATTTATGAAGGATGAGTTAAACTGATCAACAGTTACAGTAAAGACATTTATAATGTTAAAAATATATATATTTGAAATATATGCTGTTCTTTTGAACTTTACATTCATCAAAGCATTTTGAAAAAAAAAAATCTGTACACAACTGTTTTCAACATTGAAAATAATAATGAATATTTATTGAGCGTCAATCATCATATTAGTATGATTTCTGAAGGATCATGTGACACTGAAGACTGGAGTAATGATGCTGAAAACTCAACTTTGATCACAGAAATGAATTACTATGTAAAATATTTAAAAATTGAAAACAGCTGTTTTAAATTGGAATAATATTTCACAATATTACTGTTTTTGTTTGTATTTTTAATCAATAAATGCAGCCTTGGTGAGCAGAAGAGACTTCTCCTAAAAACATTAAAAATCTTACTGACCCCAAACTTTTGAACAATAATATATATATATATATATATATATATATACATATATATGTATGTATGTATGTATGTATATATATATATATATATATATATATATATATATATATATATATATATATATATATATATATATATATATATATATATATATATATATATATATATAATATAGCTGCGAGCAGCGATGGAGGGCCCAAGCCGGCGGTACCGCCACCCCGGTGCCTTTAGGTAACTAAAGGCACCGGGGTTGCGGTGCCACCGGCTTGGGCCCGTAATCGCTGCTCGCAGCTATATTTAGGGCCCAAGCCCTGAAAGGGCGAAGGCCCTATTGTTTCCGGTAGGATTATTATTATTATTATTATTATTATTATTATTATTATTATTATTTTGTCAACCTTTCGGGCACTTTTGGGGCCCTTAACGTGCTCGAAAACTCTTGAAATTTTGCACACAGGTCAGAACCCGCGGCCATCAGGGCCGGGCTGAAGCTGGTACCCGGGCGTGGCAGGGGGCCTCGACAGCGCCCCCTGGAACGGGATCCGAACACTTGTCCATAAATCAGACACGCTTGCATGTAATAATATGAAACTCGGTACACATATAGACCTCATCGGGCCGAACAACTTTCGTGCTCTAAGTTTTACGCCAGACAAACAGGAAGTCGGCTATTATAGGTTGTTTGGAAATGCATGCTGTGGAATTTGATGTACTCCTCCTAGGAAATTCATCCATTCGCCTCCAAACTCGGTCGGCATGAAGTCAAGACATTGAGGATGCTAAATTGCGGACGGATCTTTGATATCTCGAACGGTTTGGCCGTGGCAAGGAAACGAATTTATGGCGAATAATTCAAACAGGAAGTGTGTTATAACTTCTGCATACATTAACTGATCTTGATGAAACTTCAGCAGTGTGTTAGTTGTAAGAGGCCGATCACATGGATGTGACATTTGTGAGTCAAAGTTATAGCGCCACCAACTGGCAACACGAAGTGTGTCACTTTCAAAATGCTTTGAAATCACCCTCTTATTTTTACCCGATTTGCTTCAAACTTTATGTGTATAATGTAAACACACGGCAGATGTAGACCTGTGAAAGGATTATTGATATCTTAGATACTGTTGCCGCGGCAACGCATCAAACTTTAATATTCTTTTCGAATGCTTTTGAGACTCTTCACATGCTTGAAAATGCATGAAACTCGACAGACACATCACATTTATTATCCAGTAGACATGTGCAAAGTTTCAGAAACGGGCGTGGTAAAATGGCTCAGTAGCGCCACCTTTAGTCAAAAAAGGGGGGGGTAGTTTTATCAACAGCAACAAAACTTGGTATGTGTATTGTTCTCATCAAGACAGACAACTTTCTAATTTACAGTAACTAGCTCGGACCAAGAGGAAGAGAGATATTTTGGTTTGAATGTGGATTTTCTGGAGAATTTTCTCTCCCTCTCTCTGTGTCTCTGTGTGTGTGAGGGGAGGGGGGGATTTGACTATTGCTTTTATATTGTTAATCAAGGTTTCAGGGGCTTTTGGGGTCCTTAACGTGCTCAAAAATTCTTGAAACTTTGCACACAAGTCAGAACCCCCTGGCATCAGGGCCAGGCTGAAGCTGGTACCCGGGCGTGGCAGGGGGGCTCAACAGCGCCCCCTTGAACTGGGTCTGAAAACTTGGTCCATATATCAAACACGCTTGCATGAATTAATATGAAACTCGGTACACATATAGATCTCATCGGGCCGAACAACTTTTCCCCGGTCAAGTTTTACGCCAGCCCAACAGGAAGTCGGCTATTATGGGTTGTTTGGAAAACGCATGCTGTGGAATGCTAAGTACTCCTCCTAGAGAATTCATCCAATCCCCACCAAACTCGGTGTGCATGAAGTCAAGTCATTGAGGATGCTAAATTGCGGAAGGATTTTTGATATCTCGAACGGTTTGGCCGTGGCGAGGACACGAATTTATGTCGAGAAAAGAGAAACACGAAGTGGTATAACTTCTGCACACATTAACTGATCTTGATGAAACTTCAGCAGTGTGTTCGTGATAAGAGGCTGATCAGATGGATGTAACTATTGTGAGTCAAAGTTATAGCGCCACCAACTGGCAGCAGGAAGTGTGTCACTTTCAACATGCTTTTGAAAAAAGTGGGGGGGTTAGTTTTACCAACAGTTACAAATATCAGAATATATATTGGTCTCACCGAGCCGGACAAATTTCTAATTTACAGTTATTAGCTCAGAGCAAAAGGAAGTCAGATATTTTGGTTTGAATGTGGATTTTTTGGATATTTCAGACTCTGAGTTTTTAGCTACTCTTCCTAACTGGTTTATTTTATTCACACCAAACTTTTTCAAAATGATGAAAATACATTAAAGATGCTAAATTGTGAACAGATATTAAACATCTCAAACGGTTTTGCTATAGTGAGGGACTAAAGTAATGTACAAAAAGGAAACACTAAAAGCCTCATCTTCTAAAAATGTAATTAAAAACCATTTATTTCTATATAAAAGTATACAAATATCACAACTAAACCCATTTTATTCTTTTTTTTTCAATTTAATAATTATTTATAAGTTTAAAAATAGTAATTGTACTATTTAGTCCCATAAAAGTCAAGTCATACATAGGGCTATACTGCCCTCTTGTGTTCAAAATCAGGTAGGCCTATTGTATCTACATAAAAATATACTAGGTTTGTGACGGTGAGAATATTTTACCACCGGTTAATCGACGTGTGACACCGCTGGGGGCTTTTGAATCGCCAACTTAAAAATGAAAGTAAAATATGCTCGTCTGCACTGACATTGATAGTGGTTGAGCGAGCGTTTCAAATTAATTCCTATGGAAGTAGGAATTAACTGAAAAACGTTCACTCTGTTCTGCTCGTTCCTCGCCGTGGATGCGCACCGTTATGAATGCCCGTGCAGCCATGAGCATTTTAGTTTCATTTTAAAATTAGCGCCTTTCGGGGGTGGATTGCTTGAAATTATTTTACAAAAGCACAATGTTGTGTTTTATTGCGACTGTACACAAATATAAGTTAACACTTTGCAGTTTGAATGTCGTCCTGTATAATGACGGAGTATGTTTTTATGTGTCCACTGTTCAATCGCGCCCACGCCACACACACACACACACACGGTTTACTATCTTTGTGGGGACTCTCCATAGACTTAATGGTTTTTATACTGTACAAACTGTATATTCTATCTCCTCACACTAACCCTACCCCTAAACCTACCTATCCCAGAAAACTTTCTGCATTTTTACATTTCCAAAAAAACTCATTCTGTATGATTTATAAGCTTGTTTACCCATGGGGACCTCTATTTAGGTCCCCACTGTGACACGAGTCCCCATGAGTCTGTGTGCATTCAGGTTGAAGTCCCCACCGGGATAGAAAAACATGAACACACACACACACACACACACACACACACACACACACACACACACACACACACAACACACATTCCAGCATTGCAATCTTGACATCGCAGCCTGTTCATTATAGCCTTAATAAAATATAATAATAAAATAGTTAACCTAACATATAACAATTACACTGCTCTAAATAGTCAGTAGTACAATTCGTACATTCACAGTAAGCACCGCTCCACTGTGATGTTTCAAGCACATTTTTGCGCGTGTGAAGAGGATGATTTTTTCCGTCGATATTGGAACACGAGTAAAGAACAAAGCCTATAATAAAGAATAGTTTAGCATCCAAATACATCGCAAATGCTGAAACATTTTGATTCTAATGAGAGGGTTACGTGAGCCCAACAGTGCTTACTTTCGTTTTTATTTTTACATTAAATTTAAAAGATTTGTTGTGGAATATTTTGAGTGTATCATAAAATCAGAATAAGGTAATAAGGTTTCTGTATTTTATATATATATATATATATATATATATATTATATATATATATATAAATATAGCTGCGAGCAGCGATGAAGGGCCAAAGCCGGTGGCACCGCCACCCCGGTGCCTTTAGGTAACTAAAGGCACCAGGGTTGCGGTGCCACCGGCTTGGGCCCGTAATCGCTGCTCGCAGCTATATTATTTTTTTCGTTGTTCTAATCAGGCCAGGCAAGTAAAATTATCTGTGTCTTGTCCCTTACATTTATATATATATATATATATATATATATATATATATATATATATATATATATGTATGTATGTGTGTATATATATATATATATATATATATATATATATATATATATATATATATATATATATATATATATATATATATATATATATATATATGTGTGTGTGTGTGTGTGTGTGTATATATATATATATATATATATATATATATAGATATATAGATATATAGATATATATATATATATATAAATATAGCTGCGAGCAGCGATGGAGGGCCAAAGCCGGCGGTACCGCCACCCTGGTGCCTTTAGGTAGCTAAAGGCACCAGGATTGCGGTGCCACCGGCTTGGGCCCGTAATCGCTGCTCGCAGCTATATTTATTCTTATTTTTCTGTCAACCTTTCGGGCACTTTTGGGGCCTTTAACATGCTCGAAAACTCTTGAAATTTTGCACACAGGTCAGAACCTGCGGCCATCAGGGCCGGGCTGAAGCTGGTACCTGGGCGTGGCAGGGGGGCTCAACAGCGCCCCCTTGAACGGGGTCCGAAAACTTGGTCCATAAATCAGACACGCTTGCATGTAATAATATGAAACTCAATACACATATAGATCTCATCGGGCCAAACAACTTTCGTACTTTTACTTTTTACGCCAGCCCAACAGGAAGTCGGCTATTATGGGTTGTTTGGAAACGCATGCTGTGGAATTTAATGTACTCCTCCTAGGGAACTCATCCATTCGCCTCCAAACTCAGTCAGCATGAAGTCAAGACATTGAGGATGCTAAATTGCGGACGGATTTTTGATATCTCGAACGGTTTGGCCGTGGCGAGGACACGAATTTATGGCGAATAATGGAAACAGGAAGTGTGTTATAACTTCTGCATACATTAACTGATCTTGATTAAACTTCAGCAGTGTGTTCGTTGTAAGAGGCCGATCACATGGATGTGACTATTGTGAGTCAAAGTTATAGCGCCACCAACTGGCAGCAGGAAGTGTGTCACTTTCAAAATGCTTTGAAATCACCCTCTTATTTTTACCCGATTTGCTTCAAACTTTATGTGTATAATGTAGACACACGGCAGATGTAGACCTGTGAAAGGTTTATTGATATCTTAAATACTGTTGCCGTGGCAACGCATCAAACTTTAATATTCTTTTCAGATGCTTTTGAGACTCTTAACATACTTGAAATTGGATGAAACTCGACAGACACATCACATTTATTATCCAGTAGACATGTGCAAAGTTTCAGAAACGGGCGTGGTGAGGGGCTCAGTAGCGCCACCTTTAGTCAAAAATGGGGGCTTAGTTTTAAGTAGAGTCACAAAAATCGTTATGTATATTGTTCTCATCAAGCCGGACAACTTTCTAATTTATAGTCATAAGCTGTGACCAACAGGAAGTGAGATATTTTGGTTTGAATGTGATTTTTTGGAGAATTCTCTCCCTCTCTCTCTCTGCCTCTGCGTCTCTGTGTGTGTGAGGGGTGGGGGGATTTGTCTTTTGAGTGAGATTTGTTTAAAATTCCTGTTTTTCAAGGTTTCAGGGGCTTTTGGGGCCTTTAACGTGCTCGAAAACTCTTGAAACTTTGCACACAGGTCAGAACCCGCGGCCATCAGGGCCGGGCTGAAGCTGGTACCCGGGCGTGGCAGGGGGGCTCAACAGCGCCCCCTGGAACGGGATCTGAACACTTGCCCATAAATCAAACACACTTGCATGTAATGATATGAAACTCGGTACACATATAGATCTCATCGGGCCGAACAACTTTCGTGCTCTAAATTTTACGCCAGCCCAACAGGAAGTCGGCAATTATGGGTTGTTTGGAGAACGCTTGCTGTGGAATTTGAAACACTTCTCCTAGAGAATTAATTAAATCGCCACCAAACTCGGTGTGCATGAAGTCAAGACATTGAGGATGCTAAATTGCGGACGGATTTCTGATATCTCAAACGGTTTGGCCGTGGCGAGGACACGAATTTATGGCGAGAAAAGAGAAACACGAAGTGTTATAACTTCTGCACACATTAACTGATCTTGATGAAACTTCAGCAGTGTGTTCGTGGTAAGAGGCCGATCAGATGGATGTGACTATTGTGAGTCAAAGTTATAGCGCCACCAACTGGCAGCAGGAAGTGTGTCACTTTCAAAATGTTTTTGACAAAAGTGGGGGGGTTAGTTTTACCCACAATTACAAAAATCAGTACGTATATTGGTCTCATCGAGCCGGACAACTTTCTAATTGACAGTTATTAGCTACGACCAACAGGGTGTCAGATATTTTGGTCTGAATATGGATTTTTTGTTAAATCAGCCTCTGAGTTTTTAGTTACTCCTCCTAAAAGGTTTATTTTATTCCCACCAAACTTTTTCAACATGATACAAATATATTAATGATGCTAAATTGTAAACGGATATTGAATATCTCAAACGGTTTTGCTATGGCGAGGGATTAAATTAATGTCAAAAAGGAAGCAGGAAACATCTCATAACTTCTAAAAATGTAATTATACACCATTTATTTTTATATAAAATTATACAAATATTAGAACTAAACCTATTTTATTCTGTTTTTGCAATTCAAGAAGTATGAAAAAGTTAAAAACAGGCTATTTAGTGCTATTTGGTTCAACAAAAAAGCAAACATAGGGCTATACTGCCCTCTTGTGTCCAAAAGGATATCAAAATAGTATATAAAACGTTTTACTAGGTAGGCCTATTGTATTTAAATATAAATTTATTAGGTATAAGACTGTGAGGATATTTTCCCATCGGTTAATCGACGTGTGACACGAGCGGGTGCTTTTAAATCGCTAATATAAAAGTGAAAGTAAAAAACGGACGTCCGCACGGACATTGATAATGGTGCACGTTGGAAAAAATGATACTTTTAAACATAACACTAAACCGCCATTAGGTGTCGCCAGGCGACCATCTTAATGAGCGAGTCATTGATTCATTCGTTCAAACGATTCGTTCCAATGACTGAGTCATTCATGATTGAGACAGATGTTTATGGATTGACCATTGAATCTTTAAGTCAACCGATTCGTTTCAAAATGCTGAATCATTCAGTAATGAGAAAACGAGTTGCTGTGAGATGCGCAATGGTTCTGCTGTGATCTTTGTTTAACTATTTTTGCTGCTGAAACAGAACAAAAACAGTCAATATTGCATCTAAAATGTAAGTGAGTTAATTGTAACTGTTTATTAACCTGTTGTATGAAATCAATGTCACAGTTTCAATCGTGATTGTATTCAGGAAATAGTTGCCTACTCGTCAAGTGAGGTTGCTTAACTCTATCATATGTTATAAAATATATAAAAACTCCATATTTGTAATTTTTATAGTCCGTATGTTGTTAACTGGTTTGCTTTTTTGTGTGCTGCGCTCATTTGTTTACAATTCTCCTGGAGAAGCAGCATGAGCCTCAGCAGTGCAACCTTGTTACCATTGATCAGTAATACATTCATTTTTAACTGCTGATTGCACCTTAAAATGAATGTAATGAAATTAGAATAATCTCTCGTTTTAGTGACTCCCAAGTTATTTTTTTGTTATTGACATTCTAATCAGGCTATACTCTGGTCGGGCAAGTAAAATTCTCTTTCAGGTAGGCCTATTGTATTTATATATAAATATATTAGTGATGTGACTGTGATAAAATTTTCCCACCGGTTAATCGACGTGTGACACCGCTGAGGGCTTTTAAATCGCTAACTATAGTATACTATATACTAGTAAAATACAGACGTCCGCACAGACATTGATGGTGCGGAGTAGAGCGAGCATTTTCAATGTATTCCTATGGATGTAGGAATTAACTAAAACATTTTATTTATGTTTTTGTGTCCACTGTTCAACCGCAACCGCGTCACACACACACACACACACATTCCAGAATTGCAATCTTGACATCGCAGCCTGTTCATTATAGCCCTAATACAATATAATAATAAAAATAGTCAACCTAACATAAACGAATTACACTGCTCTGTTTAAATAGTCAGTAGTACAATTTGTACCATTCACAGAAAGCAGAGCTCCACTGTGATGTTTCCAAGCACATTTTTGCACGTGTGAAGAGGATGATTTTTTCCATCGATATTGGAACACGAGTGAAGTACAAAGCCTATAATAAAGAATAGTTTAGCATCCAAATACATCGCAAATATTGAAACATTTTGATTCTAATGAGAGGGTTACGTGAGACCAACACTGCTTACTTTCGTTTTTATTTTTACATTAAATTTAAAGGATTTGTTGTGGAATATTTTGAGTGTATCATAAAATCAGAATAAGGTAAGACAAGTAATATTTTCCGTCTTATATATATATATATATGTATATGTATATGTATGTGTGTATGTGTGTGTGTGTGTATATATATATACATAGATAGATAGATAGATAGATATTTATATATACATATATATATATATTTATATATAATGTATATATGTGTGTGTGTATATATATATATATATATATATATATATATATATATATATATAAATATAGCTGCGAGCAGCGATGGAGGGCCAAAGCCGGCGGCACCGCCATCCCCGGTGCCTTTAGGTAACTAAAGGCTCCGGGGTTGCGGTGCCACCGGCTTGGGCCCGTAATCGCTGCTCGCAGCTATATTTAGGGCCCGAGCACCGATGGTGAGAGGACCCTATTGTTTTTGCTCCGTTTATTATTATTATTAGGGCCCGAGCACCGATGGTGAGAGGACCCTATTGTTTTTGCTCCGTTTATTATTATTAGGGCCCGAGCACCGATGGTGAGAGGACCCTATTGTTTTTGCTCCGTTTATTAGGGCCCGAGCACCAATGGTGAGAGGACCCTATTGTTTTTGCTCCGTTTATTATTATTAGGGCCCGAGCACCGATGGTGAGAGGACCCTATTGTTTTTGCTCCGTTTATTATTCTTCTTCTTCTTCTTCTTCTTCTTCTCCAAAGTGAATCGCTTTTTAGAGGGCCTAAACATGCTCGAAAACTCATGAAACTTTGCACACGCTTCAGAAGTGGTGAAAATTTACGTGTGATATGGTTTTCAGAATTGGGGGGGGCAAATTCGGTAAATTATTGCCCCCACATTTTGCCCCGGCTCCTGGTTTCACGTACAGGTATGAAATTTGGTACATACATGTAATGACCCAATACCTACAGAAAAGTCTCTTGGAGCATAGCCCTAAACACAACAGGAAGTGAGCTATTTTGAACTTCCTCCTAGATTTTGGGCATTTTTCGTAATTTCCTGATGTTGTACTTTAACGAACTCCTCCTACAGATTTGATCTGATCCTCTTCAAATTTGGTGAGTGTAATCTTAAGGCCTTTGTGACGTTAAATTGCGAAGATCTAGAGTTTTCGTCGAAGGGTGTGCCCTCGGCGGCCTGACAAACGTTCACCCAATTTCGGCCTTCTGGTGATATATGCATGATCAGATAAGTTCAATATTAATGTTGAATGCAGTTCCGATGTTGCTAGGCAACCACAGACAGCCTGCAGTAGCTCAGCCATACAATTTCCAATCTGTCCCAAACTTCACATGTTTGATAAGAGTCCTGTCCTGAACACATGACCATGCTCATATTTGGTTATAGCAATAGCGCCACCTGCTGGTAGCAGGAAGTGTGGCAAATACAAAACATGCTCGAAAAATCATGAAACTTTGCACACGCCTCAGAAGTGGTGAAAATTTACGTGTGATATGGTTTTCAGAATTGGGGGGGGCAAATTCGGTAAATTATTGCCCCCACATTTTGCCCCGGCTCCTGGTTTCACGTACAGGTATGAAATTTGGTACATGCATGTATTGACCCAATACCTACAGAAAAGTCTCTTGGAGCATAGCCCTAAACACAACAGGAAGTGATCTATTTTGAACTTCCTCCTAGATTTTGGACATTTTTCGTAATTTCCTGATGTTGTACTTTAACGTACTCCTCCTACAGTTTTGATCTGATCCTCTTCAAATTTGGTGAGTGTAATCTTAAGGCATTTCCTAAAGGCGCCGGGTGGCGGTGGCAGGGGTGCGAGGGCCCTTTTCATCGCTGCTTGCAGCTTTAATTAGGGCCCGAGCACCGATGGTGTGAGGACCCTCTTGGAATTGCTCTGTTTATTATTAGGGCCCGAGCACCGATGGTGTGAGGACCCTCTTGGAATTGCTCTGTTTATTATTATTATTATTATTCTTCTCCGCATTGAATTGCATTTTTGAGGGCCTAAACATGCGCGAAAACTCACGAAACTTTGCACACGCGTCAGAACTGGCGAAAATTTACATCTGATATAGGTTTCAGAATTGGACGGGGCAAAATGGCTCGATAGCGCCACCTATAAAAGTTCAACGGAGTGCGCCTCCTGCAACGTTCCACGTACGTGCACGAAATTCGGTACATACGTGTAATGACCTAATACCTACAAAAAAGTCTCTTGGAGCATAGCCCTAAACACAACAGGAAGTCAGCCATTTTGAACTTCCTCTCAGATTTTTGTGCAGTTTTTGCCATTTTCAGGCCTCGTACTTTAACGAACTCCTCCTACAGTTTTAATCTGATCATCTTCAAATTTGGTGAGTGTAATCTTAAGGCCTTTGCGACGTTAAATTGCGAAGATCTTGAGTTTTCGTCGAAGGGCGGGTCCTCGGCGGCCTTACAAATTTCGATGTTTCGCCATGAAACAGGAAGTTGCTGTAACTCAGGCATGGAATGTCCAATCTCCCCCAAACTTCACACGTTTGATAAGAGTTCTGTCCTGAACACATGGCCATGCTCATATTCAGTTATAGTCATAGCGCCACCTGCTGGCAACAGGAAGTGACATGTTTAACACTGTTATGGACTCCTAATAACATATAAAAAAGTGCCAGCAAGTGCGAAACATGCTAACAACATACTAGAAGCATGCTAAAACATGCTAGCAAACTCTTAGCTAAGTGCTAAAGCATGCTATTATTGCAATTAAATAGGAATTTGCTGTAACTCAGGCATGGAATGTCCAATCTGCCCCAAACTTCACACTTTTGATAAGCGTTCTGTCCTGAACACATCTACATGATAATATTCAGTTATAGTAATAGCGCCACCTACTGGCAACAGGAAGTGTCATGTTTAACACGTTGATGCCATTCTAGCAACATGTTAAAAATGCCATTGAGGTCTAAACATGCTAGAAACATGTTAAAACATGCTAGCAATACTTAGCTAAGTGCTAAAGCATGCTAATTCAATGAAACAGGATGTTGTTGTTACTCAAGAAGGCAATGTCCAATATGCGCCAAACTTCACACTTTTAATAAACGTTCTGTCCTGAACACATGACCATGCTCATATTCAGTTACAGTCATAGTGCCACCTGCTGGCAACAGGAAGTGACATGTTAAACACTGTTGTGGACATATAAAAACATATAAAAAAAGTGCCAGCAAGTGCTAAACATGCTAACAACATACTAGAAACATGCTAAAACATGCTAGCAAACACTTAGCTAAGTGCTAAAGCATGCTATTGCTGCAATTAAATAGGAATTTGCTGTAACACAGGCATGGAATGTCCAATCTGCCCCAAACTTCACACGTTTGATAAGAGTCATGGCCTGAACACATCTACATGAGAATATTCAGTTATAGTAATAGCGCCACCTGCTGTCAACAGGAAGTGACATGTTTAACACTGTTGTGGTCTCCTAATAACATATATAAAAGAGCCAGCAAGTGCTAAACAGGTTAGCAACATACTAGAAACATGCTAGCAAACACTTAGCTAAGTGATAAAGCATGCTATTACTGCAATTAAATAGGAATTTGCTGTAACTCAGGCATGGAACGTCCAATCTGCCCCAAACTTCACATGTTTGATAAGAATCATGGCCTGAACGCATGCCTATGCTCAAATTCAGTTATAGTAATAGCGCCACCTACTGGCAACAGGAAGTGACATGTTTAACACGTTGATGCCGTTCTAGCAACATGTTAAAAATGCCATTGAGTTCTAAACATGCTAGAAACATATTAAAACATGCTAGCAATACTTAGCTAAGTGCTAAAGCATGCTAATTCAATGAAACAGGACTTTGTTGTTACTCAAGAAGGCAATGTACAATCTACCCCAAACGTCACACGTTTGATAAGAGTTATCTCTTGAACACATGTCCATGCTCATATTTAGTTATAGTCATAGCGCCACCTGCTGGCAACAGGAAGTGACGTTTAACACTGTTCTTGACTCCTAATAACATATAAAAAAATGCCAGTAGGTGCTAAACATCCTACCAACATACTAGAGACATGCTAAAACATAATAGCAAACACTTAGCTAAGTGCTAAAGAATGATATTACTGCAATTAAATATGAATTTGCTGTAACTCAGGCATGGAATGTCCAATCTGCCCCAAACTTCACACTTTTGATAAGCGTTCTGTCCTGAACACATGACCATGCTTATATTCAGTTACAGTCATAGCGCCACCTGCTGGCAACAGGAAGTGACATGTTTAACACTGTTGTGGACTCCTAATAACATATAAAAAAGTGCCAGCAAGTGTTAAAAATGCTAACAACATACTAGAAACATGCTAAAACATGCTAGCAAACTCTTAGCCAAGTGCTAAAGCATGCTATTATTGCAATTAAATAGGAATTTGCTGTAACTCAGGCATGGAATGTCCAATCTGCCCCAAACTTCACACTTTTGATAAGAGTCATGGCCTGAACACATCTACATGAGAATGTTCAGTTATAGTAATAGCGCCACCAACTGGCAACAGGAAGTGACATGTTTAACACGTTGATGCCGTTCTAGCAACATGTTAAAACATGCTAACAATGCTTAGCTAAGTTCTAAAGAATGCTAATTCAATGAAACATGACTTTGTTGTTACTCAAGAAGGCAATGTCCAATTTGCACCAAACTTCACATGTTTGATAAGAGTTCTGTCCTGAACACACATCCATGCTCATATTCAGTTATAGTCATAACGCCACCTACTGGCAACAGAAACTGACATGGTTAACACAGTAATGCAGTACTAACCACATAATTATTGTGTACTAAGCATGCTAGAAACAGACTGAACATGCTAGCAACACTTAGCTGAGTCATGAAGCATGCTATTATCACCATTATACAAAACATTTTGTAACTGACTTTGACATACTCTTACTATATATACCTCCTTAAATGTACATTTCCCAACCATGCTCTGCCTTCCTAAAGCCACCGAGTGTTGATGGCACGGGTGCGAGGGCCCTTTCATCGCTGCTTGCAGCTTTAATTATTATTATTATTCTTCTCCGCATTGAATTGCATTTTTGAGGGCCTAAACATGCGCGAAAACTCACGAAACTTTGCACACGCGTCAGAACTGGCGAAAATTTACATCTGATATAGGTTTCAGAATTGGACGGGGCAAAACGGCTCGATAGCGCCACCTATAAAAGTTCAACGGAGTGCGCCTCCTGCAACGTTCCACGTACGTGCACGAAATTCGGTACATACGTGTAATGACCTAATACCTACAAAAAAGTCTCTCGGAGCATAGCCCTAAACACAACAGGAAGTCAGCCATTTTGAACTTCCTCTCAGATTTTTGTGCAGTTTTTGCCATTTTCAGGCCTCGTACTTTAACGAACTCCTCCTACAGTTTTAATCTGATCATCTTCAAATTTGGTGAGTGTAATCTTAAGGCCTTTGCGACGTTAAATTGCGAAGATCTTGAGTTTTCGTCGAAGGGCGGGTCCTCGGCGGCCTTACAAATTTCGATGTTTCGCCATGAAACAGGAAGTTGCTGTAACTCAGGCATGGAATGTCCAATCTCCCCCAAACTTCACACGTTTGATAAGAGTTCTGTCCTGAACACATGGCCATGCTCATATTCAGTTATAGTCATAGCGCCACCTGCTGGCAACAGGAAGTGACATGTTTAACACTGTTATGGACTCCTAATAACATATAAAAAAGTGCCAGCAAGTGCGAAACATGCTAACAACATACTAGAAGCATGCTAAAACATGCTAGCAAACTCTTAGCTAAGTGCTAAAGCATGCTATTATTGCAATTAAATAGGAATTTGCTGTAACTCAGGCATGGAATGTCCAATCTGCCCCAAACTTCACACTTTTGATAAGCGTTCTGTCCTGAACACATCTACATGATAATATTCAGTTATAGTAATAGCGCCACCTACTGGCAACAGGAAGTGTCATGTTTAACACGTTGATGCCATTCTAGCAACATGTTAAAAATGCCATTGAGGTCTAAACATGCTAGAAACATGTTAAAACATGCTAGCAATACTTAGCTAAGTGCTAAAGCATGCTAATTCAATGAAACAGGATGTTGTTGTTACTCAAGAAGGCAATGTCCAATATGCGCCAAACTTCACACTTTTAATAAACGTTCTGTCCTGAACACATGACCATGCTCATATTCAGTTACAGTCATAGTGCCACCTGCTGGCAACAGGAAGTGACATGTTAAACACTGTTGTGGACATATAAAAACATATAAAAAAAGTGCCAGCAAGTGCTAAACATGCTAACAACATACTAGAAACATGCTAAAACATGCTAGCAAACACTTAGCTAAGTGCTAAAGCATGCTATTGCTGCAATTAAATAGGAATTTGCTGTAACACAGGCATGGAATGTCCAATCTGCCCCAAACTTCACACGTTTGATAAGAGTCATGGCCTGAACACATCTACATGAGAATATTCAGTTATAGTAATAGCGCCACCTGCTGTCAACAGGAAGTGACATGTTTAACACTGTTGTGGTCTCCTAATAACATATATAAAAGAGCCAGCAAGTGCTAAACAGGTTAGCAACATACTAGAAACATGCTAGCAAACACTTAGCTAAGTGATAAAGCATGCTATTACTGCAATTAAATAGGAATTTGCTGTAACTCAGGCATGGAACGTCCAATCTGCCCCAAACTTCACATGTTTGATAAGAATCATGGCCTGAACGCATGCCTATGCTCAAATTCAGTTATAGTAATAGCGCCACCTACTGGCAACAGGAAGTGACATGTTTAACACGTTGATGCCGTTCTAGCAACATGTTAAAAATGCCATTGAGTTCTAAACATGCTAGAAACATATTAAAACATGCTAGCAATACTTAGCTAAGTGCTAAAGCATGCTAATTCAATGAAACAGGACTTTGTTGTTACTCAAGAAGGCAATGTACAATCTACCCCAAACGTCACACGTTTGATAAGAGTTATCTCTTGAACACATGTCCATGCTCATATTTAGTTATAGTCATAGCGCCACCTGCTGGCAACAGGAAGTGACGTTTAACACTGTTCTTGACTCCTAATAACATATAAAAAAATGCCAGTAGGTGCTAAACATCCTACCAACATACTAGAGACATGCTAAAACATAATAGCAAACACTTAGCTAAGTGCTAAAGAATGATATTACTGCAATTAAATATGAATTTGCTGTAACTCAGGCATGGAATGTCCAATCTGCCCCAAACTTCACACTTTTGATAAGCGTTCTGTCCTGAACACATGACCATGCTTATATTCAGTTACAGTCATAGCGCCACCTGCTGGCAACAGGAAGTGACATGTTTAACACTGTTGTGGACTCCTAATAACATATAAAAAAGTGCCAGCAAGTGTTAAACATGCTAACAACATACTAGAAACATGCTAAAACATGCTAGCAAACTCTTAGCCAAGTGCTAAAGCATGCTATTATTGCAATTAAATAGGAATTTGCTGTAACTCAGGCATGGAATGTCCAATCTGCCCCAAACTTCACACTTTTGATAAGAGTCATGGCCTGAACACATCTACATGAGAATGTTCAGTTATAGTAATAGCGCCACCAACTGGCAACAGGAAGTGACATGTTTAACACGTTGATGCCGTTCTAGCAACATGTTAAAACATGCTAACAATGCTTAGCTAAGTTCTAAAGAATGCTAATTCAATGAAACATGACTTTGTTGTTACTCAAGAAGGCAATGTCCAATTTGCACCAAACTTCACATGTTTGATAAGAGTTCTGTCCTGAACACACATCCATGCTCATATTCAGTTATAGTCATAACGCCACCTACTGGCAACAGAAACTGACATGGTTAACACAGTAATGCAGTACTAACCACATAATTATTGTGTACTAAGCATGCTAGAAACAGACTGAACATGCTAGCAACACTTAGCTGAGTCATGAAGCATGCTATTATCACCATTATACAAAACATTTTGTAACTGACTTTGACATACTCTTACTATATATACCTCCTTAAATGTACATTTCCCAACCATGCTCTGCCTTCCTAAAGCCACCGAGTGTTGATGGCACGGGTGCGAGGGCCCTTTCATCGCTGCTTGCAGCTTTAATTAGGGCCCGAGCACCGATGGTGTGAGGACCCTCTTGGAATTGCTCTGTTTATTATTATTATTATTATTCTTCTCCGCATTGAATTGCATTTTTGAGGGCCTAAACATGCGCGAAAACTCACGAAACTTTGCACACGCGTCAGAACTGGCGAAAATTTACATCTGATATAGGTTTCAGAATTGGACGGGGCAAAATGGCTCGATAGCGCCACCTATAAAAGTTCAACGGAGTGCGCCTCCTGCAACGTTCCACGTACGTGCACGAAATTCGGTACATACGTGTAATGACCTAATACCTACAAAAAAGTCTCTTGGAGCATAGCCCTAAACACAACAGGAAGTCAGCCATTTTGAACTTCCTCTCAGATTTTTGTGCAGTTTTTGCCATTTTCAGGCCTCGTACTTTAACGAACTCCTCCTACAGTTTTAATCTGATCATCTTCAAATTTGGTGAGTGTAATCTTAAGGCCTTTGCGACGTTAAATTGCGAAGATCTTGAGTTTTCGTCGAAGGGCGGGTCCTCGGCGGCCTTACAAATTTCGATGTTTCGCCATGAAACAGGAAGTTGCTGTAACTCAGGCATGGAATGTCCAATCTCCCCCAAACTTCACACGTTTGATAAGAGTTCTGTCCTGAACACATGGCCATGCTCATATTCAGTTATAGTCATAGCGCCACCTGCTGGCAACAGGAAGTGACATGTTTAACACTGTTATGGACTCCTAATAACATATAAAAAAGTGCCAGCAAGTGCGAAACATGCTAACAACATACTAGAAGCATGCTAAAACATGCTAGCAAACTCTTAGCTAAGTGCTAAAGCATGCTATTATTGCAATTAAATAGGAATTTGCTGTAACTCAGGCATGGAATGTCCAATCTGCCCCAAACTTCACACTTTTGATAAGCGTTCTGTCCTGAACACATCTACATGATAATATTCAGTTATAGTAATAGCGCCACCTACTGGCAACAGGAAGTGTCATGTTTAACACGTTGATGCCATTCTAGCAACATGTTAAAAATGCCATTGAGGTCTAAACATGCTAGAAACATGTTAAAACATGCTAGCAATACTTAGCTAAGTGCTAAAGCATGCTAATTCAATGAAACAGGATGTTGTTGTTACTCAAGAAGGCAATGTCCAATATGCGCCAAACTTCACACTTTTAATAAACGTTCTGTCCTGAACACATGACCATGCTCATATTCAGTTACAGTCATAGTGCCACCTGCTGGCAACAGGAAGTGACATGTTAAACACTGTTGTGGACATATAAAAACATATAAAAAAAGTGCCAGCAAGTGCTAAACATGCTAACAACATACTAGAAACATGCTAAAACATGCTAGCAAACACTTAGCTAAGTGCTAAAGCATGCTATTGCTGCAATTAAATAGGAATTTGCTGTAACACAGGCATGGAATGTCCAATCTGCCCCAAACTTCACACGTTTGATAAGAGTCATGGCCTGAACACATCTACATGAGAATATTCAGTTATAGTAATAGCGCCACCTGCTGTCAACAGGAAGTGACATGTTTAACACTGTTGTGGTCTCCTAATAACATATATAAAAGAGCCAGCAAGTGCTAAACAGGTTAGCAACATACTAGAAACATGCTAGCAAACACTTAGCTAAGTGATAAAGCATGCTATTACTGCAATTAAATAGGAATTTGCTGTAACTCAGGCATGGAACGTCCAATCTGCCCCAAACTTCACATGTTTGATAAGAATCATGGCCTGAACGCATGCCTATGCTCAAATTCAGTTATAGTAATAGCGCCACCTACTGGCAACAGGAAGTGACATGTTTAACACGTTGATGCCGTTCTAGCAACATGTTAAAAATGCCATTGAGTTCTAAACATGCTAGAAACATATTAAAACATGCTAGCAATACTTAGCTAAGTGCTAAAGCATGCTAATTCAATGAAACAGGACTTTGTTGTTACTCAAGAAGGCAATGTACAATCTACCCCAAACGTCACACGTTTGATAAGAGTTATCTCTTGAACACATGTCCATGCTCATATTTAGTTATAGTCATAGCGCCACCTGCTGGCAACAGGAAGTGACGTTTAACACTGTTCTTGACTCCTAATAACATATAAAAAAATGCCAGTAGGTGCTAAACATCCTACCAACATACTAGAGACATGCTAAAACATAATAGCAAACACTTAGCTAAGTGCTAAAGAATGATATTACTGCAATTAAATATGAATTTGCTGTAACTCAGGCATGGAATGTCCAATCTGCCCCAAACTTCACACTTTTGATAAGCGTTCTGTCCTGAACACATGACCATGCTTATATTCAGTTACAGTCATAGCGCCACCTGCTGGCAACAGGAAGTGACATGTTTAACACTGTTGTGGACTCCTAATAACATATAAAAAAGTGCCAGCAAGTGTTAAACATGCTAACAACATACTAGAAACATGCTAAAACATGCTAGCAAACTCTTAGCCAAGTGCTAAAGCATGCTATTATTGCAATTAAATAGGAATTTGCTGTAACTCAGGCATGGAATGTCCAATCTGCCCCAAACTTCACACTTTTGATAAGAGTCATGGCCTGAACACATCTACATGAGAATGTTCAGTTATAGTAATAGCGCCACCAACTGGCAACAGGAAGTGACATGTTTAACACGTTGATGCCGTTCTAGCAACATGTTAAAACATGCTAACAATGCTTAGCTAAGTTCTAAAGAATGCTAATTCAATGAAACATGACTTTGTTGTTACTCAAGAAGGCAATGTCCAATTTGCACCAAACTTCACATGTTTGATAAGAGTTCTGTCCTGAACACACATCCATGCTCATATTCAGTTATAGTCATAACGCCACCTACTGGCAACAGAAACTGACATGGTTAACACAGTAATGCAGTACTAACCACATAATTATTGTGTACTAAGCATGCTAGAAACAGACTGAACATGCTAGCAACACTTAGCTGAGTCATGAAGCATGCTATTATCACCATTATACAAAACATTTTGTAACTGACTTTGACATACTCTTACTATATATACCTCCTTAAATGTACATTTCCCAACCATGCTCTGCCTTCCTAAAGCCACCGAGTGTTGATGGCACGGGTGCGAGGGCCCTTTCATCGCTGCTTGCAGCTTTAATTATTATTATTATTATTATTCTCCGCATTTAATTGCATTTTTGAGGGCCTAAACATGCTCGAAAACTCACGAAACTTTGCACACGCGTCAGAACTGGCGAAAATTTACATCTGATATAGGTTTCAGAATTGGACGGGGCAAAATGGCTCGATAGCGCCACCTATAAAAGTTCAACGGAGTGCGCCTCCCGCAACGTTCCACGTACGTGCACGAAATTCGGTACATACATGTAATGACCTAATACCTACAAAAAAGTCTCTTGGAGCATAGCCCTAAACACAACAGGAAGTCAGCCATTTTGAACTTCCTCTCAGATTTTTGTGCAGTTTTTGCCATTTTCAGGCCTCGTACTTTAACGAACTCCTCCTACAGTTTTAATCTGATCATCTTCAAATTTGGTGAGTGTAATCTTAAGGCCTTTGCGACGTTAAATTGCGAAGATCTTGAGTTTTCGTCAAAGGGCGGGTCCTCGGCGGCCTGACAAATTTCGATGTTTCGCCATGAAACAGGAAGTTGCTGTAACTCAGGCATGGAATGTCCAATCTGCCCCAAACTTCACACTTTTGATAAGCGTTCTGTCCTGAACACATGACCATGCTCATATTCAGTTACAGTCATAGCGCCACCTGCTGGCAACAGGAAGTGACATGTTTAACACTGTTATGGACTCCTAATAACATATAAAAAAGTGCCAGCAAGTGCTAAACATGCTAACAACATACTAGAAACATGCTAAAACATGCTAGCAAACACTTAGCTAAGTGCTAAAGCATGCTATTGCTGCAATTAAATAGGAATTTGCTGTAACACAGGCATGGAATGTCCAATCTGCCTCAAACTTCACACGTTTGATAAGAGTCATGGCCTGAACACATCTACATGAGAATATTCAGTTATAGTAATAGCGCCACCTGCTGTCAACAGGAAGTGACATGTTTAACACTGTTGTGGTCTCCTAATAACATATAAAAAAGAGCCAGCAAGTGCTAAACAGGTTAGCAACATACTAGAAACATGCTAGCAAACACTTAGCTAAGTGCTAAAGCATGCTATCACTGCAATTAAATAGGAATTTGCTGTAACCCAGGCATGGAATGTCCAATCTGCCCCAAACTTCACACGTTTGATAAGAATCATGGCCTGAACACATGTCTATGCTCAAATTCAGTTATAGTAATAGCACCACCTACTGGCAACAGGAAGTGACATGTTTAACACGTTGATGCCGTTCTAGCAACATGTTAAAAATGCCATTGACTTCTAAACATGCTAGAAACATGTTAAAACATGCTAGCAATACTTAGCTAAGTGCTAAAGCATGCTAATTCAATGAAACAGGACTTTGTTGTTACTCAAGAAGGCAATGTACAATCTACCCCAAACTTCACACGTTTGATAAGAGTTATCTCTTGAACACATGTCCATGCTCATATTTAGTTATAGTCATAGCGCCACCTGCTGGCAACAGGAAGTGACGTTTAACACTGTTCTTGACTCCTAATAACATATAAAAAAAAGGCCAGTAGGTGCTAAACATCCTACCAACATACTAGAGACATGCTAAAACATACTAGCAAACACTTAGCTAAGTGCTAAAGAATTATATTACTGCAATTAAATATGAATTTGCTGTAACTCAGGCATGGAATGTCCAATCTGCCCCAAACTTCACACTTTTGATAAGCGTTCTGTCCTGAACACATGACCATGCTCATATTCAGTTACAGTCATAGCGCCACCTGCTGGCAACAGGAAGTGACATGTTTAACACTGTTATGGACTCCTAATAACATATAAAAAAGTGCCAGCAAGTGCTAAACATGCTAACAACATACTAGAAGCATGCTAAAACATGCTAGCAAACTCTTAGCTAAGTGCTAAAGCATGCTATTATTGCAATTAAATAGGAATTTGCTGTAACTCAGGCATGGAATGTCCAATCTGCCCCAAACTTCACACTTTTGATAAGCGTTCTGTCCTGAACACATCTACATGAGAACATTCAGTTATAGTAATAGCGCCACCTACTGGTAACAGGAAGTGTCATGTTTAACACGTTGATGCCATTCTAGCAACATGTTAAAAATGCCATTGACTTCTAAACATGCTAGAAACATGTTAAAACATGCTAGCAATACTTAGCTAAGTGCTAAAGCATGCTAATTCAATGAAACAGGATGTTGTTGTTACTCAAGAAGGCAATGTCCAATCTGCGCCAAACTTCACACTTTTAATAAACGTTCTGTCCTGAACACATGACCATGCTCATATTCAGTTACAGTCATAGTGCCACCTGCTGGCAACAGGAAGTGACATGTTAAACACTGTTGTGGACATAAAAACATATAAAAAAGTGCCAGCAAGTGCTAAACATGCTAACAACATACTAGAAAAATGCTAAAACATGCTAGCAAACACTTAGCTAAGTGCTAAAGCATGCTATTGCTGCAATTAAATAGGAATTTGCTGTAACACAGGCATGGAATGTCCAATCTGCCTCAAACTTCACACGTTTGATAAGAGTCATGGCCTGAACACATCTACATGAGAATATTCAGTTATAGTAATAGCGCCACCTGCTGTCAACAGGAAGTGACATGTTTAACACTGTTGTGGTCTCCTAATAACATATAAAAAAGAGCCAGCAAGTGCTAAACAGGTTAGCAACATACTAGAAACATGCTAGCAAACACTTAGCTAAGTGCTAAAGCATGCTATCACTGCAATTAAATAGGAATTTGCTGTAACCCAGGCATGGAATGTCCAATCTGCCCCAAACTTCACACGTTTGATAAGAATCATGGCCTGAACACATGTCTATGCTCAAATTCAGTTATAGTAATAGCGCCACCTACTGGCAACAGGAAGTGACATGTTTAACACGTTGATGCCGTTCTAGCAACATGTTAAAAATGCCATTGAGTTCTAAACATGTTAGAAACATATTAAAACATGCTAGCAATACTTAGCTAAGTGCTAAAGCATGCTAATTCAATGAAACAGGACTTTGTTGTTACTCAAGAAGGCAATGTACAATCTACCCCAAACTTCACACGTTTGATAAGAGTTATCTCTTGAACACATGTCCATGCTCATATTTAGTTATAGTCATAGCGCCACCTGCTGGCAACAGGAAGTGATGTTTAACACTGTTCTTGACTCCTAATAACATATAAAAAAAATGCCAGTAGGTGCTAAACATCCTACCAACATACTAGAGACATGCTAAAACATACTAGCAAACACTTAGCTAAGTGCTAAAGAATGATATTACTGCAATTAAATATGAATTTGCTGTAACTCAGGCATGGAATGTCCAATCTGCCCCAAACTTCACACTTTTGATAAGCGTTCTGTCCTGAACACATGACCATGCTTATATTCAGTTACAGACATAGCGCCACCTGCTGGCAACAGGAAGTGACATGTTTAACACTGTTATGGACTCCTAATAACATATAAAAAAGTGCCAGCAAGTGTTAAACATGCTAACAACATATTATAAACATGCTAAAACATGCTAGCAAACTCTTAGCTAAGTGCTAAAGCATGCTATTATTGCAATTAAATAGGAATTTGCTGTAACTCTGGCATGGAATGTCCAATCTGCCCCAAACTTCACACTTTTGATAAGAGTCATGGCCTGAATACATCTACATGAGAATGTTCATTTATAGTAATAGCGCCACCTACTGGCAACAGGAAGTGACATGTTTAACACGTTGATGCCGTTCTAGCAACATGTTAAAAATGCCATTGAGTTCTAAACATGCTAGAAACATGTTAAAACATGCTAACAATGCTTAGCTAAGTGCTAAAGAATGCTAATTCAATGAAACATGACTTTTTTGTTACTCAAGAAGGCAATTTCCAATTTGCACCAAACTTCACACGTTTGATAAGAGTTCTGTCCTGAACACACATCCATGCTCATATTCAGCAATAGTCATAACGCCACCTACTGGCAACAGAAACTGACATGGTTAACACAGTAATACAGTACTAACCACATAATTATTGTGTACTAAGCATGCTAGAAACAGACTAAACATGCTAGCAACACTTAGCTGAGTCATGAAGCATGCTATTATCACCATTATACAAAACATTTTGTTACTAACTTTGACATACTCTTACTATATATACCTCCTTAAATGTACATTTCCCAACCATGCTCTGTCTTCCTAAAGCCACCGAGTGTTGATGGCACGGGTGCGAGGGCCCTTTCATCGCTGCTTGCAGCTTTAATTATTATTATTATTATTCTTCTCCGCATTGAATTGCATTTTTGAGGGCCTAAACATGCGCGAAAACTCACGAAACTTTGCACACGCGTCAGAACTGGCGAAAATTTACATCTGATATAGGTTTCAGAATTGGACGGGGCAAAATGGCTCGATAGCGCCACCTATAAAAGTTCAACGGAGTGCGCCTCCTGCAACGTTCCACGTACGTGCACGAAATTCGGTACATACGTGTAATGACCTAATACCTACAAAAAAGTCTCTTGGAGCATAGCCCTAAACACAACAGGAAGTCAGCCATTTTGAACTTCCTCTCAGATTTTTGTGCAGTTTTTGCCATTTTCAGGCCTCGTACTTTAACGAACTCCTCCTACAGTTTTAATCTGATCATCTTCAAATTTGGTGAGTGTAATCTTAAGGCCTTTGCGACGTTAAATTGCGAAGATCTTGAGTTTTCGTCGAAGGGCGGGTCCTCGGCGGCCTTACAAATTTCGATGTTTCGCCATGAAACAGGAAGTTGCTGTAACTCAGGCATGGAATGTCCAATCTCCCCCAAACTTCACACGTTTGATAAGAGTTCTGTCCTGAACACATGGCCATGCTCATATTCAGTTATAGTCATAGCGCCACCTGCTGGCAACAGGAAGTGACATGTTTAACACTGTTATGGACTCCTAATAACATATAAAAAAGTGCCAGCAAGTGCGAAACATGCTAACAACATACTAGAAGCATGCTAAAACATGCTAGCAAACTCTTAGCTAAGTGCTAAAGCATGCTATTATTGCAATTAAATAGGAATTTGCTGTAACTCAGGCATGGAATGTCCAATCTGCCCCAAACTTCACACTTTTGATAAGCGTTCTGTCCTGAACACATCTACATGATAATATTCAGTTATAGTAATAGCGCCACCTACTGGCAACAGGAAGTGTCATGTTTAACACGTTGATGCCATTCTAGCAACATGTTAAAAATGCCATTGAGGTCTAAACATGCTAGAAACATGTTAAAACATGCTAGCAATACTTAGCTAAGTGCTAAAGCATGCTAATTCAATGAAACAGGATGTTGTTGTTACTCAAGAAGGCAATGTCCAATATGCGCCAAACTTCACACTTTTAATAAACGTTCTGTCCTGAACACATGACCATGCTCATATTCAGTTACAGTCATAGTGCCACCTGCTGGCAACAGGAAGTGACATGTTAAACACTGTTGTGGACATATAAAAACATATAAAAAAAGTGCCAGCAAGTGCTAAACATGCTAACAACATACTAGAAACATGCTAAAACATGCTAGCAAACACTTAGCTAAGTGCTAAAGCATGCTATTGCTGCAATTAAATAGGAATTTGCTGTAACACAGGCATGGAATGTCCAATCTGCCCCAAACTTCACACGTTTGATAAGAGTCATGGCCTGAACACATCTACATGAGAATATTCAGTTATAGTAATAGCGCCACCTGCTGTCAACAGGAAGTGACATGTTTAACACTGTTGTGGTCTCCTAATAACATATATAAAAGAGCCAGCAAGTGCTAAACAGGTTAGCAACATACTAGAAACATGCTAGCAAACACTTAGCTAAGTGATAAAGCATGCTATTACTGCAATTAAATAGGAATTTGCTGTAACTCAGGCATGGAACGTCCAATCTGCCCCAAACTTCACATGTTTGATAAGAATCATGGCCTGAACGCATGCCTATGCTCAAATTCAGTTATAGTAATAGCGCCACCTACTGGCAACAGGAAGTGACATGTTTAACACGTTGATGCCGTTCTAGCAACATGTTAAAAATGCCATTGAGTTCTAAACATGCTAGAAACATATTAAAACATGCTAGCAATACTTAGCTAAGTGCTAAAGCATGCTAATTCAATGAAACAGGACTTTGTTGTTACTCAAGAAGGCAATGTACAATCTACCCCAAACGTCACACGTTTGATAAGAGTTATCTCTTGAACACATGTCCATGCTCATATTTAGTTATAGTCATAGCGCCACCTGCTGGCAACAGGAAGTGACGTTTAACACTGTTCTTGACTCCTAATAACATATAAAAAAATGCCAGTAGGTGCTAAACATCCTACCAACATACTAGAGACATGCTAAAACATAATAGCAAACACTTAGCTAAGTGCTAAAGAATGATATTACTGCAATTAAATATGAATTTGCTGTAACTCAGGCATGGAATGTCCAATCTGCCCCAAACTTCACACTTTTGATAAGCGTTCTGTCCTGAACACATGACCATGCTTATATTCAGTTACAGTCATAGCGCCACCTGCTGGCAACAGGAAGTGACATGTTTAACACTGTTGTGGACTCCTAATAACATATAAAAAAGTGCCAGCAAGTGTTAAACATGCTAACAACATACTAGAAACATGCTAAAACATGCTAGCAAACTCTTAGCCAAGTGCTAAAGCATGCTATTATTGCAATTAAATAGGAATTTGCTGTAACTCAGGCATGGAATGTCCAATCTGCCCCAAACTTCACACTTTTGATAAGAGTCATGGCCTGAACACATCTACATGAGAATGTTCAGTTATAGTAATAGCGCCACCAACTGGCAACAGGAAGTGACATGTTTAACACGTTGATGCCGTTCTAGCAACATGTTAAAACATGCTAACAATGCTTAGCTAAGTTCTAAAGAATGCTAATTCAATGAAACATGACTTTGTTGTTACTCAAGAAGGCAATGTCCAATTTGCACCAAACTTCACATGTTTGATAAGAGTTCTGTCCTGAACACACATCCATGCTCATATTCAGTTATAGTCATAACGCCACCTACTGGCAACAGAAACTGACATGGTTAACACAGTAATGCAGTACTAACCACATAATTATTGTGTACTAAGCATGCTAGAAACAGACTGAACATGCTAGCAACACTTAGCTGAGTCATGAAGCATGCTATTATCACCATTATACAAAACATTTTGTAACTGACTTTGACATACTCTTACTATATATACCTCCTTAAATGTACATTTCCCAACCATGCTCTGCCTTCCTAAAGCCACCGAGTGTTGATGGCACGGGTGCGAGGGCCCTTTCATCGCTGCTTGCAGCTTTAATTAGGGCCCGAGCACCGATGGTGTGAGGACCCTCTTGGAATTGCTCTGTTTATTATTAGGGCCCGAGCACCGATGGTGTGAGGACCCTCTTGGAATTGCTCTGTTTATTATTATTAGGGCCCAAGCCCTGAAAGGGCGAAGGCCCTATTGTTTTCGGTAGGATTATTTATTATTATTATTATTATTCTTATTTTTCTGTCAACCTTTCGGGCACTTTTGAGACCCTTAACGAGCTCGAAAACTCTTGAAACTTTGCACACGGGTCAGAACCCGTGGCCATCAGGGCTGGGCTGAAGCTGGTACCCGGGCGTGGCAGGGTGGCTCGACAGCGCCCCCTTGAACGGGGTCCGAAAACTTGGTCCATAAATCAGACACGCTTGCATGTAATAATATGAAACTCGGTACACATATAGATCTCATCGGGCCGAACAACTTTCGTACTTTTACTTTTTACGCCAGCCCAACAGGAAGTCGGCTATTATGGGTTGTTTTGAAACGCATGCTGTGGAATTTAATGTACTCCTCCTAGAGAATTCATCCAATCGCCTCCAAACTCGGTCAGCATGAAGTCAAGACATTGAGGATGCTAAATTGCGGACGGATTTTTGATATCTCGAACGGTTTGGCCGTGGCAAGGAAACGAATTTATGGCGAATAAGGGACACAGGAAGTGTGTTATAACTTCAGCATACATTATCTGATCTTGATGAAACTTCAGCAGTGTGTTCGTTTTCAGAGGCCGAACACAAGGATGTGATTATTGTGAGTCAAAGTTATAGCGCCACCAACTGGCAGCAGGAAGTGTGTCACTTTCAAAATGCTTTGAAATCACTCTCTTATTTTTACCTGATTTGCTTCAAACTTTATGTGTATGATGTAGACACACGGCAGATGTAGACCTGTGAAAGGATTATTGATATCTTAGATACTGTTGCCATGGCAACGCATCAAACTTTAATATTCTTTTTTGATGCTTTTGAGACTCTTAACATACTTGAAATTGCATGAAACTCGACAGACACATCACACTTAGTATCCAGTAGACATGGGCAAAGTTTCAGAAACGGGCGTGGTGAGGGGCTCAGTAGCGCCACCTTTAGTCAAAAATGGGGGCTTAGTTTTACCTAGAATCACAAAACTTGGTATGTATATTGTTCTTATCGAGCCGGACAACTTTCTAATTTACACTTAATAGCTCAAAGCAACAGAAAGTCAGATATTTTGGTTTGAATGTGATTTTTTGGAGAAATTTCTCTCTCTCTCTGTCCCTGAGTGTGTGAGGGGTGGGGGTGATTTGTCAGTTGAGTGAGATTTACTTTTTCATTTGTTTTTCAAGGTTTCTGGGGCTTTTGGGTCCCTAAACGTGCTCGAAAACTCTTGAAACTTTGCACACAGGTCAGAACCCGCGGCCATCAGGGCGGGGCTGAATCTGGTAGCCGGGCGTGGCAGGGGGGCTCAACAGCGCCCCCTTGAACGGGGTTCTAAAACTTGGTCCATATATCAAACACGCTTGCATGAATTAATTTGAAACTCGGTACACATATAGATCTCATCGGGCCGAACAACTTTCGTGCTCTAAGTTTTACGCCAGCCCAACAGGAAGTCGGCTATTTAGGGTTGTTTGGAAACGCTTGCTGTGGAATTTAATGTACTCCTCCTAGGAAATACATCGATTCGCCTCCAAAGTCGGTCAGCGTGAAGTCAAGACATTGATGATGCTAAATTGCGGACGGATTTTTGATATCTCGAACGGTTTGGCTGTGGCGAGGAAACGAATTAATGGCGAGAAAAGAGAAACACGAAGTGTTATAACTAATGCATACATTAACTGATCTTGATGAAACTTCAGCAGTTTGTTCATGGTAAGAGGCCGATCAGATGGATGTAACTATTGTGTGTCAAAGTTATAGCGCCACCAACTGGCAGCAGGAAATGTGTCACTTTCAAAATGCTTTTGACAAAAGTTGGGGGGGTTGTTTTACCTACAGTAGCACAACTCAGTACGTATGTTGATCTCATCGACCCGGACAACTTTCTAATTTAAAGTCATTAACTCCGACCATCAGGAAGTCAGATATTTTGGTTTGAATGTGGATTTTTTGCAAAATCAGCCTCCAAAAGGCACTAAAAGCCTCAAATCTTCTAAAAATGTAATTTTATACCATTTATTTCTATATAAAAGTATACAAATATCACAACTAAACCCATTTTATTCTGTTTTTAAAAAGAATTTTATTCTAATTTTATTCTAAATTTTAAAACAGTAAAGTAAAAAATAAAATTCAAGTCATACATAGGGCTATACTGCCCTCTTGTGTCCAAAAGGACATCAAAATAATATATACAACTTTTTACCAGCTAGGCCAATAATGTATTTAAATATACATTTATTAGGTATGTGTCTGAGGATATTTTCCCACCGGTTAATCGACGTGTGTGACACGAGCGGGTGCTTTTGTATCGCTAATATAAAAGTGAAAGAAAAATACGGACGTCCGCACGGACATTTATAATGGTGCACACACAAATCACACACACGTTGGAAAGAATTATGCTTTTAAACAACACTAAACCGCCATTAGATGTCGCCAAGTGACCGTCTTAATGAGCGAGTCATTGATTCATTCGTTCAAATGATTCGTAATCCATAACATACAGATCCATAAACATGGATCCATAAACATCCAATCCATAAACATAAACAGATGTTTATGGATTGATCATTCAATCTTTGAGTCAACCAATTCGTTCAAAATGCTGAATCATTCAGTTATGAGAAAACACGTTCCTGTGAGATGCGTTCTTCTGTGATCTTTGTTTAACTATTTCCGCTGCTGAAACAGAACAAAAACAGTCAATATTGCATCTAAAATGTAAATGACTTCATTTTAACTGTTAATAACCTGTTGTATGAAATCAATATCACAGTTTCAATAGTGATTGTATTCAGGAAAAGTTAGGTACGGAGAGCGAGCGATTTCAACGAAATCAGAACTAAACCCATTTTATTCTTTTATTATTATTATTATTCAATTTAAGAATTATGTTTGAGTTTAAAAAAAGCCAGAATGTTTTAGTCCAAAAAATAAATAAATCATGCCATGGATTGCTTGAAATTAATTTTTTTTATTATATTTATTTTTTCGTTTTGGCTTTGTTTATAGTTTATTTTTAAGTTTTTATTCTTGTTCCGTTCTGAATATCATTACATTTAAAGGATTTGTTGTGGAATATTTTGAGTGTATCATAAAATCAGAATAATTCTCTCGATTTAGTGATCCCCTACTTATTATTTTATTTTATTTTTTTCTTTGTTCTAATTAGGTCAGGCAAGTAAAATTATCTGTGTCTTGTCCCTTAAATTTATTTATTTATATATATATATATATATATATATATGTGTGTGTGTGTGTATATATATATATATATATATAAATATAAATATAGTTGCGAGCAGCGATGGAGGGCCAAAGCCGCCGGCACCGCCACCCTGGCACCAGGATTGCGGTGCCACCGGCTTGGGCCCGTAATCGCTGCTCGCAGCTATATTTATTATTATTCTTCTCCGCATTTAATTGCATTTTTGAGGGCCTAAACATGCTCGAAAACTCACAAAACTTTGGACACGCGTCAGAACTGGCGAAAATTTACATCTGATATAGGTTTCAGAATTGGACGGGGCAAAATGGCTCGATAGCGCCACCTATAAAAGTTCAACGGAGTGCGCCTCCCGCAACGTTCCACGTACGTGCACGAAATTCGGTACATACATGTAATGACCTAATACCTACAAAAAAGTCTCTTGGAGCATAGCCCTAAACACAACAGGAAGTCAGCCATTTTGAACTTCCTCTCAGATTTTTGTGCAGTTTTTGCCATTTTCAGGCCTCATACTTTAACGAACTCCTCCTACAGTTTTAATCTGATCATCTTCAAATTTGGTGAGTGTAATCTTAAGGCCTTTGCGACGTTAAATTGCGAAGATCTTGAGTTTTCGTCGAAGGGCGGGTCCTCGGCGGCCTGACAAATTTCGATGTTTCGCCATGAAACAGGAAGTTGCTGTAACTCAGGCATGGAATGTCCAATCTGCCCCAAACTTCACACGTTTGATAAGAGTTCTGTCCTGAACACATGACCATGCTCATATTCAGTTATAGTCATAGCGCCACCTGCTGGCAACAGGAAGTGACATGTTTAACACTGTTATGGACTCCTAATAACATATAAAAAAGTGCCAGCAAGTGCTAAACATGCTAACAACATACTAGAAGCATGCTAAAACATGCTAGCAAACTCTTAGCTAAGTGCTAAAGCATGCTATTATTGCAATTAAATAGGAATTTGCTGTAACTCAGGCATGGAATGTCCAATCTTCCCCAAACTTCACACTTTTGACAAGCGTTCTGTCCTGAACACATCTACATGAGAATATTCAGTTATAGTAATAGCGCCACCTACTGGTAACAGGAAGTGTCATGTTTAACACGTTGATGCCATTCTAGCAACATGTTAAAAATGCCATTGACTTCTAAACATGCTAGAAACATGTTAAAACATGCTAGCAATACTTAGCTAAGTGCTAAAGCATGCTAATTCAATGAAACAGGATGTTGTTGTTACGCAAGAAGGCAATGTCCATTCTGCACCAAACTTCACACTTTTAATAAACGTTCTGTCCTGAACACATGACCATGCTCATATTCAGTTACAGTCATAGTGCCACCTGCTGGCAACAGGAAGTGACATGTTAAACACTGTTGTGGACATATAAAAACATATAAAAAAAGTGCCATCAAGTGCTAAACATGCTAACAACATACTAGAAACATGCTAAAACATGCTAGCAAACACTTAGCTAAGTGCTAAAGCATGCTATTGCTGCAATTAAATAGGAATTTGCTGTAACACAGGCATGGAATGTCCAATCTGCCCCAAACGTCACACGTTTGATAAGAGTCATGGCCTGAACACATCTACATGAGAATATTCAGTTATAGTAATAGCGCCACCTACTGGTAACAGGAAGTGTCATGTTTAACACGTTGATGCCGTTCTAGCAAGATGTTAAAAATGCCATTGACTTCTAAACATGCTAGAAACATGTTAAAACATACTAGCAAAACTTAGCTGAGTGCTAAAGCATGCTAATTCAATGAAACAGGATGTTGTTGTTACTCAAGAAGGCAATGTCTAATCTGCCCCAAACTTCACACTTTTGATAAGCGTTCTGTCCTGAACACATGACCATGCTCATATTCAGTTACAGTCATAGCGCCACCTGCTGGCAACAGGAAGTGACATGTTAAACACTGTTGTGGACTCCTAATAACATATAAAAAAGTGCCAGCATGTGCTAAACATGCTAACAACATACTAGAAACATGCTAAAACATGCTATCAATCACTTAGATAAGTGCTAAATCATGATATTACTGCAATTAAATGGGAATTTGTTGTAACACAGGCATGGGATGTTCAATCTACCCCAAACTTAATATGTAACATGCAAGAAACATGCTAGCAACACTTAGCTAAGTTCTAAAGCATGCTATAAAAGCTCAAGGAAGTTGTTGTAACTTAAGCATAAAATGTCCAATCTACCCCAAACTTCACACGTTTGATAAGAGTTATCTTTTGAACACATGTCCATGCTCATATTCAGTTATAGTCATAGCGCCGCCTGCTGGCAAAAGGAAGTGACGTTTAACACTGTTCTGGACTCCTAATAACATATAAAAAAATGCCAGTAGGTGCTAAACATCCTACCAACATACTAGAGACATGCTAAAACATACTAGCAAACACTTAGCTAAGTGCTAAAGCATGATATAACTGCAATTAAATATGAATTTGCTGTAACTCAGGCATGCAATGTCCAATCTACCCCAAAATTAATATGTAAAATGCTAGAAACATCATAAAACATGCTAGAAATGCTAAAGGAAGTTGTTGTAACTCAAGCATACAATGTCCAATCTGCCCCAAACTTCACATGTTTGATAAAAGTCCTGCACTGAACACATCTACATAGCGATATTCAGATATAGACATAGCCCCAACTACTGGCAACATAAAATGACATGGTTAACACAGTAATGCAGTACTAACCACATAATTATTGTGTACTAAGCATGCTAGAAACATACTAAACATGCTAGCAACACTTAGCTGAGTCATGAAGCATGCTATTAACACCATTATACGAAACATTTTGTAACTGACTTTGACATACTCTTACTATATATACCTCCTTAAATGTGCATTGCCCAACCATGCTCTGTCTTCCTAAAGCCACCGAGTGTTGATGGCACGGGTGCGAGGGCCCTTTCATCGCTGCTTGCAGCTTTAATTAGGGCCCGAGCACCGATGGTGAGAGGACCCTATTGTTTTTGCTCCGTTTATTATTATTCTTCTTCTTCTTCTCCAAAGTGAATCGCTTTTTAGAGGGCCTAAACATGCTCGAAAACTCATGAAACTTTGCACACGCTTCAGAAGTGGTGAAAATTTACGTGTGATATGGTTTTCAGAATTGGGGGGGGCAAATTCGGTAAATTATTGCCCCCACATTTTGCCCCGGCTCCTGGTTTCATGTACAGGTATGAAATTTGGTACATACATGTAATGACCCAATACCTACAGAAAAGTCTCTTGGAGCATAGCCCTAAACACAACAGGAAGTGAGCTATTTTGAACTTCCTCCTAGATTTTGGGCATTTTTCGGAATTTCCTGATGTTGTACTTTAACGAACTCCTCCTACAGATTTGATTTGATCCTCTTCAAATTTGGTGAGTGTAATCTTAAGGCCTTTGTGACGTTAAATTGCGAAGATCTAGAGTTTTCGTCGAAGGGTGTGCCCTCGGCGGCCTGACAAACGTTCACCCAATTTCGGCCTTCTGGTGATATACATGATCAGATAAGTTCAATATTAATGTTGAATGCAGTTCCGATGTTGCTAGGCAACCACAGACAGCCTGCAGTAGCTCAGCCATACAATTTCCAATCTGTCCCAAACTTCACATGTTTGATAAGAGTCCTGTCCTGAACACATGACCATGCTCATATTTGGTTATAGCAATAGCGCCATCTGCTGGTAGCAGGAAGTGTGGCAAATACAAAACATGCTCGAAAAATCATGAAACTTTGCACACGCCTCAGAAGTGGTGAAAATTTACGTGTGATATGGTTTTCAGAATTGGGGGGGGCAAATTCGGTAAATTATTGCCCCCACATTTTGCCCCGGCTCCTGGTTTCACGTACAGGTATGAAATTTGGTACATGCATGTATTGACCCAATACCTACAGAAAAGTCTCTTGGAGCATAGCCCTAAACACAACAGGAAGTGATCTATTTTGAACTTCCTCCAAGATTTTGGACATTTTTCGTAATTTCCTGATGTTGTACTTTAACGTACTCCTCCTACAGTTTTGATCTGATCCTCTTCAAATTTGGTGAGTGTAATCTTAAGGCATTTCCTAAAGGCGCCGGGTGGCGGTGGCAGGGGTGCGAGGGCCCTTTTCATCGCTGCTTGCAGCTTTAATTATTATTATTATTCTTCTCCAAAGTGAATCGCTTTTTAGAGGGCCTAAACATGCTCGAAAACTCATGAAACTTTGCACATGCTTCAGAAGTGGTGAAAATTTACGTGTGATATGGTTTTCAAAATTGGGTGGGGCAAATTCGGTAAATTATTGCCCCCACATTTTGCCCCGGCTCCTGGTTTCACGTACAGGTATGAAATTTGGTACATACATGTAATGACCCAATACCTACAGAAAAGTCTCTTGGAGCATAGCCCTAAACACAACAGGAAGTGAGCTATTTTGAACTTCCTCCTAGATTTTGGGCATTTTTCGGAATTTCCTGATGTTGTACTTTAACGAACTCCTCCTACAGATTTGATCTGATCCTCTTCAAATTTGGTGAGTGTAATCTTAAGGCCTTTGTGACGTTAAATTGCGAAGATCTAGAGTTTTCGTCGAAGGGTGTGCCCTCGGCGGCCTGACAAACGTTCACCCAATTTCGGCCTTCTGGTGATATATGCATGATCAGATAAGTTCAATATTAATGTTGAATGCAGTTCCGATGTTGCTAGGCAACCACAGACAGCCTGCAGTAGCTCAGCCATACAATTTCCAATCTGTCCCAAACTTCACATGTTTGATAAGAGTCCTGTCCTGAACACATGACCATGCTCATATTTGGTTATAGCAATAGCGCCACCTGCTGGTAGCAGGAAGTGTGGCAAATACAAAACATGCTCGAAAAATCATGAAACTTTGCACACGCCTCAGAAGTGGTGAAAATTTACGTGTGATATGGTTTTCAGAATTGGGGGGGGCAAATTCGGTAAATTATTGCCCCCACATTTTGCCCCGGCTCCTGGTTTCACGTACAGGTATGAAATTTGGTACATGCATGTATTGACCCAATACCTACAGAAAAGTCTCTTGGAGCATAGCCCTAAACACAACAGGAAGTGATCTATTTTGAACTTCCTCCTAGATTTTGGACATTTTTCGTAATTTCCTGATGTTGTACTTTAACGTACTCCTCCTACAGTTTTGATCTGATCCTCTTCAAATTTGGTGAGTGTAATCTTAAGGCATTTCCTAAAGGCGCCGGGTGGCGGTGGCAGGGGTGCGAGGGCCCTTTTCATCGCTGCTTGCAGCTTTAATTATTATTATTATTCTTCTCCGCATTGAATTGCATTTTTGAGGGCCTAAACATGCGCGAAAACTCACGAAACTTTGCACACGCGTCAGAACTGGCGAAAATTTACATCTGATATAGGTTTCAGAATTGGACGGGGCAAAATGGCTCGATAGCGCCACCTATAAAAGTTCAACGGAGTGCGCCTCCTGCAACGTTCCACGTACGTGCACGAAATTCGGTACATACGTGTAATGACCTAATACCTACAAAAAAGTCTCTTGGAGCATAGCCCTAAACACAACAGGAAGTCAGCCATTTTGAACTTCCTCTCAGATTTTTGTGCAGTTTTTGCCATTTTCAGGCCTCGTACTTTAACGAACTCCTCCTACAGTTTTAATCTGATCATCTTCAAATTTGGTGAGTGTAATCTTAAGGCCTTTGCGACGTTAAATTGCGAAGATCTTGAGTTTTCGTCGAAGGGCGGGTCCTCGGCGGCCTTACAAATTTCGATGTTTCGCCATGAAACAGGAAGTTGCTGTAACTCAGGCATGGAATGTCCAATCTCCCCCAAACTTCACACGTTTGATAAGAGTTCTGTCCTGAACACATGGCCATGCTCATATTCAGTTATAGTCATAGCGCCACCTGCTGGCAACAGGAAGTGACATGTTTAACACTGTTATGGACTCCTAATAACATATAAAAAAGTGCCAGCAAGTGCGAAACATGCTAACAACATACTAGAAGCATGCTAAAACATGCTAGCAAACTCTTAGCTAAGTGCTAAAGCATGCTATTATTGCAATTAAATAGGAATTTGCTGTAACTCAGGCATGGAATGTCCAATCTGCCCCAAACTTCACACTTTTGATAAGAGTCATGGCCTGAACACATCTACATGAGAATATTCAGTTATAGTAATAGCGCCACCTGCTGTCAACAGGAAGTGACATGTTTAACACTGTTGTGGTCTCCTAATAACATATATAAAAGAGCCAGCAAGTGCTAAACAGGTTAGCAACATACTAGAAACATGCTAGCAAACACTTAGCTAAGTGATAAAGCATGCTATTACTGCAATTAAATAGGAATTTGCTGTAACTCAGGCATGGAACGTCCAATCTGCCCCAAACTTCACATGTTTGATAAGAATCATGGCCTGAACGCATGCCTATGCTCAAATTCAGTTATAGTAATAGCGCCACCTACTGGCAACAGGAAGTGACATGTTTAACACGTTGATGCCGTTCTAGCAACATGTTAAAAATGCCATTGAGTTCTAAACATGCTAGAAACATATTAAAACATGCTAGCAATACTTAGCTAAGTGCTAAAGCATGCTAATTCAATGAAACAGGACTTTGTTGTTACTCAAGAAGGCAATGTACAATCTACCCCAAACGTCACACGTTTGATAAGAGTTATCTCTTGAACACATGTCCATGCTCATATTTAGTTATAGTCATAGCGCCACCTGCTGGCAACAGGAAGTGACGTTTAACACTGTTCTTGACTCCTAATAACATATAAAAAAATGCCAGTAGGTGCTAAACATCCTACCAACATACTAGAGACATGCTAAAACATAATAGCAAACACTTAGCTAAGTGCTAAAGAATGATATTACTGCAATTAAATATGAATTTGCTGTAACTCAGGCATGGAATGTCCAATCTGCCCCAAACTTCACACTTTTGATAAGCGTTCTGTCCTGAACACATGACCATGCTTATATTCAGTTACAGTCATAGCGCCACCTGCTGGCAACAGGAAGTGACATGTTTAACACTGTTGTGGACTCCTAATAACATATAAAAAAGTGCCAGCAAGTGTTAAACATGCTAACAACATACTAGAAACATGCTAAAACATGCTAGCAAACTCTTAGCCAAGTGCTAAAGCATGCTATTATTGCAATTAAATAGGAATTTGCTGTAACTCAGGCATGGAATGTCCAATCTGCCCCAAACTTCACACTTTTGATAAGAGTCATGGCCTGAACACATCTACATGAGAATGTTCAGTTATAGTAATAGCGCCACCAACTGGCAACAGGAAGTGACATGTTTAACACGTTGATGCCGTTCTAGCAACATGTTAAAACATGCTAACAATGCTTAGCTAAGTTCTAAAGAATGCTAATTCAATGAAACATGACTTTGTTGTTACTCAAGAAGGCAATGTCCAATTTGCACCAAACTTCACATGTTTGATAAGAGTTCTGTCCTGAACACACATCCATGCTCATATTCAGTTATAGTCATAACGCCACCTACTGGCAACAGAAACTGACATGGTTAACACAGTAATGCAGTACTAACCACATAATTATTGTGTACTAAGCATGCTAGAAACAGACTGAACATGCTAGCAACACTTAGCTGAGTCATGAAGCATGCTATTATCACCATTATACAAAACATTTTGTAACTGACTTTGACATACTCTTACTATATATACCTCCTTAAATGTACATTTCCCAACCATGCTCTGCCTTCCTAAAGCCACCGAGTGTTGATGGCACGGGTGCGAGGGCCCTTTCATCGCTGCTTGCAGCTTTAATTAGGGCCCGAGCACCGATGGTGTGAGGACCCTCTTGGAATTGCTCTGTTTATTAGGGCCCGAGCACCGATGGTGTGAGGACCCTCTTGGAATTGCTCTGTTTATTATTATTATTATTATTCTTCTCCGCATTTAATTGCATTTTTGAGGGCCTAAACATGCTCGAAAACTCACGAAACTTTGCACACGCGTCAGAACTGGCGAAAATTTACATCTGATATAGGTTTCAGAATTGGGCGGGGCAAAATGGCTCGATAGCGCCACCTATAAAAGTTCAACAGAGTGCGCCTCCCGCTGTGTTCCACGTACGTGTACGAAATTCGGTACATATGTGTAATGACCTAATACCTACAAAAAAGTCTCTTGGAGCATAGCTCTAAACACAACAGGAAGTCAGCCATTTTCAACTTCCTCTCTGATTTTTGTGCACTTTTTGCCATTTTCAGGCCTCGTACTTTAACGAACTCCTCCTACAGTTTTAATCTGATCATCTTCAAATTTGGTGAGTGTAATCTTAAGGCCTTTGCGACGTTAAATTGCGAAGATCTTGAGTTTTCGTCGAAGGGCGGGCCCTCGGCGGCCTGACAAATTTTGATGTTTCGCCATGAAACAGGAAGTTGCTGTAACTCAGGCATGGAATGTCCAATCTGCCCCAAACTTCACACTTTTGATAAGCGTTCTGTCCTGAACACATGACCATGCTCATATTCAGTTACAGTCATAGCGCCACCTGCTGGCAACAGGAAGTGACATGTTTAACACTCTTGTGGACTCCTGATAACATATAAAAAAGTGCCAGCAAGTGCTAAACATGCTAACAACTTACTAGAAACATGCTAAAACATGCTAGCAAACACTTAGCTAAGTGCTAAAGCATGCTATTACTGCAATTAAATAGGAATTTGCTGTAACTCAGGCACGGAATGTCCAATCTGCCCCAAACTTCACACGTTTGATAAGAGTCATGGCCTGAACACATCTACATGAGAATATTCAGTTATAGTAATAGCGCCACCTACTGGTAACAGGAAGTGTCATGTTTAACACGTTGATGCCGTTCTAGCAACATGTTAAAAATGCCATTGACTTCTAAAAATGCTAGAAACATGTTAAAACATGCTAGCAATACTTAGCTAAGTGCTAAAGCATGCTAATTCAATGAAACAGGATGTTGTTGTTACTCAAGAAGGCAATGTCCAATCTGCGCCAAACTTCACACTTTTGATAAGCGTTCTGTCCTGAACACATGACCATGCTCATATTCAGTTACAGTCATAGCGCCACCTGCTGGGAACAGTAAGTGACGTTTAACACTGTTCTTGACTCCTAATAACATATAAAAAAATGCCAGTAGGTGCTAAACATCCTACCAACATACTAGAGACATGTTAAAACATACTAGCAAACACTTAGCTAAGTGCTAAAGAATGATATTACTGCAATTAAATATGAATTTGCTGTAACTCAGGCATGGAATGTCCAATCTGCGTCAAACTTCACACTTTTGATAAGCGTTCTGTCCTGAACACATGACCATGCTTATATTCAGTTACAGTCATAGCGCCACCTTCTGGCAACAGGAAGTGACATGTTAACACTGTTATGGACTCCTAATAACATATAAAAAAGTGCCAGCAAGTGTTAAACATGTTAACAACATACTAGAAACATGCTAAAACATGCTAGCAAACTCTTAGCTAAGTGCTAAAGCATGCTATTATTGCAATTAAATAGGAATTTGCTGTAACTCAGGCATGGAATGTCCAATCTGCCCCAAACTTCACACTTTTGATAAGAGTCATGGCCTGAACACATCTGCATGAGAATGTTCAGTTATAGTAATAGCGCCACATACTGGCAACAGGAAGTGACATGTTTAACACGTTGATGCCGTTCTAGCAACATGTTAAAAATGCCATTGAGTTCTAAACATGCTAGAAACATGTTAAAACATGCTAACAATGCTTAGCTAAGTGCTAAAGAATGCTAATTCAATGAAACATGACTTTGTTGTTACTCAAGAAGGCAATGTCCAATTTGCACCAAACTTCACACGTTTGATAAGAGTTCTGTCCTGAACACACATCCATGCTCATATTCAGTTATAGTCATAACACCACCTACTGGCAACAGAAACTGACATGGTTAACACAGTAATGCAGTACTAACCACATAATTATTGTGTACTGAGCATGCTAGAAACAGACTAAACATGCTAGCAACACTTAGCTGAGTCATGAAGCATGCTATTATCACCATTATACAAAACATTTTGTAACTGACTTTGACATACTCTTACTATATATACCTCCTTAAATGTACATTTCCCAAACATGCTCTGTCTTCCTAAAACCACCGAGTGTTGATGGCACGGGTGCGAGGGCCCTTTCATCGCTGCTTGCAGCTTTAATTATTATTATTATTATTATTCTCCGCATTGAATTGCATTTTTGAGGGCCTAAACATGCGCGAAAACTCACGAAACTTTGCACACGCGTCAGAACTGGCGAAAATTTACATCTGATATAGGTTTCAGAATTGGACGGGGCAAAATGGCTCGATAGCGCCACCTATAAAAGTTCAACGGAGTGCGCCTCCCGCAACGTTCAACGTACGTGCACGAAATTCGGTACATACGTGTAATGACCTAATACCTACAAAAAAGTCTCTTGGAGCATAGCCCTAAACACAACAGGAAGTCAGCCATTTTGAACTTCCTCTCAGATTTTTGTGCAGTTTTTGCCATTTTCAGGCCTCGTACTTTAACGAACTCCTCCTACAGTTTTAATCTGATCATCTTCAAATTTGGTGAGTGTAATCTTAAGGCCTTTGCGACGTTAAATTGCGAAGATCTTGAGTTTTCGTCGAAGGGCGGGTCCTCGGCGGCCTTACAAATTTCGATGTTTCGCCATGAAACAGGAAGTTGCTGTAACTCAGGCATGGAATGTCCAATCTGCCCCAAACTTCACACGTTTGATAAGAGTTCTGTCCTGAACACATGGCCATGCTCATATTCAGTTATAGTCATAGCGCCACCTGCTGGCAACAGGAAGTGACATGTTTAACACTGTTATGGACTCCTAATAACATATAAAAAAGTGCCAGCAAGTGCTAAACATGCTAACAACATACTAGAAGCATGCTAAAACATGCTAGCAAACTCTTAGCTAAGTGCTAAAGCATGCTATTATTGCAATTAAATAGGAATTTGCTGTAACTCAGGCATGGAATGTCCAATCTGCCCCAAACTTCACACTTTTGATAAGCGTTCTGTCCTGAACACATCTACATGATAATATTCAGTTATAGTAATAGCGCCACCTACTGGCAACAGGAAGTGTCATGTTTAACACGTTGATGCCATTCTAGCAACATGTTAAAAATGCCATTGAGGTCTAAACATGCTAGAAACATGTTAAAACATGCTAGCTAATGTTAAAACATGCTAGCAATACTTAGCTAAGTGGTAAAGCATGCTAATTCAATGAAACAGGATGTTGTTGTTACTCAAGAAGGCAATGTCCAATATGCGCCAAACTTCACACTTTTAATAAACGTTCTGTCCTGAACACATGACCATGCTCATATTCAGTTACAGTCATAGTGCCACCTGCTGGCAACAGGAAGTGACATGTTAAACACTGTTGTGGACATATAAAAACATATAAAAAAAGTGCCAGCAAGTGCTAAACATGCTAACAACATACTAGAAACATGCTAAAACATGCTAGCAAACACTTAGCTAAGTGCTAAAGCATGCTATTGCTGCAATTAAATAGGAATTTGCTGTAACACAGGCATGGAATGTCCAATCTGCCCCAAACTTCACACGTTTGATAAGAGTCATGGCCTGAACACATCTACATGAGAATATTCAGTTATAGTAATAGCGCCACCTGCTGTCAACAGGAAGTGACATGTTTAACACTGTTGTGGTCTCCTAATAACATATATAAAAGAGCCAGCAAGTGCTAAACAGGTTAGCAACATACTAGAAACATGCTAGCAAACACTTAGCTAAGTGATAAAGCATGCTATTACTGCAATTAAATAGGAATTTGCTGTAACTCAGACATGGAACGTCCAATCTGCCCCAAACTTCACATGTTTGATAAGAATCATGGCCTGAACGCATGCCTATGCTCAAATTCAGTTATAGTAATAGCGCCACCTACTGGCAACAGGAAGTGACATGTTTAACACGTTGATGCCGTTCTAGCAACACGTTAAAAATGCCATTGAGTTCTAAACATGCTAGAAACATATTAAAACATGCTAGCAATACTTAGCTAAGTGCTAAAGCATGCTAATTCAATGAAACAGGACTTTGTTGTTACACAAGAAGGCAATGTACAATCTACCCCAAACGTCACACGTTTGATAAGAGTTATCTCTTGAACACATGTCCATGCTCATATTTAGTTATAGTCATAGCGCCACCTGCTGGCAACAGGAAGTGACGTTTAACACTGTTCTTGACTCCTAATAACATATAAAAAAATGCCAGTAGGTGCTAAACATCCTACCAACATACTAGAGACATGCTAAAACATAATAGCAAACACTTAGCTAAGTGCTAAAGAATGATATTACTGCAATTAAATATGAATTTGCTGTAACTCAGGCATGGAATGTCCAATCTGCCCCAAACTTCACACTTTTGATAAGCGTTCTGTCCTGAACACATGACCATGCTTATATTCAGTTACAGTCATAGCGCCACCTGCTGGCAACAGGAAGTGACATGTTTAACACTGTTGTGGACTCCTAATAACATATAAAAAAGTGCCAGCAAGTGTTAAACATGCTAACAACATACTAGAAACATGCTAAAACATGCTAGCAAACTCTTAGCCAAGTGCTAAAGCATGCTATTATTGCAATTAAATAGGAATTTGCTGTAACTCAGGCATGGAATGTCCAATCTGCCCCAAACTTCACACTTTTGATAAGAGTCATGGCCTGAACACATCTACATGAGAATGTTCAGTTATAGTAATAGCGCCACCAACTGGCAACAGGAAGTGACATGTTTAACACGTTGATGCCGTTCTAGCAACATGTTAAAACATGCTAACAATGCTTAGCTAAGTTCTAAAGAATGCTAATTCAATGAAACATGACTTTGTTGTTACTCAAGAAGGCAATGTCCAATTTGCACCAAACTTCACATGTTTGATAAGAGTTCTGTCCTGAACACACATCCATGCTCATATTCAGTTATAGTCATAACACCACCTACTGGCAACAGAAACTGACATGGTTAACACAGTAATGCAGTACTAACCACATAATTATTGTGTACTAAGCATGCTAGAAACAGACTGAACATGCTAGCAACACTTAGCTGAGTCATGAAGCATGCTATTATCACCATTATACAAAACATTTTGTAACTGACTTTGACATACTCTTACTATATATACCTCCTTAAATGTACATTTCCCAACCATGCTCTGCCTTCCTAAAGCCACCGAGTGTTGATGGCACGGGTGCGAGGGCCCTTTCATCGCTGCTTGCAGCTTTAATTATTATTATTATTATTCTTCTCCGCATTGAATTGCATTTTTGAGGGCCTAAACATGCGCGAAAACTCACGAAACTTTGCACACGCGTCAGAACTGGCGAAAATTTACATCTGATATAGGTTTCAGAATTGGACGGGGCAAAATGGCTCGATAGCGCCACCTATAAAAGTTCAACGGAGTGCGCCTCCTGCAACGTTCCACGTACGTGCACGAAATTCGGTACATACGTGTAATGACCTAATACCTACAAAAAAGTCTCTTGGAGCATAGCCCTAAACACAACAGGAAGTCAGCCATTTTGAACTTCCTCTCAGATTTTTGTGCAGTTTTTGCCATTTTCAGGCCTCGTACTTTAACGAACTCCTCCTACAGTTTTAATCTGATCATCTTCAAATTTGGTGAGTGTAATCTTAAGGCCTTTGCGACGTTAAATTGCGAAGATCTTGAGTTTTCGTCGAAGGGCGGGTCCTCGGCGGCCTTACAAATTTCGATGTTTCGCCATGAAACAGGAAGTTGCTGTAACTCAGGCATGGAATGTCCAATCTCCCCCAAACTTCACACGTTTGATAAGAGTTCTGTCCTGAACACATGGCCATGCTCATATTCAGTTATAGTCATAGCGCCACCTGCTGGCAACAGGAAGTGACATGTTTAACACTGTTATGGACTCCTAATAACATATAAAAAAGTGCCAGCAAGTGCGAAACATGCTAACAACATACTAGAAGCATGCTAAAACATGCTAGCAAACTCTTAGCTAAGTGCTAAAGCATGCTATTATTGCAATTAAATAGGAATTTGCTGTAACTCAGGCATGGAATGTCCAATCTGCCCCAAACTTCACACTTTTGATAAGCGTTCTGTCCTGAACACATCTACATGATAATATTCAGTTATAGTAATAGCGCCACCTACTGGCAACAGGAAGTGTCATGTTTAACACGTTGATGCCATTCTAGCAACATGTTAAAAATGCCATTGAGGTCTAAACATGCTAGAAACATGTTAAAACATGCTAGCAATACTTAGCTAAGTGCTAAAGCATGCTAATTCAATGAAACAGGATGTTGTTGTTACTCAAGAAGGCAATGTCCAATATGCGCCAAACTTCACACTTTTAATAAACGTTCTGTCCTGAACACATGACCATGCTCATATTCAGTTACAGTCATAGTGCCACCTGCTGGCAACAGGAAGTGACATGTTAAACACTGTTGTGGACATATAAAAACATATAAAAAAAGTGCCAGCAAGTGCTAAACATGCTAACAACATACTAGAAACATGCTAAAACATGCTAGCAAACACTTAGCTAAGTGCTAAAGCATGCTATTGCTGCAATTAAATAGGAATTTGCTGTAACACAGGCATGGAATGTCCAATCTGCCCCAAACTTCACACGTTTGATAAGAGTCATGGCCTGAACACATCTACATGAGAATATTCAGTTATAGTAATAGCGCCACCTGCTGTCAACAGGAAGTGACATGTTTAACACTGTTGTGGTCTCCTAATAACATATATAAAAGAGCCAGCAAGTGCTAAACAGGTTAGCAACATACTAGAAACATGCTAGCAAACACTTAGCTAAGTGATAAAGCATGCTATTACTGCAATTAAATAGGAATTTGCTGTAACTCAGGCATGGAACGTCCAATCTGCCCCAAACTTCACATGTTTGATAAGAATCATGGCCTGAACGCATGCCTATGCTCAAATTCAGTTATAGTAATAGCGCCACCTACTGGCAACAGGAAGTGACATGTTTAACACGTTGATGCCGTTCTAGCAACATGTTAAAAATGCCATTGAGTTCTAAACATGCTAGAAACATATTAAAACATGCTAGCAATACTTAGCTAAGTGCTAAAGCATGCTAATTCAATGAAACAGGACTTTGTTGTTACTCAAGAAGGCAATGTACAATCTACCCCAAACTTCACATGTTTGATAAGAGTTATCTCTTGAACACATGTCCATGCTCATATTTAGTTATAGTCATAGCGCCACCTGCTGGCAACAGGAAGTGACGTTTAACACTGTTCTTGACTCCTAATAACATATAAAAAAATGCCAGTAGATGCTAAACATCCTACCAACATACTAGAGACATAATAAAACATACTAGCAAACACTTAGCTAAGTGCTAAAGAATGATATTACTGCAATTAAATATGAATTTGCTGTAACTCAGGCATGGAATGTCCAATCTGCCCCAAACTTCACACTTTTGATAAGCGTTCTGTCCTGAACACATGACCATGCTTATATTCAGTTACAGTAATAGCGCCACCTGCTGGCAACAGGAAGTGACATGTTTAACACTGTTATGGACTCCTAATAACATATAAAAAAGTGCCAGCAAGTGTTAAACATGCTAACAACATACTAGAAACATGCTAAAACATGCTAGCAAACTCTTAGCTAAGTGCTAAAGCATGCTATTATTGCAATTAAATAGGAATTTGCTGTAACTCAGGCATGGAATGTCCAATCTGCCCCAAACTTCACACTTTTGATAAGAGTCATGGCCTGAACACATCTACATGAGAATGTTCAGTTATAGTAATAGCGCCACCTACTGGCAACAGGAAGTGACATGTTTAACACGTTGATGCCGTTCTAGCAACATGTTAAAAATGCCATTGAGTTCTAAACATGCTAGAAACATATTAAAACATGCTAGTAATGCTTAGCTAAGTGCTAAAGAATGCTAATTCAATGAAACATGACTTTGTTGTTACTCAAGAAGGCAATGTCCAATTTGCACCAAACTTCACAAGTTTGATAAGAGTTCTGTCCTGAACACACATCCATGCTCATATTCAGTTATAGTCATAACGCCACCTACTGGCAACAGAAACTGACATGGTTAACACAGTAATGCAGTACTAACCACATAATTATTGTGTACTAAGCATGCTAGAAACAGACTAAACATGCTAGCAACACTTAGCTGAGTCATGAAGCATGCTATTATCACCATTATACAAAACATTTTGTAACTGACTTTGACATACTCTTACTATATATACCTCCTTAAATGTACATTTCCCAACCATGCTCTGTCTTCCTAAAGCCACCGAGTGTTGATGGCACGGGTGCGAGGGCCCTTTCATCGCTGCTTGCAGCTTTAATTATTATTATTAGGGCCCGAGCACCGATGGTGTGAGGACCCTCTTGGAATTGCTCTGTTTATTATTATTATTATTATTATTATTATTCTTCTCCGCATTTAATTGCATTTTTGAGGGCCTAAACATGCTCGAAAACTCACAAAACTTTGGACACGCGTCAGAACTGGCGAAAATTTACATCTGATATAGGTTTCAGAATTGGACGGGGCAAAATGGCTCGATAGCGCCACCTATAAAAGTTCAACGGAGTGCGCCTCCCGCAACGTTCCACGTACGTGCACGAAATTCGGTACATACATGTAATGACCTAATACCTACAAAAAAGTCTCTTGGAGCATAGCCCTAAACACAACAGGAAGTCAGCCATTTTGAACTTCCTCTCAGATTTTTGTGCAGTTTTTGCCATTTTCAGGCCTCATACTTTAACGAACTCCTCCTACAGTTTTAATCTGATCATCTTCAAATTTGGTGAGTGTAATCTTAAGGCCTTTGCGACGTTAAATTGCGAAGATCTTGAGTTTTCGTCGAAGGGCGGGTCCTCGGCGGCCTGACAAATTTCGATGTTTCGCCATGAAACAGGAAGTTGCTGTAACTCAGGCATGGAATGTCCAATCTGCCCCAAACTTCACACGTTTGATAAGAGTTCTGTCCTGAACACATGACCATGCTCATATTCAGTTATAGTCATAGCGCCACCTGCTGGCAACAGGAAGTGACATGTTTAACACTGTTATGGACTCCTAATAACATATAAAAAAGTGCCAGCAAGTGCTAAACATGCTAACAACATACTAGAAGCATGCTAAAACATGCTAGCAAACTCTTAGCTAAGTGCTAAAGCATGCTATTATTGCAATTAAATAGGAATTTGCTGTAACTCAGGCATGGAATGTCCAATCTTCCCCAAACTTCACACTTTTGACAAGCGTTCTGTCCTGAACACATCTACATGAGAATATTCAGTTATAGTAATAGCGCCACCTACTGGTAACAGGAAGTGTCATGTTTAACACGTTGATGCCATTCTAGCAACATGTTAAAAATGCCATTGACTTCTAAACATGCTAGAAACATGTTAAAACATGCTAGCAATACTTAGCTAAGTGCTAAAGCATGCTAATTCAATGAAACAGGATGTTGTTGTTACGCAAGAAGGCAATGTCCATTCTGCACCAAACTTCACACTTTTAATAAACGTTCTGTCCTGAACACATGACCATGCTCATATTCAGTTACAGTCATAGTGCCACCTGCTGGCAACAGGAAGTGACATGTTAAACACTGTTGTGGACATATAAAAACATATAAAAAAAGTGCCATCAAGTGCTAAACATGCTAACAACATACTAGAAACATGCTAAAACATGCTAGCAAACACTTAGCTAAGTGCTAAAGCATGCTATTGCTGCAATTAAATAGGAATTTGCTGTAACACAGGCATGGAATGTCCAATCTGCCCCAAACGTCACACGTTTGATAAGAGTCATGGCCTGAACACATCTACATGAGAATATTCAGTTATAGTAATAGCGCCACCTACTGGTAACAGGAAGTGTCATGTTTAACACGTTGATGCCGTTCTAGCAAGATGTTAAAAATGCCATTGACTTCTAAACATGCTAGAAACATGTTAAAACATACTAGCAAAACTTAGCTGAGTGCTAAAGCATGCTAATTCAATGAAACAGGATGTTGTTGTTACTCAAGAAGGCAATGTCTAATCTGCCCCAAACTTCACACTTTTGATAAGCGTTCTGTCCTGAACACATGACCATGCTCATATTCAGTTACAGTCATAGCGCCACCTGCTGGCAACAGGAAGTGACATGTTAAACACTGTTGTGGACTCCTAATAACATATAAAAAAGTGCCAGCATGTGCTAAACATGCTAACAACATACTAGAAACATGCTAAAACATGCTATCAATCACTTAGATAAGTGCTAAATCATGATATTACTGCAATTAAATGGGAATTTGTTGTAACACAGGCATGGGATGTTCAATCTACCCCAAACTTAATATGTAACATGCAAGAAACATGCTAGCAACACTTAGCTAAGTTCTAAAGCATGCTATAAAAGCTCAAGGAAGTTGTTGTAACTTAAGCATAAAATGTCCAATCTACCCCAAACTTCACACGTTTGATAAGAGTTATCTTTTGAACACATGTCCATGCTCATATTCAGTTATAGTCATAGCGCCGCCTGCTGGCAAAAGGAAGTGACGTTTAACACTGTTCTGGACTCCTAATAACATATAAAAAAATGCCAGTAGGTGCTAAACATCCTACCAACATACTAGAGACATGCTAAAACATACTAGCAAACACTTAGCTAAGTGCTAAAGCATGATATAACTGCAATTAAATATGAATTTGCTGTAACTCAGGCATGCAATGTCCAATCTACCCCAAAATTAATATGTAAAATGCTAGAAACATCATAAAACATGCTAGAAATGCTAAAGGAAGTTGTTGTAACTCAAGCATACAATGTCCAATCTGCCCCAAACTTCACATGTTTGATAAAAGTCCTGCACTGAACACATCTACATAGCGATATTCAGATATAGACATAGCCCCAACTACTGGCAACATAAAATGACATGGTTAACACAGTAATGCAGTACTAACCACATAATTATTGTGTACTAAGCATGCTAGAAACATACTAAACATGCTAGCAACACTTAGCTGAGTCATGAAGCATGCTATTAACACCATTATACGAAACATTTTGTAACTGACTTTGACATACTCTTACTATATATACCTCCTTAAATGTGCATTGCCCAACCATGCTCTGTCTTCCTAAAGCCACCGAGTGTTGATGGCACGGGTGCGAGGGCCCTTTCATCGCTGCTTGCAGCTTTAATTATTATTATTATTCTTCTCCGCATTGAATTGCATTTTTGAGGGCCTAAACATGCGCGAAAACTCACGAAACTTTGCACACGCGTCAGAACTGGCGAAAATTTACATCTGATATAGGTTTCAGAATTGGACGGGGCAAAATGGCTCGATAGCGCCACCTATAAAAGTTCAACGGAGTGCGCCTCCTGCAACGTTCCACGTACGTGCACGAAATTCGGTACATACGTGTAATGACCTAATACCTACAAAAAAGTCTCTTGGAGCATAGCCCTAAACACAACAGGAAGTCAGCCATTTTGAACTTCCTCTCAGATTTTTGTGCAGTTTTTGCCATTTTCAGGCCTCGTACTTTAACGAACTCCTCCTACAGTTTTAATCTGATCATCTTCAAATTTGGTGAGTGTAATCTTAAGGCCTTTGCGACGTTAAATTGCGAAGATCTTGAGTTTTCGTCGAAGGGCGGGTCCTCGGCGGCCTTACAAATTTCGATGTTTCGCCATGAAACAGGAAGTTGCTGTAACTCAGGCATGGAATGTCCAATCTCCCCCAAACTTCACACGTTTGATAAGAGTTCTGTCCTGAACACATGGCCATGCTCATATTCAGTTATAGTCATAGCGCCACCTGCTGGCAACAGGAAGTGACATGTTTAACACTGTTATGGACTCCTAATAACATATAAAAAAGTGCCAGCAAGTGCGAAACATGCTAACAACATACTAGAAGCATGCTAAAACATGCTAGCAAACTCTTAGCTAAGTGCTAAAGCATGCTATTATTGCAATTAAATAGGAATTTGCTGTAACTCAGGCATGGAATGTCCAATCTGCCCCAAACTTCACACTTTTGATAAGAGTCATGGCCTGAACACATCTACATGAGAATATTCAGTTATAGTAATAGCGCCACCTGCTGTCAACAGGAAGTGACATGTTTAACACTGTTGTGGTCTCCTAATAACATATATAAAAGAGCCAGCAAGTGCTAAACAGGTTAGCAACATACTAGAAACATGCTAGCAAACACTTAGCTAAGTGATAAAGCATGCTATTACTGCAATTAAATAGGAATTTGCTGTAACTCAGGCATGGAACGTCCAATCTGCCCCAAACTTCACATGTTTGATAAGAATCATGGCCTGAACGCATGCCTATGCTCAAATTCAGTTATAGTAATAGCGCCACCTACTGGCAACAGGAAGTGACATGTTTAACACGTTGATGCCGTTCTAGCAACATGTTAAAAATGCCATTGAGTTCTAAACATGCTAGAAACATATTAAAACATGCTAGCAATACTTAGCTAAGTGCTAAAGCATGCTAATTCAATGAAACAGGACTTTGTTGTTACTCAAGAAGGCAATGTACAATCTACCCCAAACGTCACACGTTTGATAAGAGTTATCTCTTGAACACATGTCCATGCTCATATTTAGTTATAGTCATAGCGCCACCTGCTGGCAACAGGAAGTGACGTTTAACACTGTTCTTGACTCCTAATAACATATAAAAAAATGCCAGTAGGTGCTAAACATCCTACCAACATACTAGAGACATGCTAAAACATAATAGCAAACACTTAGCTAAGTGCTAAAGAATGATATTACTGCAATTAAATATGAATTTGCTGTAACTCAGGCATGGAATGTCCAATCTGCCCCAAACTTCACACTTTTGATAAGCGTTCTGTCCTGAACACATGACCATGCTTATATTCAGTTACAGTCATAGCGCCACCTGCTGGCAACAGGAAGTGACATGTTTAACACTGTTGTGGACTCCTAATAACATATAAAAAAGTGCCAGCAAGTGTTAAACATGCTAACAACATACTAGAAACATGCTAAAACATGCTAGCAAACTCTTAGCCAAGTGCTAAAGCATGCTATTATTGCAATTAAATAGGAATTTGCTGTAACTCAGGCATGGAATGTCCAATCTGCCCCAAACTTCACACTTTTGATAAGAGTCATGGCCTGAACACATCTACATGAGAATGTTCAGTTATAGTAATAGCGCCACCAACTGGCAACAGGAAGTGACATGTTTAACACGTTGATGCCGTTCTAGCAACATGTTAAAACATGCTAACAATGCTTAGCTAAGTTCTAAAGAATGCTAATTCAATGAAACATGACTTTGTTGTTACTCAAGAAGGCAATGTCCAATTTGCACCAAACTTCACATGTTTGATAAGAGTTCTGTCCTGAACACACATCCATGCTCATATTCAGTTATAGTCATAACGCCACCTACTGGCAACAGAAACTGACATGGTTAACACAGTAATGCAGTACTAACCACATAATTATTGTGTACTAAGCATGCTAGAAACAGACTGAACATGCTAGCAACACTTAGCTGAGTCATGAAGCATGCTATTATCACCATTATACAAAACATTTTGTAACTGACTTTGACATACTCTTACTATATATACCTCCTTAAATGTACATTTCCCAACCATGCTCTGCCTTCCTAAAGCCACCGAGTGTTGATGGCACGGGTGCGAGGGCCCTTTCATCGCTGCTTGCAGCTTTAATTAGGGCCCGAGCACCGATGGTGTGAGGACCCTCTTGGAATTGCTCTGTTTATTATTATTATTATTCTTCTCCGCATTGAATTGCATTTTTGAGGGCCTAAACATGCGCGAAAACTCACGAAACTTTGCACACGCGTCAGAACTGGCGAAAATTTACATCTGATATAGGTTTCAGAATTGGACGGGGCAAAATGGCTCGATAGCGCCACCTATAAAAGTTCAACGGAGTGCGCCTCCTGCAACGTTCCACGTACGTGCACGAAATTCGGTACATACGTGTAATGACCTAATACCTACAAAAAAGTCTCTTGGAGCATAGCCCTAAACACAACAGGAAGTCAGCCATTTTGAACTTCCTCTCAGATTTTTGTGCAGTTTTTGCCATTTTCAGGCCTCGTACTTTAACGAACTCCTCCTACAGTTTTAATCTGATCATCTTCAAATTTGGTGAGTGTAATCTTAAGGCCTTTGCGACGTTAAATTGCGAAGATCTTGAGTTTTCGTCGAAGGGCGGGTCCTCGGCGGCCTTACAAATTTCGATGTTTCGCCATGAAACAGGAAGTTGCTGTAACTCAGGCATGGAATGTCCAATCTCCCCCAAACTTCACACGTTTGATAAGAGTTCTGTCCTGAACACATGGCCATGCTCATATTCAGTTATAGTCATAGCGCCACCTGCTGGCAACAGGAAGTGACATGTTTAACACTGTTATGGACTCCTAATAACATATAAAAAAGTGCCAGCAAGTGCGAAACATGCTAACAACATACTAGAAGCATGCTAAAACATGCTAGCAAACTCTTAGCTAAGTGCTAAAGCATGCTATTATTGCAATTAAATAGGAATTTGCTGTAACTCAGGCATGGAATGTCCAATCTGCCCCAAACTTCACACTTTTGATAAGCGTTCTGTCCTGAACACATCTACATGATAATATTCAGTTATAGTAATAGCGCCACCTACTGGCAACAGGAAGTGTCATGTTTAACACGTTGATGCCATTCTAGCAACATGTTAAAAATGCCATTGAGGTCTAAACATGCTAGAAACATGTTAAAACATGCTAGCAATACTTAGCTAAGTGCTAAAGCATGCTAATTCAATGAAACAGGATGTTGTTGTTACTCAAGAAGGCAATGTCCAATATGCGCCAAACTTCACACTTTTAATAAACGTTCTGTCCTGAACACATGACCATGCTCATATTCAGTTACAGTCATAGTGCCACCTGCTGGCAACAGGAAGTGACATGTTAAACACTGTTGTGGACATATAAAAACATATAAAAAAAGTGCCAGCAAGTGCTAAACATGCTAACAACATACTAGAAACATGCTAAAACATGCTAGCAAACACTTAGCTAAGTGCTAAAGCATGCTATTGCTGCAATTAAATAGGAATTTGCTGTAACACAGGCATGGAATGTCCAATCTGCCCCAAACTTCACACGTTTGATAAGAGTCATGGCCTGAACACATCTACATGAGAATATTCAGTTATAGTAATAGCGCCACCTGCTGTCAACAGGAAGTGACATGTTTAACACTGTTGTGGTCTCCTAATAACATATATAAAAGAGCCAGCAAGTGCTAAACAGGTTAGCAACATACTAGAAACATGCTAGCAAACACTTAGCTAAGTGATAAAGCATGCTATTACTGCAATTAAATAGGAATTTGCTGTAACTCAGGCATGGAACGTCCAATCTGCCCCAAACTTCACATGTTTGATAAGAATCATGGCCTGAACGCATGCCTATGCTCAAATTCAGTTATAGTAATAGCGCCACCTACTGGCAACAGGAAGTGACATGTTTAACACGTTGATGCCGTTCTAGCAACATGTTAAAAATGCCATTGAGTTCTAAACATGCTAGAAACATATTAAAACATGCTAGCAATACTTAGCTAAGTGCTAAAGCATGCTAATTCAATGAAACAGGACTTTGTTGTTACTCAAGAAGGCAATGTACAATCTACCCCAAACTTCACATGTTTGATAAGAGTTATCTCTTGAACACATGTCCATGCTCATATTTAGTTATAGTCATAGCGCCACCTGCTGGCAACAGGAAGTGACGTTTAACACTGTTCTTGACTCCTAATAACATATAAAAAAATGCCAGTAGATGCTAAACATCCTACCAACATACTAGAGACATAATAAAACATACTAGCAAACACTTAGCTAAGTGCTAAAGAATGATATTACTGCAATTAAATATGAATTTGCTGTAACTCAGGCATGGAATGTCCAATCTGCCCCAAACTTCACACTTTTGATAAGCGTTCTGTCCTGAACACATGACCATGCTTATATTCAGTTACAGTAATAGCGCCACCTGCTGGCAACAGGAAGTGACATGTTTAACACTGTTATGGACTCCTAATAACATATAAAAAAGTGCCAGCAAGTGTTAAACATGCTAACAACATACTAGAAACATGCTAAAACATGCTAGCAAACTCTTAGCTAAGTGCTAAAGCATGCTATTATTGCAATTAAATAGGAATTTGCTGTAACTCAGGCATGGAATGTCCAATCTGCCCCAAACTTCACACTTTTGATAAGAGTCATGGCCTGAACACATCTACATGAGAATGTTCAGTTATAGTAATAGCGCCACCTACTGGCAACAGGAAGTGACATGTTTAACACGTTGATGCCGTTCTAGCAACATGTTAAAAATGCCATTGAGTTCTAAACATGCTAGAAACATATTAAAACATGCTAGTAATGCTTAGCTAAGTGCTAAAGAATGCTAATTCAATGAAACATGACTTTGTTGTTACTCAAGAAGGCAATGTCCAATTTGCACCAAACTTCACAAGTTTGATAAGAGTTCTGTCCTGAACACACATCCATGCTCATATTCAGTTATAGTCATAACGCCACCTACTGGCAACAGAAACTGACATGGTTAACACAGTAATGCAGTACTAACCACATAATTATTGTGTACTAAGCATGCTAGAAACAGACTAAACATGCTAGCAACACTTAGCTGAGTCATGAAGCATGCTATTATCACCATTATACAAAACATTTTGTAACTGACTTTGACATACTCTTACTATATATACCTCCTTAAATGTACATTTCCCAACCATGCTCTGTCTTCCTAAAGCCACCGAGTGTTGATGGCACGGGTGCGAGGGCCCTTTCATCGCTGCTTGCAGCTTTAATTATTATTATTAGGGCCCGAGCACCGATGGTGTGAGGACCCTCTTGGAATTGCTCTGTTTATTATTATTATTATTATTATTATTATTCTTCTCCGCATTTAATTGCATTTTTGAGGGCCTAAACATGCTCGAAAACTCACAAAACTTTGCACACGCGTCAGAACTGGCGAAAATTTACATCTGATATAGGTTTCAGAATTGGACGGGGCAAAATGGCTCGATAGCGCCACCTATAAAAGTTCAACGGAGTGCGCCTCCCGCAACGTTCCACGTACGTGCACGAAATTCGGTACATACATGTAATGACCTAATACCTACAAAAAAGTCTCTTGGAGCATAGCCCTAAACACAACAGGAAGTCAGCCATTTTGAACTTCCTCTCAGATTTTTGTGCAGTTTTTGCCATTTTCAGGCCTCGTACTTTAACGAACTCCTCCTACAGTTTTAATCTGATCATCTTCAAATTTGGTGAGTGTAATCTTAAGGCCTTTGCGACGTTAAATTGCGAAGATCTTGAGTTTTCGTCGAAGGGCGGGTCCTCGGCGGCCTGACAAATTTCGATGTTTCGCCATGAAACAGGAAGTTGCTATAACTCAGGCATGGAATGTCCAATCTGCCCCAAACTTCACACGTTTGATAAGCATTCTGTCCTGAACACATGACCATGCTCATATTCATTTATAGTCATAGCGCCACCTGCTGGCAACAGGAAGTGACATGTTTAACACTGTTATGGACTCCTAATAACATATAAAAAAGTGCCAGCAAGTGCTAAACATGCTAACAACATACTAGAAGCATGCTAAAACATGCTAGCAAACTCTTAGCTAAGTGCTAAAGCATGCTATTATTGCAATTAAATAGGAATTTGCTGTAACTCAGGCATGGAATGTCCAATCTGCCCCAAACTTCACACTTTTGATAAGCGTTCTGTCCTGAACACATCTACATGAGAATATTCAGTTATAGAAATAGCGCCACCTACTGGTAACAGGAAGTGTCATGTTTAACACGTTGATGCCATTCTAGCAACATGTTAAAAATGCCATTGACTTCTAAACATGCTAGAAACATGTTAAAACATGCTAGCAATACTTAGCTAAGTGCTAAAGCATGCTAATTCAATGAAACAGGATGTTGTTGTTACGCAAGAAGGCAATGTCCATTCTGCACCAAACTTCACACTTTTAATAAACGTTCTGTCCTGAACACATGACCATGCTCATATTCAGTTACAGTCATAGTGCCACCTGCTGGCAACAGGAAGTGACATGTTAAACACTGTTGTGGACATATAAAAACATATAAAAAAAGTGCCATCAAGTGTTAAACATGCTAACAACATACTAGAACCATGCTAAAACATGCTAGCAAACACTTAGCTAAGTGCTAAAGCATGCTATTGCTGCAATTAAATAGGAATTTGCTGTAACACAGGCATGGAATGTCCAATCTGCCCCAAACTTCACACGTTTGATAAGAGTCATGGCCTGAACACATCTACATGAGAATATTCAGTTGTAGTAATAGCGCCACCTGCTGTCAACAGGAAGTGACATGTTTAACACTGTTGTGGTCTCCTAATAACATATAAAAAAGAGCCAGCAAGTGCTAAACAGGTTAGCAACATACTAGAAACATGCTAGCAAACACTCAGCTAAGTGCTAAAGCATGCTATTACTGCAATTAAATATGAATTTGCTGTAACTCAGGCATGGAATGTCCAATCTGCCCCAAACTTCACACGTTTGATAAGAATCATGGCCTGAACACACGTCTATGCTCAAATTCAGTTATAGTAATAGCGCCACCTACTGGCAACAGGAAGTGACATGTTTAACACGTTGATGCCGTTCTAGCAACATGTTAAAAATGCCATTGAGTTCTAAACATGCTAGAAACATATTAAAACATGCTAGCAATACTTAGCTAAGTGTTAAAGCATGCTAATTCAATGAAACAGGACTTTGTTGTTACTCAAGAAGGCAATGTACAATCTACCCCAAACTTCACACGTTTGATAAGAGTTATCTCTTGAACACATGTCCATGCTCATATTTAGTTATAGTCATAGCGCCACCTGCTGGCAACAGGAAGTGACGTTTAACACTGTTCTTGACTCCTAATAACATATAAAAAAATGCCAGTAGGTGCTAAACATCCTACCAACATACTAGAGACATGTTAAAACATACTAGCAAACACTTAGCTAAGTGCTAAAGAATGATATTACTGCAATTAAATATGAATTTGCTGTAACTCAGGCATGGAATGTCCAATCTGCGTCAAACTTCACACTTTTGATAAGCGTTCTGTCCTGAACACATGACCATGCTTATATTCAGTTACAGTCATAGCGCCACCTGCTGGCAACAGGAAGTGACATGTTAACACTGTTATGGACTCCTAATAACATATAAAAAAGTGCCAGCAAGTGTTAAACATGCTAACAACATACTAGAAACATGCTAAAACATGCTAGCAAACTCTTAGCTAAGTGCTAAAGCATGCTATTATTGCAATTAAATAGGAATTTGCTGTAACTCAGGCATGGAATGTCCAATCTGCCCCAAACTTCACACTTTTGATAAGAGTCATGGCCTGAACACATCTGCATGAGAATGTTCAGTTCTAGTAATAGCGCCACCTACTGGCAACAGGAAGTGACATGTTTAACACGTTGATGCCGTTCTAGCAACATGTTAAAAATGCCATTGAGTTCTAAACATGCTAGAAACATGTTAAAACATGCTAACAATGCTTAGCTAAGTGCTAAAGAATGCTAATTCAATGAAACATGACTTTGTTGTTACTCAAGAAGGCAATGTCCAATTTGCACCAAACTTCACACGTTTGATAAGAGTTCTGTCCTGAACACACATCCATGCTCATATTCAGTTATAGTCATAACGCCACCTACTGGCAACAGAAACTGACATGGTTAACACAGTAATGCAGTACTAACCACATAATTATTGTGTACTGAGCATGCTAGAAACAGACTAAACATGCTAGCAACACTTAGCTGAGTCATGAAGCATGCTATTATCACCATTATACAAAACATTTTGTAACTGACTTTGACATACTCTTACTATATATACCTCCTTAAATGTACATTTCCCAACCATGCTCTGTCTTCCTAAAACCACCGAATGTTGATGGCACGGGTGCGAGGGCCCTTTCATCGCTGCTTGCAGCTTTAATTATTATTATTATTATTCTCCGCATTGAATTGCATTTTTGAGGGCCTAAACATGCGCGAAAACTCACGAAACTTTGCACACGCGTCAGAACTGGCGAAAATTTACATCTGATATAGGTTTCAGAATTGGACGGGGCAAAATGGCTCGATAGCGCCACCTATAAAAGTTCAACGGAGTGCGCCTCCTGCAACGTTCCACGTACGTGCACGAAATTCGGTACATACGTGTAATGACCTAATACCTACAAAAAAGTCTCTTGGAGCATAGCCCTAAACACAACAGGAAGTCAGCCATTTTGAACTTCCTCTCAGATTTTTGTGCAGTTTTTGCCATTTTCAGGCCTCGTACTTTAACGAACTCCTCCTACAGTTTTAATCTGATCATCTTCAAATTTGGTGAGTGTAATCTTAAGGCCTTTGCGACGTTAAATTGCGAAGATCTTGAGTTTTCGTCGAAGGGCGGGTCCTCGGCGGCCTTACAAATTTCGATGTTTCGCCATGAAACAGGAAGTTGCTGTAACTCAGGCATGGAATGTCCAATCTCCCCCAAACTTCACACGTTTGATAAGAGTTCTGTCCTGAACACATGGCCATGCTCATATTCAGTTATAGTCATAGCGCCACCTGCTGGCAACAGGAAGTGACATGTTTAACACTGTTATGGACTCCTAATAACATATAAAAAAGTGCCAGCAAGTGCGAAACATGCTAACAACATACTAGAAGCATGCTAAAACATGCTAGCAAACTCTTAGCTAAGTGCTAAAGCATGCTATTATTGCAATTAAATAGGAATTTGCTGTAACTCAGGCATGGAATGTCCAATCTGCCCCAAACTTCACACTTTTGATAAGCGTTCTGTCCTGAACACATCTACATGATAATATTCAGTTATAGTAATAGCGCCACCTACTGGCAACAGGAAGTGTCATGTTTAACACGTTGATGCCATTCTAGCAACATGTTAAAAATGCCATTGAGGTCTAAACATGCTAGAAACATGTTAAAACATGCTAGCAATACTTAGCTAAGTGCTAAAGCATGCTAATTCAATGAAACAGGATGTTGTTGTTACTCAAGAAGGCAATGTCCAATATGCGCCAAACTTCACACTTTTAATAAACGTTCTGTCCTGAACACATGACCATGCTCATATTCAGTTACAGTCATAGTGCCACCTGCTGGCAACAGGAAGTGACATGTTAAACACTGTTGTGGACATATAAAAACATATAAAAAAAGTGCCAGCAAGTGCTAAACATGCTAACAACATACTAGAAACATGCTAAAACATGCTAGCAAACACTTAGCTAAGTGCTAAAGCATGCTATTGCTGCAATTAAATAGGAATTTGCTGTAACACAGGCATGGAATGTCCAATCTGCCCCAAACTTCACACGTTTGATAAGAGTCATGGCCTGAACACATCTACATGAGAATATTCAGTTATAGTAATAGCGCCACCTGCTGTCAACAGGAAGTGACATGTTTAACACTGTTGTGGTCTCCTAATAACATATATAAAAGAGCCAGCAAGTGCTAAACAGGTTAGCAACATACTAGAAACATGCTAGCAAACACTTAGCTAAGTGATAAAGCATGCTATTACTGCAATTAAATAGGAATTTGCTGTAACTCAGGCATGGAACGTCCAATCTGCCCCAAACTTCACATGTTTGATAAGAATCATGGCCTGAACGCATGCCTATGCTCAAATTCAGTTATAGTAATAGCGCCACCTACTGGCAACAGGAAGTGACATGTTTAACACGTTGATGCCGTTCTAGCAACATGTTAAAAATGCCATTGAGTTCTAAACATGCTAGAAACATATTAAAACATGCTAGCAATACTTAGCTAAGTGCTAAAGCATGCTAATTCAATGAAACAGGACTTTGTTGTTACTCAAGAAGGCAATGTACAATCTACCCCAAACGTCACACGTTTGATAAGAGTTATCTCTTGAACACATGTCCATGCTCATATTTAGTTATAGTCATAGCGCCACCTGCTGGCAACAGGAAGTGACGTTTAACACTGTTCTTGACTCCTAATAACATATAAAAAAATGCCAGTAGGTGCTAAACATCCTACCAACATACTAGAGACATGCTAAAACATAATAGCAAACACTTAGCTAAGTGCTAAAGAATGATATTACTGCAATTAAATATGAATTTGCTGTAACTCAGGCATGGAATGTCCAATCTGCCCCAAACTTCACACTTTTGATAAGCGTTCTGTCCTGAACACATGACCATGCTTATATTCAGTTACAGTCATAGCGCCACCTGCTGGCAACAGGAAGTGACATGTTTAACACTGTTGTGGACTCCTAATAACATATAAAAAAGTGCCAGCAAGTGTTAAACATGCTAACAACATACTAGAAACATGCTAAAACATGCTAGCAAACTCTTAGCCAAGTGCTAAAGCATGCTATTATTGCAATTAAATAGGAATTTGCTGTAACTCAGGCATGGAATGTCCAATCTGCCCCAAACTTCACACTTTTGATAAGAGTCATGGCCTGAACACATCTACATGAGAATGTTCAGTTATAGTAATAGCGCCACCAACTGGCAACAGGAAGTGACATGTTTAACACGTTGATGCCGTTCTAGCAACATGTTAAAACATGCTAACAATGCTTAGCTAAGTTCTAAAGAATGCTAATTCAATGAAACATGACTTTGTTGTTACTCAAGAAGGCAATGTCCAATTTGCACCAAACTTCACATGTTTGATAAGAGTTCTGTCCTGAACACACATCCATGCTCATATTCAGTTATAGTCATAACGCCACCTACTGGCAACAGAAACTGACATGGTTAACACAGTAATGCAGTACTAACCACATAATTATTGTGTACTAAGCATGCTAGAAACAGACTGAACATGCTAGCAACACTTAGCTGAGTCATGAAGCATGCTATTATCACCATTATACAAAACATTTTGTAACTGACTTTGACATACTCTTACTATATATACCTCCTTAAATGTACATTTCCCAACCATGCTCTGCCTTCCTAAAGCCACCGAGTGTTGATGGCACGGGTGCGAGGGCCCTTTCATCGCTGCTTGCAGCTTTAATTATTATTATTATTCTTCTCCGCATTTAATTGCATTTTTGAGGGCCTAAACATGCTCGAAAACTCACGAAACTTTGCACACGCGTCAGAACTGGCGAAAATTTACATCTGATATAGGTTTCAGAATTGGACGGGGCAAAATGGCTCGATAGCGCCACCTATAAAAGTTCAACGGAGTGCGCCTCCCGCAACGTTCCACGTACGTGCACGAAATTCGGTACATACATGTAATGACCTAATACCTACAAAAAAGTCTCTTGGAGCATAGCCCTAAACACAACAGGAAGTCAGCCATTTTGAACTTCCTCTCAAATTTTTGTGCAGTTTTTGCCATTTTCAGGCCTCGTACTTTAACGAACTCCTCCTACAGTTTTAATCTGATCATCTTCAAATTTGGTGAGTGTAATCTTAAGGCCTTTGCGACGTTAAATTGCGAAGATCTTGAGTTTTCGTCAAAGGGCGGGTCCTCGGCGGCCTGACAAATTTCGATGTTTCGCCATGAAACAGGAAGTTGCTGTAACTCAGGCATGGAATGTCCAATCTGCCCCAAACTTCACACTTTTGATAAGCGTTCTGTCCTGAACACATGACCATGCTCATATTCAGTTACAGTCATAGCGCCACCTGCTGGCAACAGGAAGTGACATGTTTAACACTGATATGGACTCCTAATAACATATAAAAAAGTGCCAGCAAGTGCTAAACATGCTAACAACATAATAGAAGCATGCTAAAACATGCTAGCAAACTCTTAGCTAAGTGCTAAAGCATGCTATTATTGCAATTAAATAGGAATTTGCTGTAACTCAGGCATGGAATGTCCAATCTGCCCCAAACTTCACACTTTTGATAAGCGTTCTGTCCTGAACACATCTACATGAGAAAATTCAGTTATAGTAATAGCGCCACCTACTGGTAACAGGAAGTGACATGTTTAACACTCTTGTGGTCTCCTAATAACATATAAAAAAGAGCCAACAAGTGCTAAACAGGTTAGCAACATACTAGAAACATGCTAGCAAACACTTAGCTAAGTGCTAAAGCATGCTATTACTGCAATTAAATAGGAATTTGCTGTAACTCAGGCATGTAATGTCCAATCTGCCCCAAACTTCACACATTTGATAAGAATCATGGCCTGAACACATGTCTATGCTCAAATTCAGTTATAGTAATAGCACCACCTACTGGCAACAGGAAGTGACATGTTTAACACTTTGATGCCGTTCTAGCAACATGTTAAAAATGCCATTGAGTTCTATACATGCTAGAAACATGTTAAAACATGCTAGCAGTACTTAGCTAAGTGCTAAACCATGCTAATTCAATGAAACAGGACTTTGTTGTTACTCAAGAAGGCAATGTACAATCTACCCCAAACTTCACACGTTTGATAAGAGTTATCTCTTGAACACATGTCCATGCTCATATTTAGTTATAGTCATAGCGCCACCTGCTGGCAACAGGAAGTGACGTTTAACACTGTTCTTGACTCCTAATAACATATAAAAAAAATGCAAGTAGGTGCTAAACATCCTACCAACATACTAGAGACTTGCTAAAACATACTAGCAAACACTTAGCTAAGTGCTAAAGAATGATATTACTGCAATTAAATATGAATTTGCTGTAACTCAGGCAAGGAATGTCCAATCTGCCCCAAACTTCACACTTTTGATAAGCGTTCTGTCCTGAACACATGATCATGCTTACAGTCATAGCGCCACCTGCTGGCAGCAGGAAGTGACATGTTTAACACTGTTATGGACTCCTAATAACATATAAAAAAGTGCCAGCAAGTGCTAAACATGCTAACAACATACTAGAAACATGCTAAAACATGCTAGCAAACTCTTAGCTAAGTGCTAAAGCATGCTATTATTGCAATTAAATAGGAATTTGCTGTAATTCAGGCATGGAATGTCCAATCTGCCCCAAACTTCACACATTTGATAAGAATCATGGCCTGAACACATGTCTATGCTCAAATTCAGTTATAGTAATAGCGCCACCTACTGGCAACAGGAAGTGACATGTTTAACACTTTTATGCCGTTCTAGCAACATGTTAAAAATGCCATTGAGTTCTAAACATGCTAGAAACATGTTAAAACATGCTAACAATGCTTAGCTAAGTGCTAAAGAATGTTAATTCAATGAAACATGACTTTGTTGTTACTCAAGAAGGCAATGTCCAATTTGCACCAAACTTCACACGTTTGATAAGAGTTCTGTCCTGAACACACATCCATGCTCATATTCAGTTATAGCCATAACGCCACCTACTGGCAACAGAAACTGACATGGTTAACACCGTAATGCAGTACTAACCACATAATTATTGTGTACTAAGCATGCTAGAAACAGACTAAACATGCTAGCAACACTTAGCTGAGTCATGAAGCATGCTATTATCACCATTATACAAAACATTTTGTAACTGACTTTGACATACTCTTACTATATATACCTCCTTAAATGTACATTTCCCAACCATGCTCTGTCTTCCTAAAGCCACCGAGTGTTGATGGCACGGGTGCGAGGGCCCTTTCATCGCTGCTTGCAGCTTTAATTATTATTATTATTCTTCTCCGCATTGAATTGCATTTTTGAGGGCCTAAACATGCGCGAAAACTCACGAAACTTTGCACACGCGTCAGAACTGGCGAAAATTTACATCTGATATAGGTTTCAGAATTGGACGGGGCAAAATGGCTCGATAGCGCCACCTATAAAAGTTCAACGGAGTGCGCCTCCTGCAACGTTCCACGTACGTGCACGAAATTCGGTACATACGTGTAATGACCTAATACCTACAAAAAAGTCTCTTGGAGCATAGCCCTAAACACAACAGGAAGTCAGCCATTTTGAACTTCCTCTCAGATTTTTGTGCAGTTTTTGCCATTTTCAGGCCTCGTACTTTAACGAACTCCTCCTACAGTTTTAATCTGATCATCTTCAAATTTGGTGAGTGTAATCTTAAGGCCTTTGCGACGTTAAATTGCGAAGATCTTGAGTTTTCGTCGAAGGGCGGGTCCTCGGCGGCCTTACAAATTTCGATGTTTCGCCATGAAACAGGAAGTTGCTGTAACTCAGGCATGGAATGTCCAATCTCCCCCAAACTTCACACGTTTGATAAGAGTTCTGTCCTGAACACATGGCCATGCTCATATTCAGTTATAGTCATAGCGCCACCTGCTGGCAACAGGAAGTGACATGTTTAACACTGTTATGGACTCCTAATAACATATAAAAAAGTGCCAGCAAGTGCGAAACATGCTAACAACATACTAGAAGCATGCTAAAACATGCTAGCAAACTCTTAGCTAAGTGCTAAAGCATGCTATTATTGCAATTAAATAGGAATTTGCTGTAACTCAGGCATGGAATGTCCAATCTGCCCCAAACTTCACACTTTTGATAAGAGTCATGGCCTGAACACATCTACATGAGAATATTCAGTTATAGTAATAGCGCCACCTGCTGTCAACAGGAAGTGACATGTTTAACACTGTTGTGGTCTCCTAATAACATATATAAAAGAGCCAGCAAGTGCTAAACAGGTTAGCAACATACTAGAAACATGCTAGCAAACACTTAGCTAAGTGATAAAGCATGCTATTACTGCAATTAAATAGGAATTTGCTGTAACTCAGGCATGGAACGTCCAATCTGCCCCAAACTTCACATGTTTGATAAGAATCATGGCCTGAACGCATGCCTATGCTCAAATTCAGTTATAGTAATAGCGCCACCTACTGGCAACAGGAAGTGACATGTTTAACACGTTGATGCCGTTCTAGCAACATGTTAAAAATGCCATTGAGTTCTAAACATGCTAGAAACATATTAAAACATGCTAGCAATACTTAGCTAAGTGCTAAAGCATGCTAATTCAATGAAACAGGACTTTGTTGTTACTCAAGAAGGCAATGTACAATCTACCCCAAACGTCACACGTTTGATAAGAGTTATCTCTTGAACACATGTCCATGCTCATATTTAGTTATAGTCATAGCGCCACCTGCTGGCAACAGGAAGTGACGTTTAACACTGTTCTTGACTCCTAATAACATATAAAAAAATGCCAGTAGGTGCTAAACATCCTACCAACATACTAGAGACATGCTAAAACATAATAGCAAACACTTAGCTAAGTGCTAAAGAATGATATTACTGCAATTAAATATGAATTTGCTGTAACTCAGGCATGGAATGTCCAATCTGCCCCAAACTTCACACTTTTGATAAGCGTTCTGTCCTGAACACATGACCATGCTTATATTCAGTTACAGTCATAGCGCCACCTGCTGGCAACAGGAAGTGACATGTTTAACACTGTTGTGGACTCCTAATAACATATAAAAAAGTGCCAGCAAGTGTTAAACATGCTAACAACATACTAGAAACATGCTAAAACATGCTAGCAAACTCTTAGCCAAGTGCTAAAGCATGCTATTATTGCAATTAAATAGGAATTTGCTGTAACTCAGGCATGGAATGTCCAATCTGCCCCAAACTTCACACTTTTGATAAGAGTCATGGCCTGAACACATCTACATGAGAATGTTCAGTTATAGTAATAGCGCCACCAACTGGCAACAGGAAGTGACATGTTTAACACGTTGATGCCGTTCTAGCAACATGTTAAAACATGCTAACAATGCTTAGCTAAGTTCTAAAGAATGCTAATTCAATGAAACATGACTTTGTTGTTACTCAAGAAGGCAATGTCCAATTTGCACCAAACTTCACATGTTTGATAAGAGTTCTGTCCTGAACACACATCCATGCTCATATTCAGTTATAGTCATAACGCCACCTACTGGCAACAGAAACTGACATGGTTAACACAGTAATGCAGTACTAACCACATAATTATTGTGTACTAAGCATGCTAGAAACAGACTGAACATGCTAGCAACACTTAGCTGAGTCATGAAGCATGCTATTATCACCATTATACAAAACATTTTGTAACTGACTTTGACATACTCTTACTATATATACCTCCTTAAATGTACATTTCCCAACCATGCTCTGCCTTCCTAAAGCCACCGAGTGTTGATGGCACGGGTGCGAGGGCCCTTTCATCGCTGCTTGCAGCTTTAATTAGGGCCCGAGCACCGATGGTGTGAGGACCCTCTTGGAATTGCTCTGTTTATTAGGGCCCAAGCCCTGAAAGGGCGAAGGCCCTATTGTTTTCGGTAGGATTATTTATTATTATTATTATTATTCTTATTTTTCTGTCAACCTTTCGGGCACTTTTGAGACCCTTAACGTGCTCGAAAACTCTTGAAACTTTGCACACGGGTCAGAACCCGCGGCCATCAGGGCCGGGCTGAAGCTGGTACCCGGGCGTGGCAGAGGGGCTCAACAGTGCCCCCTTGAACGGGGTCCGAAAACTTGGTCCATAAATCAGACACGCTTGCATGTAATAATATGAAACTCGGTACACATATAGATCTCATCGGGCCGAACAACTTTCGTACTTTTACTTTTTACGCCAGCCCAACAGGAAGTCGGCTATTATGGGTTGTTTTGAAACGCATGCTGTGGAATTTAATGTACTCCTCCTAGAGAATTCATCCAATCGCCTCCAAACTCGGTCAGCATGAAGTCAAGACATTGAGGATGCTAAATTGCGGACGGATTTTTGATATCTCAAACGGTTTGGCCGTGGCAAGGAAACGAATTTATGGCGAATAAGGGACACAGGAAGTGTGTTATAACTTCAGCATACATTATCTGATCTTGATGAAACTTCAGCAGTGTGTTCGTTTTCAGAGGCCAAACACAAGGATGTGATTATTGTGAGTCAAAGTTATAGCGCCACCAACTGGCAGCAGGAAGTGTGTCACTTTCAAAATGCTTTGAAATCACTCTCTTATTTTTACCTGATTTGCTTCAAACTTTATGTGTATGATGTATACACACGGCAGATGTAGACCTGTGAAAGGATTATTGATATCTTAGATACTGTTGCCATGGCAACGCATCAAACTTTAATATTCTTTTTTGATGCTTTTGAGACTCTTAACATACTTGAAATTGCATGAAACTCGACAGACACATCACACTTATTATCCAGTAGACATGGGCAAAGTTTCAGAAACGGGCGTGGTGAGGGGCTCAGTAGCGCCACCTTTAGTCAAAAATGGGGGCTTAGTTTTACCTAGAATCACAAAACTTGGTATGTATATTGTTCTTATCGAGCCGGACAACTTTCTAATTTACACTTATTAGCTCAAAGCAACAGAAAGTCAGATATTTTGGTTTGAATGTGATTTTTTGGAGAAATTTCTCTCTCTCTCTGTCTCTGAGTGTGTGAGGGGTGGGGGTGATTTGTCAGTTGAGTGAGATTTACTTTTTCATTTGTTTTTCAAGGTTTCTGGGGCTTTTGGGTCCCTAAACGTGCTCGAAAACTCTTGAAACTTTGCACACAGGTCAGAACCCGCGGCCATCAGGGCGGGGCTGAATCTGGTAGCCGGGCGTGGCAGGGGGGCTCAACAGCGCCCCCTTGAACGGGGTTCTAAAACTTGGTCCATATATCAAACACGCTTGCATGAATTAATTTGAAACTCGGTACACATATAGATCTCATCAGGCCGAACAACTTTCGTGCTCTAAGTTTTACGCCAGCCCAACAGGAAGTCGGCTATTTAGGGTTGTTTGGAAACGCTTGCTGTGGAATTTAATGTACTCCTCCTAGGAAATACATCGATTCGCCTCCAAACTCGGTCAGCGTGAAGTCAAGACATTGATGATGCTAAATTGCGGACGGATTTTTGATATCTCGAACGGTTTGGCTGTGGCGAGGAAAAGAATTAATGGCGAGAAAAGAGAAAAACGAAGTGTTATAACTAATGCATACATTAACTGATCTTGATGAAACTTCAGCAGTTTGTTCATGGTAAGAGGCCGATCAGATGGATGTAACTATTGTGTGTCAAAGTTATAGCGCCACCAACTGGCAGCAGGAAATGTGTCACTTTCAAAATGCTTTTGACAAAAGTTGGGGGGGTTGTTTTACCTACAGTAGCACAACTCAGTACGTATGTTGATCTCATCGACCCGGACAACTTTCTAATTTAAAGTCATTAGCTCCGACCATCAGGAAGTCAGATATTTTGGTTTGAATGTGGATTTTTTGCAAAATCAGCCTCCAAAAGGCACTAAAAGCCTCAAATCTTCTAAAAATGTAATTTTATACCATTTATTTCTATATAAAAGTATACAAATATCACAACTAAACCCATTTTATTCTGTTTTTAAAAATAATTTTATTCTAATTTTATTCTAAATTTTAAAACAGTAAAGTAAAAAAAAAATTCAAGTCATACATAGGGCTATACTGCCCTCTTGTGTCCAAAAGGACATCAAAATAATATATAAAACTTTTTACCAGCTAGGCCAATAATGTATTTAAATATACATTTATTAGGTATGTGTCTGAGGATATTTTCCCACCGGTTAATCGACGTGTGTGACACGAGTGGGTGCTTCTGTATCGCTAATATAAAAGTGAAAGAAAAATACGGACGTCCGCACGGACATTTATAATGGTGCACACACAAATCACACACACGTTGGAAAGAATTATGCTTTTAAACAACACTAAACCGCCATTAGATGTCGCCAAGTGACCGTCTTAATGAGCGAGTCATTGATTCATTCGTTCAAATGATTCGTAATCCATAACATACAGATCCATAAACATGGATCCATAAACATCCAATCCATAAACATAAACAGATGTTTATGGATTGATCATTCAATCTTTGAGTCAACCAATTCATTCAAAATGCTGAATCATTCAGTTATGAGAAAACACGTTCCTGTGAGATGCGTTCTTCTGTGATCTTTGTTTAACTATTTCCGCTGCTGAAACAGAACAAAAACAGTCAATATTGCATCTAAAATGTAAATGACTTCATTTTAACTGTTAATAACCTGTTGTATGAAATCAATGTCACAGTTTCAATAGTGATTGTATTCAGGAAAAGTTAGGTAAGGAGAGCGAGCGATTTCAACGAAATCAGAACTAAACCCATTTTATTCTTATATTATTATTATTATTCAATTTAAGAATTATGTTTGAGTTTAAAAAAAGCCAGAATGTTTTAGTCCAAAAAATAAATAAATCATGCCATGGATTGCTTGAAATTATTTTTTTTTATTATATTTATTTTTTCGTTTTGGCTTTGTTTATAGTTTATTTTTTATTCTTGTTCCATTCTGAATATCATTACATTTAAAAGATTTGTTGTGGAATATTTTGAGTGTATCATAAAATCAGAATAATTCTCTCGATTTAGTGATCCCCTACTTATTATTTTATTTTATTTTTTTCTTTGTTCTAATTAGGTCAGGCAAGTAAAATTATCTGTGTCTTGTCCCTTAAATTTATTTATATATATATATATATATATATATATATATATATATATATATATATATATATATATATATATATATATATATGTATGTATGTATGTGTGTGTGTGTATATATATATATATACATATACATATATATATATATATATATATATATATATATATATATATATATATATATATATATATATATATATATATATATGTGTGTGTGTGTGTGTGTGTGTGTGTGTGTGTATATATATATATATATATATATATATATATATAAATATAAATATAGCTGCGAGCAGCGATGGAGGGCCAAAGCCGCCGGCACCGCCACCCTGGCACCAGGATTGCGGTGCCACCGGCTTGGGCCCGTAATCGCTGCTCGCAGCTATATTTATTATTATTATTATTCTTCTCCGCATTGAATTGCATTTTTGAGGGCCTAAACATGCGCGAAAACTCACGAAACTTTGCACACGCGTCAGAACTGGCGAAAATTTACATCTGATATAGGTTTCAGAATTGGACGGGGCAAAATGGCTCGATAGCGCCACCTATAAAAGTTCAACGGAGTGCGCCTCCTGCAACGTTCCACGTACGTGCACGAAATTCGGTACATACGTGTAATGACCTAATACCTACAAAAAAGTCTCTTGGAGCATAGCCCTAAACACAACAGGAAGTCAGCCATTTTGAACTTCCTCTCAGATTTTTGTGCAGTTTTTGCCATTTTCAGGCCTCGTACTTTAACGAACTCCTCCTACAGTTTTAATCTGATCATCTTCAAATTTGGTGAGTGTAATCTTAAGGCCTTTGCGACGTTAAATTGCGAAGATCTTGAGTTTTCGTCGAAGGGCGGGTCCTCGGCGGCCTTACAAATTTCGATGTTTCGCCATGAAACAGGAAGTTGCTGTAACTCAGGCATGGAATGTCCAATCTCCCCCAAACTTCACACGTTTGATAAGAGTTCTGTCCTGAACACATGGCCATGCTCATATTCAGTTATAGTCATAGCGCCACCTGCTGGCAACAGGAAGTGACATGTTTAACACTGTTATGGACTCCTAATAACATATAAAAAAGTGCCAGCAAGTGCGAAACATGCTAACAACATACTAGAAGCATGCTAAAACATGCTAGCAAACTCTTAGCTAAGTGCTAAAGCATGCTATTATTGCAATTAAATAGGAATTTGCTGTAACTCAGGCATGGAATGTCCAATCTGCCCCAAACTTCACACTTTTGATAAGCGTTCTGTCCTGAACACATCTACATGATAATATTCAGTTATAGTAATAGCGCCACCTACTGGCAACAGGAAGTGTCATGTTTAACACGTTGATGCCATTCTAGCAACATGTTAAAAATGCCATTGAGGTCTAAACATGCTAGAAACATGTTAAAACATGCTAGCAATACTTAGCTAAGTGCTAAAGCATGCTAATTCAATGAAACAGGATGTTGTTGTTACTCAAGAAGGCAATGTCCAATATGCGCCAAACTTCACACTTTTAATAAACGTTCTGTCCTGAACACATGACCATGCTCATATTCAGTTACAGTCATAGTGCCACCTGCTGGCAACAGGAAGTGACATGTTAAACACTGTTGTGGACATATAAAAACATATAAAAAAAGTGCCAGCAAGTGCTAAACATGCTAACAACATACTAGAAACATGCTAAAACATGCTAGCAAACACTTAGCTAAGTGCTAAAGCATGCTATTGCTGCAATTAAATAGGAATTTGCTGTAACACAGGCATGGAATGTCCAATCTGCCCCAAACTTCACACGTTTGATAAGAGTCATGGCCTGAACACATCTACATGAGAATATTCAGTTATAGTAATAGCGCCACCTGCTGTCAACAGGAAGTGACATGTTTAACACTGTTGTGGTCTCCTAATAACATATATAAAAGAGCCAGCAAGTGCTAAACAGGTTAGCAACATACTAGAAACATGCTAGCAAACACTTAGCTAAGTGATAAAGCATGCTATTACTGCAATTAAATAGGAATTTGCTGTAACTCAGGCATGGAACGTCCAATCTGCCCCAAACTTCACATGTTTGATAAGAATCATGGCCTGAACGCATGCCTATGCTCAAATTCAGTTATAGTAATAGCGCCACCTACTGGCAACAGGAAGTGACATGTTTAACACGTTGATGCCGTTCTAGCAACATGTTAAAAATGCCATTGAGTTCTAAACATGCTAGAAACATATTAAAACATGCTAGCAATACTTAGCTAAGTGCTAAAGCATGCTAATTCAATGAAACAGGACTTTGTTGTTACTCAAGAAGGCAATGTACAATCTACCCCAAACGTCACACGTTTGATAAGAGTTATCTCTTGAACACATGTCCATGCTCATATTTAGTTATAGTCATAGCGCCACCTGCTGGCAACAGGAAGTGACGTTTAACACTGTTCTTGACTCCTAATAACATATAAAAAAATGCCAGTAGGTGCTAAACATCCTACCAACATACTAGAGACATGCTAAAACATAATAGCAAACACTTAGCTAAGTGCTAAAGAATGATATTACTGCAATTAAATATGAATTTGCTGTAACTCAGGCATGGAATGTCCAATCTGCCCCAAACTTCACACTTTTGATAAGCGTTCTGTCCTGAACACATGACCATGCTTATATTCAGTTACAGTCATAGCGCCACCTGCTGGCAACAGGAAGTGACATGTTTAACACTGTTGTGGACTCCTAATAACATATAAAAAAGTGCCAGCAAGTGTTAAACATGCTAACAACATACTAGAAACATGCTAAAACATGCTAGCAAACTCTTAGCCAAGTGCTAAAGCATGCTATTATTGCAATTAAATAGGAATTTGCTGTAACTCAGGCATGGAATGTCCAATCTGCCCCAAACTTCACACTTTTGATAAGAGTCATGGCCTGAACACATCTACATGAGAATGTTCAGTTATAGTAATAGCGCCACCAACTGGCAACAGGAAGTGACATGTTTAACACGTTGATGCCGTTCTAGCAACATGTTAAAACATGCTAACAATGCTTAGCTAAGTTCTAAAGAATGCTAATTCAATGAAACATGACTTTGTTGTTACTCAAGAAGGCAATGTCCAATTTGCACCAAACTTCACATGTTTGATAAGAGTTCTGTCCTGAACACACATCCATGCTCATATTCAGTTATAGTCATAACGCCACCTACTGGCAACAGAAACTGACATGGTTAACACAGTAATGCAGTACTAACCACATAATTATTGTGTACTAAGCATGCTAGAAACAGACTGAACATGCTAGCAACACTTAGCTGAGTCATGAAGCATGCTATTATCACCATTATACAAAACATTTTGTAACTGACTTTGACATACTCTTACTATATATACCTCCTTAAATGTACATTTCCCAACCATGCTCTGCCTTCCTAAAGCCACCGAGTGTTGATGGCACGGGTGCGAGGGCCCTTTCATCGCTGCTTGCAGCTTTAATTATTATTATTATTCTTCTCCGCATTTAATTGCATTTTTGAGGGCCTAAACATGCTCGAAAACTCACGAAACTTTGCACACGCGTCAAAACTGGCGAAAATTGACATCTGATATAGGTTTCAGAATTGGACGGGGCAAAATGGCTCGATAGCGCCACCTATAAAAGTTCAACGGAGTGCGCCTCCCGCAACGTTCCACGTACGTGCACGAAATTCGGTACATACATGTAATGACCTAATACCTACAAAAAAGTCTCTTGGAGCATAGCCCTAAACACAACAGGAAGTCAGCCATTTTGAACTTCCTCCCAGATTTTTGTGCAGTTTTTGACATTTTCAGGCCTCGTACTTTAACGAACTCCTCCTACAGTTTTAATCTGATCATCTTCAAATTTGGTGAGTGTAATCTTAAGGCCTTTGCGACGTTAAATTGCGAAGATCTTGAGTTTTCGTCGAAGGGCGGGTCCTCGGCGGCCTGACAAATTTTGATGTTTCGCCATGAAACAGGAAGTTGCTGTAACTCAGGCATGGAATGTCCAATCTGCCCCAAACTTCACACATTTGATAAGAGTTCTGTCCTGAACACATGACCATGCTCATATTCAGTTATAGTCATAGCGCCACCTGCTGGCAACAGGAAGTGACATGTTTAACACTGTTATGGACTCCTAATAACATATAAAAAAGTGCCAGCAAGTGCTAAACATGCTAACAACATACTAGAAGCATGCTAAAACATGCTAGCAAACTCTTAGCTAAGTGCTAAAGCATGCTATTATTGCAATTAAATAGGAATTTGCTGTAACTCAGGCATGGAATGTCCAATCTGCCCCAAACTTCACACTTTTGATAAGCGTTCTGTCCTGAACATATCTACATGAGAATATTCAGTTATAGTAATAGCGCCACCTACTGGTAACAGGAAGTGTCATGTTTAACACGTTGATGCCATTCTAGCAACATGTTAAAAATGCCATTGACTTCTAAACATGCTAGAAACATGTTAAAACATGCTAGCAATACTTAGCTAAGTGCTAAAGCATGCTAATTCAATGAAACAGGATGTTGTTGTTACTCAAGAAGGCAATGTCCAATCTGCGCCAAACTTCACACTTTTAATAAACGTTCTGTCCTGAACACATGACCATGCTCATATTCAGTTACAGTCATAGTGCCACCTGCTGGCAACAGGAAATGACATGTTAAACACTGTTGTGGACATATAAATACATATAAAAAAAGTGCCAGAAAGTGCTAAACATGCTAACAACATACTAGAAACATGCTAAAACATGCTAGCAAACACTTAGCTAAGTGTTAAAGCATGCTATTGCTGCAATTAAATAGGAATTTGCTGTAACACAGGCATGGAATGTCCAATCTGCCCCAAACTTCACACGTTTGATAAGAGTCATGGCCTGAACACATCTACATGAGAATATTCAGTTATAGTAATAGCGCCACCTGCTGTCAACAGGAAGTGACATGTTTAACACTGTTGTGGTCTCCTAATAACATATATAAAAGAGCCAGCAAGTGCTAAACAGGTTAGCAACATACTAGAAACATGCTAGCAAACACTTAGCTAAGTGCTAAAGCATGCTATTACTGCAATTAAATAGGAATTTGCTGTAACTCAGGCATGGAATGTCCAATCTGCCCCAAACTTCACATGTTTGATAAGAATCATGGCCTGAACACATGTCTATGCTCAAATTCAGTTATAGTAATAGCGCCACCTACTGGCAACAGGAAGTGACATGTTTAACACGTTGATGCCGTTCTAGCAACATGTTAAAAATGCCATTGAGTTCTAAACATGCTAGAAACATATTAAAACATGCTAGCAATACTTAGCTAAGTGCTAAAGCATGCTAATTCAATGAAACAGGACTTTGTTGTTACTCAAGAAGGCAATGTACAATCTACCCCAAACGTCACACGTTTGATAAGAGTTATCTCTTGAACACATGTCCATGCTCATATTTAGTTATAGTCATAGCGCCACCTGCTGGCAACAGGAAGTGACGTTTAACACTGTTCTTGACTCCTAATAACATATAAAAAAATGCCAGTAGGTGCTAAACATCCTACCAACATACTAGAGACATGCTAAAACATACTAGCAAACACTTAGCTAAGTGCTAAAGAATGATATTACTGCAATTAAATATGAATTTGCTGTAACTCAGGCATGGAATGTCCAATCTGCCCCAAACTTCACACTTTTGATAAGCGTTCTGTCCTGAACACATGACCATGCTTATATTCAGTTACAGTCATAGCGCCACCTGCTGGCAACAGGAAGTGACATGTTTAACACTGTTATGGACTCCTAATAACATATAAAAAAGTGCCAGCAAGTGTTAAACATGCTAACAACATACTAGAAACATGCTAAAACATGCTAGCAAACTCTTAGCCAAGTGCTAAAGCATGCTATTATTGCAATTAAATAGGAATTTGCTGTAACTCAGGCATGGAATGTCCAATCTGCCCCAAACTTCACACTTTTGATAAGAGTCATGGCCTGAACACATCTACATGAGAATGTTCAGTTATAGTAATAGCGCCACCAACTGGCAACAGGAAGTGACATGTTTAACACGTTGATGCCGTTCTAGCAACATGTTAAAAATGCCATTGAGTTCTAAACATGCTAGAAACATGTTAAAACATGCTTAAATGCTTAGCTAAGTTCTAAAGAATGCTAATTCAATGAAACATGACTTTGTTGTTACTCAAGAAGGCAATGTCCAATTTGCACCAAACTTCACACGTTTGATAAGAGTTCTGTCCTGAACACACATCCATGCTCATATTCAGTTATAGTCATAACGCCACCTACTGGCAACAGAAACTGACATGGTTAACACAGTAATGCAGTACTAACCACATAATTATTGTGTACTGAGCATGCTAGAAACAGACTAAACATGCTAGCAACACTTAGCTGAGTCATGAAGCATGCTATTATCACCATTATACAAAACATTTTGTAACTGACTTTGACATACTCTTACTATATATCCCTCCTTAAATGTACATTTCCCAACCATGCTCTGCCTTCCTAAAGCCACCGAGTGTTGATGGCACGGGTGCGAGGGCCCTTTCATCGCTGCTTGCAGCTTTAATTATTATTATTCTTCTTCTTCTTCTCCGCATTTAATTGCATTTTTGAGGGCCTAAACATGCTCGAAAACTCACGAAACTTTGCACACGCGTCAGAACTGGCGAAAATTTACATCTGATATAGGTTTCAGAATTGGACGGGGCAAAATGGCTCGATAGCGCCACCTATAAAAGTTCAACGGAGTGCGCCTCCCGCAACGTTCCACGTACGTGCACGAAATTCGGTACATACATGTAATGACCTAATACCTACAAAAAAGTCTCTTGGAGCATAGCCCTAAACACAACAGGAAGTCAGCCATTTTGAACTTCCTCTCAGATTTTTGTGCAGTTTTTGCCATTTTCAGGCCTCGTACTTTAACAAACTCCTCCTACAGTTTTAATCTGATCATCTTCAAATTTGGTGAGTGTAATCTTAAGGCCTTTGCGACGTTAAATTGCGAAGATCTTGAGTTTTCGTCAAAGGGCGGGTCCTCGGCGGCCTGACAAATTTCGATGTTTCGCCATGAAACAGGAAGTTGCTGTAACTCAGGCATGGAATGTCCAATCTGCCCCAAACTTCACACTTTTGATAAGCGTTCTGTCCTGAACACATGACCATGCTCATATTCAGTTACAGTCATAGCGCCACCTGCTGGCAACAGGAAGTGACATGTTTAACACTGTTATGGACTCCTAATAACATATAAAAAAGTGCCAGCAAGTGCTAAACATGCTAACAACATAATAGAAGCATGCTAAAACATGCTAGCAAACTCTTAGCTAAGTGCTAAAGCATGCTATTATTGCAATTAAATAGGAATTTGCTGTAACTCAGGCATGGAATGTCCAATCTGCCCCAAACTTCACACTTTTGATAAGCGTTCTGTCCTGAACACATCTACATGAGAAAATTCAGGTATAGTAATAGCGCCACCTACTGGTAACAGGAAGTGTCATGTTTAACACGTTGATGCCATTCTAGCAACATGTTAAAAATGCCATTGACTTCTAAACATGCTAGAAACATGTTAAAACATGCTAGCAATACTTAGCTAAGTGCTAAAGCATGCTAATTCAATGAAACAGGATGTTGTTGTTACTCAAGAAGGCAATGTCCAATCTGCGCCAAACTTCACACATTTGATAAGAGTTATCTCTTGAACACATGTCCATGCTCATATTTAGTTATAGTCATAGCGCCACCTGCTGGCAACAGGAAGTGACGTTTAACACTGTTATGGACTCCTAATAACATATAAAAAAGTGCCAGCAAGTGTTAAACATGCTAACAACATACTAGAAACATGCTAAAACATGCTAGCAAACACTTAGCTAAGTGCTAAAGCATGCTATTGCTGCAATTAAATAGGAATTTGCTGTAACACAGGCATGGAATGTCCAATCTGCCTCAAACTTCACACGTTTGATAAGAGTCATGGCCTGAACACATCTACATGAGAATATTCAGTTATAGTAATAGCGCCACCTGCTGTCAACAGGAAGTGACATGTTTAACACTGTTGTGGTCTCCTAATAACATATAAAAAAGAGCCAGCAAGTGCTAAACAGGTTAGCAACATACTAGAAACATGCTAGCAAACACTTAGCTAAGTGCTAAAGCATGCTATCACTGCAATTAAATAGGAATTTGCTGTAACCCAGGCATGGAATGTCCAATCTGCCCCAAACTTCACACGTTTGATAAGAATCATGGCCTGAACACATGTCTATGCTCAAATTCAGTTATAGTAATAGCACCACCTACTGGCAACAGGAAGTGACATGTTTAACACGTTGATGCCATTCTAGCAACATGTTAAAAATGCCATTGACTTCTAAACATGCTAGAAACATGTTAAAACATGCTAGCAATACTTAGCTAATTGCTAAAGCATGCTAATTCAATGAAACAGGACTTTGTTGTTACTCAAGAAGGCAATGTACAATCTACCCCAAACTTCACACGTTTGATAAGAGTTATCTCTTGAACACATGTCCATGCTCATATTTAGTTATAGTCATAGCGCCACCTGCTGGCAACAGGAAGTGACGTTTAACACTGTTCTTGACTCCTAATAACATATAAAAAAAAGGCCAGTAGGTGCTAAACATCCTACCAACATACTAGAGACATGCTAAAACATACTAGCAAACACTTAGCTAAGTGCTAAAGAATTATATTACTGCAATTAAATATGAATTTGCTGTAACTCAGGCATGGAATGTCCAATCTGCCCCAAACTTCACACTTTTGATAAGCGTTCTGTCCTGAACACATGACCATGCTCATATTCAGTTACAGTCATAGCGCCACCTGCTGGCAACAGGAAGTGACATGTTTAACACTGTTATGGACTCCTAATAACATATAAAAAAGTGCCAGCAAGTGCTAAACATGCTAACAACATACTAGAAGCATGCTAAAACATGCTAGCAAACTCTTAGCTAAGTGCTAAAGCATGCTATTATTGCAATTAAATAGGAATTTGCTGTAACTCAGGCATGGAATGTCCAATCTGCCCCAAACTTCACACTTTTGATAAGCGTTCTGTCCTGAACACATCTACATGAGAACATTCAGTTATAGTAATAGCGCCACCTACTGGTAACAGGAAGTGTCATGTTTAACACGTTGATGCCATTCTAGCAACATGTTAAAAATGCCATTGACTTCTAAACATGCTAGAAACATGTTAAAACATGCTAGCAATACTTAGCTAAGTGCTAAAGCATGCTAATTCAATGAAACAGGATGTTGTTGTTACTCAAGAAGGCAATGTCCAATCTGCGCCAAACTTCACACTTTTAATAAACGTTCTGTCCTGAACACATGACCATGCTCATATTCAGTTACAGTCATAGTGCCACCTGCTGGCAACAGGAAGTGACATGTTAAACACTGTTGTGGACATAAAAACATATAAAAAAGTGCCAGCAAGTGCTAAACATGCTAACAACATACTAGAAAAATGCTAAAACATGCTAGCAAACACTTAGCTAAGTGCTAAAGCATGCTATTGCTGCAATTAAATAGGAATTTGCTGTAACACAGGCATGGAATGTCCAATCTGCCTCAAACTTCACACGTTTGATAAGAGTCATGGCCTGAACACATCTACATGAGAATATTCAGTTATAGTAATAGCGCCACCTGCTGTCAACAGGAAGTGACATGTTTAACACTGTTGTGGTCTCCTAATAACATATAAAAAAGAGCCAGCAAGTGCTAAACAGGTTAGCAACATACTAGAAACATGCTAGCAAACACTTAGCTAAGTGCTAAAGCATGCTATCACTGCAATTAAATAGGAATTTGCTGTAACCCAGGCATGGAATGTCCAATCTGCCCCAAACTTCACACGTTTGATAAGAATCATGGCCTGAACACATGTCTATGCTCAAATTCAGTTATAGTAATAGCGCCACCTACTGGCAACAGGAAGTGACATGTTTAACACGTTGATGCCGTTCTAGCAACATGTTAAAAATGCCATTGAGTTCTAAACATGTTAGAAACATATTAAAACATGCTAGCAATACTTAGCTAAGTGCTAAAGCATGCTAATTCAATGAAACAGGACTTTGTTGTTACTCAAGAAGGCAATGTACAATCTACCCCAAACTTCACACGTTTGATAAGAGTTATCTCTTGAACACATGTCCATGCTCATATTTAGTTATAGTCATAGCGCCACCTGCTGGCAACAGGAAGTGATGTTTAACACTGTTCTTGACTCCTAATAACATATTAAAAAAATGCCAGTAGGTGCTAAACATCCTACCAACATACTAGAGACATGCTAAAACATACTAGCAAACACTTAGCTAAGTGCTAAAGAATGATATTACTGCAATTAAATATGAATTTGCTGTAACTCAGGCATGGAATGTCCAATCTGCCCCAAACTTCACACTTTTGATAAGCGTTCTGTCCTGAACACATGACCATGCTTATATTCAGTTACAGACATAGCGCCACCTGCTGGCAACAGGAAGTGACATGTTTAACACTGTTATGGACTCCTAATAACATATAAAAAAGTGCCAGCAAGTGTTAAACATGCTAACAACATATTATAAACATGCTAAAACATGCTAGCAAACTCTTAGCTAAGTGCTAAAGCATGCTATTATTGCAATTAAATAGGAATTTGCTGTAACTCTGGCATGGAATGTCCAATCTGCCCCAAACTTCACACTTTTGATAAGAGTCATGGCCTGAATACATCTACATGAGAATGTTCATTTATAGTAATAGCGCCACCTACTGGCAACAGGAAGTGACATGTTTAACACGTTGATGCCGTTCTAGCAACATGTTAAAAATGCCATTGAGTTCTAAACATGCTAGAAACATGTTAAAACATGCTAACAATGCTTAGCTAAGTGCTAAAGAATGCTAATTCAATGAAACATGACTTTTTTGTTACTCAAGAAGGCAATTTCCAATTTGCACCAAACTTCACACGTTTGATAAGAGTTCTGTCCTGAACACACATCCATGCTCATATTCAGCAATAGTCATAACGCCACCTACTGGCAACAGAAACTGACATGGTTAACACAGTAATACAGTACTAACCACATAATTATTGTGTACTAAGCATGCTAGAAACAGACTAAACATGCTAGCAACACTTAGCTGAGTCATGAAGCATGCTATTATCACCATTATACAAAACATTTTGTTACTAACTTTGACATACTCTTACTATATATACCTCCTTAAATGTACATTTCCCAACCATGCTCTGTCTTCCTAAAGCCACCGAGTGTTGATGGCACGGGTGCGAGGGCCCTTTCATCGCTGCTTGCAGCTTTAATTATTATTATTAGGGCCCGAGCACCGATGGTGTGAGGACCCTCTTGGAATTGCTCTGTTTATTAGGGCCCAAGCCCTGAAAGGGCGAAGGCCCTATTGTTTTCGGTAGGATTATTTATAATTATTATTATTATTATTTTGTCAACCTTTCGGGCACTTTTGGGGCCCTTAACGTGCTCGAAAACTCTTGAAACTTTGCACACGGGTCAGAACCCGCGGCCATCAGGGCCGGGCTGAAGCTGGTACCCGGGCGTGGCAGGGGGGCTCGACAGTGCCCCCTGGAACGGGATCCGAACACGTGTCCATAAATCAAACACGCTTGCATGTAATAAAATGAAACTCGGTACACATATAGATCTCATCGGGCCGAACAACTTTCGTGCTCTAAGTTTTACGCCAGTCAAACTTGAAGTCGGCTATTTAGGGTTGTTTGGAAACGCATGCTGTGGAATTTAATGTACTCCTCCTAGAGAATTCATCCATTCGCCTCCAAACTCGGTCAGCGTGAAGTCAAGGCATTGAGGATGCTAAATTGCGGACGGATTTTTAATATCTCGAACGGTTTGGCCGTGGCGAGGAAACGAATTGATGGCGAATAATGGAAACAGGAAGTGTGTTATAACTTCTGCATACATTAACTGATCTTGATTCAACTTCAGCAGTGTGTTCGTTGTAAGAGGCCGATCACATGGATGTGACTATTGTGAGTCAAAGTTATAGCGCCATCAACTGGCAGCAGGAAGTGTGTCCCTTTCAAAATGCTTTAAAATCACCCTCTTATTTTTACCCAATTTGCTTCAAACTTTTTGTGTTTAATGTAAACACACGGCAGATGTAGACCTGTGAAAGGATTTTTGATATCTTTAATAATGTTGCCATGGCAACGCTTCAAACTTTAATATTTTTTTTTTTATGCTTTTGAGACTCTTAACATACTTGAAATTGCATGAAACTCGACAGACACATCACATTTATAAGCCCGTAGACATGTGCAAAGTTTCAGAAACGGGCGTGGTGAGGGGCTCAGTAGCGCCACCTTTAGTCATAAGTGGGGGGGTTAGTTTTATCAACAGCAACAAAACTTGGTATGTGTATTGTTCTCATCAAGACGGACAACTTTCTAATTTACATTAACCATCTCCGACCAACAGGAAGAGAGATATTTTGGTTTGAATGTGGATTTTCTGAAGAATTTTCTCTCCCTCTCTCTGTGTCTATGTGTGTGTGAGGGGAGGGGGGGAGGGATTTGACTATTGCTTTTATATTGTTAATCAATGTTTCAGGGGCTTTTGGGGTCCTTAACGTGCTCAAAAACTCTTGAAACTTTGCACACAGGTCAGAACCCACGGCCATCAGGGCCGGGCTGAAGCTGGTACCCGGGCGTGGCTGGGGGGCTCAACAGCGCCCCCTTGAACGGGGTTCTAAAACTTGGTCCATATATCAAACACGCTTGCATGAATTAATATGAAACTCGGTACACATATAGATCTCATCGTGCCGAACAACTTTCCCCTGGTCAAGTTTTACGCCAGCCCAACAGGAAGTCGGCTATTATGGGTTGTTTGGAAAACACTTGCTGTGGAATGTGAAATACTCCTCCTAGAAAATTCACCGTGTCCCCTCCAAACTCGGTGTGCATGTAGTCAAGACTTTGAGGATTCTAAATTGCGGACGGATTTTTGATATCTCGAACGGTTTGGCCGTGGCGTGGAAACGCATTTATGGCGAGAAAAGAGAAACACGAAGTGGTATAACTTCTGCATACATTAACTGATCTTGATGAAACTTCAGCAGTGTGTTGGTGGTAAGAGGCCGGTCAGATGGATGTAACTATTGTGAGTCAAAGTTATAGCGCCACCAACTGGTAGCAGGAAGTGTGTCACTTTCAAAATGTTTTTGACAAAAGTGGGGGTTTACCCACAATTATAAAAATCAGTAAGTATATTGGTCTCATTGAGTCGGACAACTTTCTAATTTACAATCATTAGCTCTGACCAAGAGGAAGTCAGATATTTTGGTTTGAATGTGGATTTATTTGCAAATTCAGCCTCTGCATTTTTACCCACTCCTGCTAAGTGGTTTATTTTATTCACACCAAACTTTTTCAACATGATGAAAATACATTAAAGATGCTAAATTGTGAACGGATATTAAATATCTCAAACGGTTTTGCTATGGTGAGGGATTAAAGTAATGTCAAAAAAGGAATCAGAAAACGTCTCAGATCTTCTAAAAATTTAATTATACACTATTTATTTTTATATAAAATTATACAAATATCAGATCTAAACCCAGTTTTGGGTTTATTCAGTTTTTTTTTTTAATTCAAGAATTATGTACAAGTTTAAAAACAGCCAGAATGAGCTATTTAGTAAAAAGAAAAAAGTCATACATAGGGCTATACTGCCCTCTTGTGTTCAAAATCAGGTAGGCCCATTGTATATTGTATTTATATATAAATATATTAGCGATGTGACTGAGAATTTTTTCCCACTGGTTAATCGATGTGTGACAGCGCGGTGGGGGCTTTTAAATCGCTACCTTAAAAGCGAAAGTGAAATATGGACGTCCAGTAGGAATGAACTAAAAAACATTCACTCTGTTCTGCTCGTTCCTCGCTGTAGACACATATTGCCCATGCAGGCGTGAGCATTTTAGTTTCATTTTAAAAATGGCGCCATTTCGGGGGTGGGATTGCTTGAATGTTTTTTTACAAAAGCACAATGTTGTGTTTTATTGTGAGTGTACATAAATATAAGTAAACACATTGCAATTTAAATGATGTCCTGTATGAATAAAATTACGGAGTAGCCTATATTTTTATGTTTCCACTGTTCGATCGCGCCCGCGCCACACACACACACACACACACACAAACACAACAACAACATATTGTGCATTCCAGCATTGCAATCTTGACATCGCAGCCTGTTCATTATAGCCTTAATAAAATATACTAATAAAATAGTCAACCTAACATATAAAAATTACACTGCTCTGTTTAAATAGACAGTAGTACAATTCATACTATTCACAGAAATCACTGCTCAACTGTGATGTTTCCAAGCACATTTTTGCGCATGTGAAGAGCATGTGAAGTTTTCCCTTCAATATTGGAACGTGAGTGAAGTACAAAGCCTATAATAAACAATAGTTTAGCATCCAAAAAAAAAAAAAAAAAAAATATATATATATATATATATATATATATATATATATATATATATATATATATATAAAAACATTAAGGGACAAGACAGAGAATATTACTTGTCTGATATATATATAAATATATATATATATATATATATATTTTTTTTTTTTTGTTACATATATATATATATATATATATATATATATATATATATATATATATATATATATTGTTGCATTATATATATATATATATATATATATATATATATATATATATAAATATAGCTGCAAGCAGCGATGGAGGGCCCAAGCCAGTGACACCGCCACCCCGGTGCCTTTAGTGTAACTAAAGGCACCAGGGTGGCGGTGCCACCGGCTTGGGCCCGCAATCGCTGCTCGCAGCTATATTTATTATTATTAGGGCCCGAGCACCGATGGTGAGAGGACCCTATTGTTTTTGCTCCGTTTATTATTATTCTTCTTCTCCAAAGTGAATCGCTTTTTAGAGGGCCTAAACATGCTCGAAAACTCATGAAACTTTGCACACGCTTCAGAAGTGGTGAAAATTTACGTGTGATATGGTTTTCAGAATTGTGGGGGGCAAATTCGGTAAATTATTGCCCCCACATTTTGCCCCGGCTCCTGGTTTCACGTACAGGTATGAAATTTGGTACATACATGTAATGACCCAATACCTACAGAAAAGTCTCTTGGAGCATAGCCCTAAACACAACAGGAAGTGAGCTATTTTGAACTTCCTCCTGGATTTTGGGCATTTTTCGTAATTTCCTGATGTTGTACTTTAACGAACTCCTCCTACAGATTTGATCTGATACTCTTCAAATTTGGTGAGTGTAATCTTAAGGCCTTTGTGACGTTAAATTGCGAAGATCTAGAGTTTTCGTCGAAGGGTGTGCCCTCGGCGGCCTGACAAACATCTATCTATAAATTACAGGAACGTCTGTCTGTCTGTCTGTCTGTGTGTGTGTGTGTCTGTTCCTCGCATATCTCTCGAACCGTTAGTCCGATTGATTTCAAACTCGACAGGTGTCTTGCCACGGGCACGAGTAAGTGCAGTGCCAAGTTTGACATTGTTTGGATGAGAAATGCAAAAGATATCGTTAAATATATCATTTTTAGAAGGTTGTGGTTTAAAAATAAACATTCTGACATTAGAGAGTTGTATCGGTCAAAGAAGCCCCAAGAAGGCTGTGGTTTAAAAATAAACATTCTGACATAAACACTCAGTCAGCTACACTGTTTACTTCTGAATATTATAGTTTGGTTCCCGAACGTGATAAATCCATCTATCTATAAATTACAGAAACGTCCGTCTGTCTGTCTGTGTGTTATTCGCATATCTCTCGAATGTGAGATAACCACTAAATGTGTGAAAACCACTATTTTCTGTTTCAAACTTTCACATAGCATCTTTAGGTTATAACAACATTGAAAATCAAAATCTGGATTTGAATTTTTTAAGATTTATTATAAAAACGGATTATTTTTTCCCAAAAATGCAATAAATTCATGACTTTTTTTTTTTTTTTTTAAATGCTATTAATCCATTGAATCAATATAAAGTTATTTTTGATCATATTGCCATCGCAAGAAATATCTCCTGAACTTTTTTGACGGCGATCAGCTCACAAAAACTGATTTTGCACGGGCACTTTGCACTGCTCCCTGAATCGAGGTGCTTATTCATTTGTGGATGTAAACTGAATCTGTAAGTCAGCTATGCTGTTAGTGTTTACTTCTGAATATTATATTTCATTCTGGTGCGCTTAACGTTGTCGCTACTGTGTAATAGTAGCCTATGCTATTCACCAACTAAACATATCCTATTCAATGCGTTCACAGTCTCTTTCACGGGCATCATTTGTAGTTGCCTATTCACAAACTGTTTGCTCAAGCATAGCGTTTTCTCGGAGTTCACTGTGTGCTTTTTACCATGCACAAATAAAAATGTCACTGAACTTTTGCTGTGTAATTGTAACAATGAGCACACACCAAACCAACAATTACTAAAAACACACACAAAAACTGATTTTGCACGGGCATTTTTTGCACTAGTTCACCCAATTTCGGCCTTTTGGTGATATATGCATGATCAGATAAGTTCAATATTAATGTTGCTTGCAGTTCTGATGTTGCTAGGCAACCACAGACAGCCTGCAGTAACTCAGGCATACAATTTTCAATCTGCCACAAACTTCACATGTTTGATAAGAGTCCTGTCCTGAACACATGCCAATGCTCATTATGATTATAGCAATAGCACCACCTGCTGGTAGCAGGAAGTGTGGCAAATACAAAACGTGCTCGAAAAATCATGAAACTTTGCACACGCTTCAGAAGTGGTGACAATTTACGTGTGATGTGGTTTTAAAAATTGGGTGGGGCAAAATGGCTTACTTATTGCCCCTACATTTTGCCCCGGCTCGACGTTTCACGTACAGGTATGAAATTTGGTACACACATGTAAAGACCCAATACCTACAAAAAAGTCTCTTGGAGCATAGCCCTAAACACAACAGGAAGTCAGTTATTTTGAACTTCCTGTCAGATTTTGGGCAGTTTTTGCCATTTCCTGATGTTGTACTTTAACAAACTCCTACAGTTTTGATCTGATCCTCTTCAAATTTGGTGAGTGTAATCTTAAGGCCTTTCCTAAAGGTGCCGGGTGGCGGTGGCAGGGGTGCGAGGGCCCTTTTCATCGCTGCTTGCAGCTTTAATTATTATTATTATTATTATTCTTCTCTGCATTGAATTGCATTTTTGAGGGCCTAAACATGCGCGAAAACTCACGAAACTTTGCACACGCGTCAGAACTGGCGAAAATTTACATCTGATATAGGTTTCAGAATTGGACGGGGCAAAATGGCTCGATAGCGCCACCTATAAAAGTTCAACGGAGTGCGCCTCCCGCAACGTTCAACGTACGTGCACGAAATTCGGTACATACGTGTAATGACCTAATACCTACAAAAAAGTCTCTTGGAGCATAGCCCTAAACACAACAGGAAGTCAGCCATTTTGAACTTCCTCTCAGATTTTTGTGCAGTTTTTGCCATTTTCAGGCCTCGTACTTTAACGAACTCCTCCTACAGTTTTAATCTGATCATCTTCAAATTTGGTGAGTGTAATCTTAAGGCCTTTGCGACGTTAAATTGCGAAGATCTTGAGTTTTCGTCGAAGGGCGGGTCCTCTGCGGCCTTACAAATTTCGATGTTTCGCCATGAAACAGGAAGTTGCTGTAACTCAGGCATGGAATGTCCAATCTGCCCCAAACTTCACACGTTTGATAAGAGTTCTGTCCTGAACACATGGCCATGCTCATATTCAGTTATAGTCATAGCGCCACCTGCTGGCAACAGGAAGTGACATGTTTAACACTGTTATGGACTCCTAATAACATATAAAAAAGTGCCAGCAAGTGCTAAACATGCTAACAACATACTAGAAGCATGCTAAAACATGCTAGCAAACTCTTAGCTAAGTGCTAAAGCATGCTATTATTGCAATTAAATAGGAATTTGCTGTAACTCAGGCATGGAATGTCCAATCTGCCCCAAACTTCACACTTTTGATAAGCGTTCTGTCCTGAACACATCTACATGAGAATATTCAGTTATAGTAATAGCGCCACCTACTGGCAACAGGAAGTGTCATGTTTAACACGTTGATGCCATTCTAGCAACATGTTAAAAATGCCATTGAGGTCTAAACATGCTAGAAACATGTTAAAACATGCTAGCTAATGTTAAAACATGCTAGCAATACTTAGCTAAGTGGTAAAGCATGCTAATTCAATGAAACAGGATGTTGTTGTTACTCAAGAAGGCAATGTCCAATATGCGCCAAACTTCACACTTTTAATAAACGTTCTGTCCTGAACACATGACCATGCTCATATTCAGTTACAGTCATAGTGCCACCTGCTGGCAACAGGAAGTGACATGTTAAACACTGTTGTGGACATATAAAAACATATAAAAAAAAGTGCCAGCAAGTGCTAAACATGCTAACAACATACTAGAAACATGCTAAAACATGCTAGCAAACACTTAGCTAAGTGCTAAAGCATGCTATTGCTGCAATTAAATAGGAATTTGCTGTAACACAGGCATGGAATGTCCAATCTGCCCCAAACTTCACACGTTTGATAAGAGTCATGGCCTGAACACATCTACATGAGAATATTCAGTTATAGTAATAGCGCCACCTGCTGTCAACAGGAAGTGACATGTTTAACACTGTTGTGGTCTCCTAATAACATATATAAAAGAGCCAACAAGTGCTAAACAGGTTAGCAACATACTAGAAACATGCTAGCAAACACTTAGCTAAGTGATAAAGCATGCTATTACTGCAATTAAATAGGAATTTGCTGTAACTCAGGCATGGAACGTCCAATCTGCCCCAAACTTCACATGTTTGATAAGAATCATGGCCTGAACGCATGCCTATGCTCAAATTCAGTTATAGTAATAGCGCCACCTACTGGCAACAGGAAGTGACATGTTTAACACGTTGATGCCGTTCTAGCAACATGTTAAAAATGCCATTGAGTTCTAAACATGCTAGAAACATATTAAAACATGCTAGCAATACTTAGCTAAGTGCTAAAGCATGCTAATTCAATGAAACAGGACTTTGTTGTTACTCAAGAAGGCAATGTACAATCTACCCCAAACGTCACACGTTTGATAAGAGTTATCTCTTGAACACATGTCCATGCTCATATTTAGTTATAGTCATAGAGCCACCTGCTGGCAACAGGAAGTGACGTTTAACACTGTTCTTGACTCCTAATAACATATAAAAAAATGCCAGTAGGTGCTAAACATCCTACCAACATACTAGAGACATGCTAAAACATAATAGCAAACACTTAGCTAAGTGCTAAAGAATGATATTACTGCAATTAAATATGAATTTGCTGTAACTCAGGCATGGAATGTCCAATCTGCCCCAAACTTCACACTTTTGATAAGCGTTCTGTCCTGAACACATGACCATGCTTATATTCAGTTACAGTCATAGCGCCACCTGCTGGCAACAGGAAGTGACATGTTTAACACTGTTGTGGACTCCTAATAACATATAAAAAAGTGCCAGCAAGTGTTAAACATGCTAACAACATACTAGAAACATGCTAAAACATGCTAGCAAACTCTTAGCCAAGTGCTAAAGCATGCTATTATTGCAATTAAATAGGAATTTGCTGTAACTCAGGCATGGAATGTCCAATCTGCCCCAAACTTCACACTTTTGATAAGAGTCATGGCCTGAACACATCTACATGAGAATGTTCAGTTATAGTAATAGCGCCACCAACTGGCAACAGGAAGTGACATGTTTAACACGTTGATGCCGTTCTAGCAACATGTTAAAACATGCTAACAATGCTTAGCTAAGTTCTAAAGAATGCTAATTCAATGAAACATGACTTTGTTGTTACTCAAGAAGGCAATGTCCAATTTGCACCAAACTTCACATGTTTGATAAGAGTTCTGTCCTGAACACACATCCATGCTCATATTCAGTTATAGTCATAACGCCACCTACTGGCAACAGAAACTGACATGGTTAACACAGTAATGCAGTACTAACCACATAATTATTGTGTACTAAGCATGCTAGAAACAGACTGAACATGCTAGCAACACTTAGCTGAGTCATGAAGCATGCTATTATCACCATTATACAAAACATTTTGTAACTGACTTTGACATACTCTTACTATATATACCTCCTTAAATGTACATTTCCCAACCATGCTCTGCCTTCCTAAAGCCACCGAGTGTTGATGGCACGGGTGCGAGGGCCCTTTCATCGCTGCTTGCAGCTTTAATTAGGGCCCGAGCACCGATGGTGTGAGGACCCTCTTGGAATTGCTCTGTTTATTATTATTAGGGCCCGAGCACCGATGGTGTGAGGACCCTCTTGGAATTGCTCTGTTTATTATTATTATTATTATTATTCTCCGCATTGAATTGCATTTTTGAGGGCCTAAACATGCGCGAAAACTCACGAAACTTTGCACACGCGTCAGAACTGGCGAAAATTTACATCTGATATAGGTTTCAGAATTGGACGGGGCAAAATGGCTCGATAGCGCCACCTATAAAAGTTCAACGGAGTGCGCCTCCTGCAACGTTCCACGTACGTGCACGAAATTCGGTACATACGTGTAATGACCTAATACCTACAAAAAAGTCTCTTGGAGCATAGCCCTAAACACAACAGGAAGTCAGCCATTTTGAACTTCCTCTCAGATTTTTGTGCAGTTTTTGCCATTTTCAGGCCTCGTACTTTAACGAACTCCTCCTACAGTTTTAATCTGATCATCTTCAAATTTGGTGAGTGTAATCTTAAGGCCTTTGCGACGTTAAATTGCGAAGATCTTGAGTTTTCGTCGAAGGGCGGGTCCTCGGCGGCCTTACAAATTTCGATGTTTCGCCATGAAACAGGAAGTTGCTGTAACTCAGGCATGGAATGTCCAATCTCCCCCAAACTTCACACGTTTGATAAGAGTTCTGTCCTGAACACATGGCCATGCTCATATTCAGTTATAGTCATAGCGCCACCTGCTGGCAACAGGAAGTGACATGTTTAACACTGTTATGGACTCCTAATAACATATAAAAAAGTGCCAGCAAGTGCGAAACATGCTAACAACATACTAGAAGCATGCTAAAACATGCTAGCAAACTCTTAGCTAAGTGCTAAAGCATGCTATTATTGCAATTAAATAGGAATTTGCTGTAACTCAGGCATGGAATGTCCAATCTGCCCCAAACTTCACACTTTTGATAAGCGTTCTGTCCTGAACACATCTACATGATAATATTCAGTTATAGTAATAGCGCCACCTACTGGCAACAGGAAGTGTCATGTTTAACACGTTGATGCCATTCTAGCAACATGTTAAAAATGCCATTGAGGTCTAAACATGCTAGAAACATGTTAAAACATGCTAGCAATACTTAGCTAAGTGCTAAAGCATGCTAATTCAATGAAACAGGATGTTGTTGTTACTCAAGAAGGCAATGTCCAATATGCGCCAAACTTCACACTTTTAATAAACGTTCTGTCCTGAACACATGACCATGCTCATATTCAGTTACAGTCATAGTGCCACCTGCTGGCAACAGGAAGTGACATGTTAAACACTGTTGTGGACATATAAAAACATATAAAAAAAGTGCCAGCAAGTGCTAAACATGCTAACAACATACTAGAAACATGCTAAAACATGCTAGCAAACACTTAGCTAAGTGCTAAAGCATGCTATTGCTGCAATTAAATAGGAATTTGCTGTAACACAGGCATGGAATGTCCAATCTGCCCCAAACTTCACACGTTTGATAAGAGTCATGGCCTGAACACATCTACATGAGAATATTCAGTTATAGTAATAGCGCCACCTGCTGTCAACAGGAAGTGACATGTTTAACACTGTTGTGGTCTCCTAATAACATATATAAAAGAGCCAGCAAGTGCTAAACAGGTTAGCAACATACTAGAAACATGCTAGCAAACACTTAGCTAAGTGATAAAGCATGCTATTACTGCAATTAAATAGGAATTTGCTGTAACTCAGGCATGGAACGTCCAATCTGCCCCAAACTTCACATGTTTGATAAGAATCATGGCCTGAACGCATGCCTATGCTCAAATTCAGTTATAGTAATAGCGCCACCTACTGGCAACAGGAAGTGACATGTTTAACACGTTGATGCCGTTCTAGCAACATGTTAAAAATGCCATTGAGTTCTAAACATGCTAGAAACATATTAAAACATGCTAGCAATACTTAGCTAAGTGCTAAAGCATGCTAATTCAATGAAACAGGACTTTGTTGTTACTCAAGAAGGCAATGTACAATCTACCCCAAACGTCACACGTTTGATAAGAGTTATCTCTTGAACACATGTCCATGCTCATATTTAGTTATAGTCATAGCGCCACCTGCTGGCAACAGGAAGTGACGTTTAACACTGTTCTTGACTCCTAATAACATATAAAAAAATGCCAGTAGGTGCTAAACATCCTACCAACATACTAGAGACATGCTAAAACATAATAGCAAACACTTAGCTAAGTGCTAAAGAATGATATTACTGCAATTAAATATGAATTTGCTGTAACTCAGGCATGGAATGTCCAATCTGCCCCAAACTTCACACTTTTGATAAGCGTTCTGTCCTGAACACATGACCATGCTTATATTCAGTTACAGTCATAGCGCCACCTGCTGGCAACAGGAAGTGACATGTTTAACACTGTTGTGGACTCCTAATAACATATAAAAAAGTGCCAGCAAGTGTTAAACATGCTAACAACATACTAGAAACATGCTAAAACATGCTAGCAAACTCTTAGCCAAGTGCTAAAGCATGCTATTATTGCAATTAAATAGGAATTTGCTGTAACTCAGGCATGGAATGTCCAATCTGCCCCAAACTTCACACTTTTGATAAGAGTCATGGCCTGAACACATCTACATGAGAATGTTCAGTTATAGTAATAGCGCCACCAACTGGCAACAGGAAGTGACATGTTTAACACGTTGATGCCGTTCTAGCAACATGTTAAAACATGCTAACAATGCTTAGCTAAGTTCTAAAGAATGCTAATTCAATGAAACATGACTTTGTTGTTACTCAAGAAGGCAATGTCCAATTTGCACCAAACTTCACATGTTTGATAAGAGTTCTGTCCTGAACACACATCCATGCTCATATTCAGTTATAGTCATAACGCCACCTACTGGCAACAGAAACTGACATGGTTAACACAGTAATGCAGTACTAACCACATAATTATTGTGTACTAAGCATGCTAGAAACAGACTGAACATGCTAGCAACACTTAGCTGAGTCATGAAGCATGCTATTATCACCATTATACAAAACATTTTGTAACTGACTTTGACATACTCTTACTATATATACCTCCTTAAATGTACATTTCCCAACCATGCTCTGCCTTCCTAAAGCCACCGAGTGTTGATGGCACGGGTGCGAGGGCCCTTTCATCGCTGCTTGCAGCTTTAATTATTATTATTATTATTATTCTCCGCATTGAATTGCATTTTTGAGGGCCTAAACATGCGCGAAAACTCACGAAACTTTGCACACGCGTCAGAACTGGCGAAAATTTACATCTGATATAGGTTTCAGAATTGGACGGGGCAAAATGGCTCGATAGCGCCACCTATAAAAGTTCAACGGAGTGCGCCTCCTGCAACGTTCCACGTACGTGCACGAAATTCGGTACATACGTGTAATGACCTAATACCTACAAAAAAGTCTCTTGGAGCATAGCCCTAAACACAACAGGAAGTCAGCCATTTTGAACTTCCTCTCAGATTTTTGTGCAGTTTTTGCCATTTTCAGGCCTCGTACTTTAACGAACTCCTCCTACAGTTTTAATCTGATCATCTTCAAATTTGGTGAGTGTAATCTTAAGGCCTTTGCGACGTTAAATTGCGAAGATCTTGAGTTTTCGTCGAAGGGCGGGTCCTCGGCGGCCTTACAAATTTCGATGTTTCGCCATGAAACAGGAAGTTGCTGTAACTCAGGCATGGAATGTCCAATCTCCCCCAAACTTCACACGTTTGATAAGAGTTCTGTCCTGAACACATGGCCATGCTCATATTCAGTTATAGTCATAGCGCCACCTGCTGGCAACAGGAAGTGACATGTTTAACACTGTTATGGACTCCTAATAACATATAAAAAAGTGCCAGCAAGTGCGAAACATGCTAACAACATACTAGAAGCATGCTAAAACATGCTAGCAAACTCTTAGCTAAGTGCTAAAGCATGCTATTATTGCAATTAAATAGGAATTTGCTGTAACTCAGGCATGGAATGTCCAATCTGCCCCAAACTTCACACTTTTGATAAGCGTTCTGTCCTGAACACATCTACATGATAATATTCAGTTATAGTAATAGCGCCACCTACTGGCAACAGGAAGTGTCATGTTTAACACGTTGATGCCATTCTAGCAACATGTTAAAAATGCCATTGAGGTCTAAACATGCTAGAAACATGTTAAAACATGCTAGCAATACTTAGCTAAGTGCTAAAGCATGCTAATTCAATGAAACAGGATGTTGTTGTTACTCAAGAAGGCAATGTCCAATATGCGCCAAACTTCACACTTTTAATAAACGTTCTGTCCTGAACACATGACCATGCTCATATTCAGTTACAGTCATAGTGCCACCTGCTGGCAACAGGAAGTGACATGTTAAACACTGTTGTGGACATATAAAAACATATAAAAAAAGTGCCAGCAAGTGCTAAACATGCTAACAACATACTAGAAACATGCTAAAACATGCTAGCAAACACTTAGCTAAGTGCTAAAGCATGCTATTGCTGCAATTAAATAGGAATTTGCTGTAACACAGGCATGGAATGTCCAATCTGCCCCAAACTTCACACGTTTGATAAGAGTCATGGCCTGAACACATCTACATGAGAATATTCAGTTATAGTAATAGCGCCACCTGCTGTCAACAGGAAGTGACATGTTTAACACTGTTGTGGTCTCCTAATAACATATATAAAAGAGCCAGCAAGTGCTAAACAGGTTAGCAACATACTAGAAACATGCTAGCAAACACTTAGCTAAGTGATAAAGCATGCTATTACTGCAATTAAATAGGAATTTGCTGTAACTCAGGCATGGAACGTCCAATCTGCCCCAAACTTCACATGTTTGATAAGAATCATGGCCTGAACGCATGCCTATGCTCAAATTCAGTTATAGTAATAGCGCCACCTACTGGCAACAGGAAGTGACATGTTTAACACGTTGATGCCGTTCTAGCAACATGTTAAAAATGCCATTGAGTTCTAAACATGCTAGAAACATATTAAAACATGCTAGCAATACTTAGCTAAGTGCTAAAGCATGCTAATTCAATGAAACAGGACTTTGTTGTTACTCAAGAAGGCAATGTACAATCTACCCCAAACGTCACACGTTTGATAAGAGTTATCTCTTGAACACATGTCCATGCTCATATTTAGTTATAGTCATAGCGCCACCTGCTGGCAACAGGAAGTGACGTTTAACACTGTTCTTGACTCCTAATAACATATAAAAAAATGCCAGTAGGTGCTAAACATCCTACCAACATACTAGAGACATGCTAAAACATAATAGCAAACACTTAGCTAAGTGCTAAAGAATGATATTACTGCAATTAAATATGAATTTGCTGTAACTCAGGCATGGAATGTCCAATCTGCCCCAAACTTCACACTTTTGATAAGCGTTCTGTCCTGAACACATGACCATGCTTATATTCAGTTACAGTCATAGCGCCACCTGCTGGCAACAGGAAGTGACATGTTTAACACTGTTGTGGACTCCTAATAACATATAAAAAAGTGCCAGCAAGTGTTAAACATGCTAACAACATACTAGAAACATGCTAAAACATGCTAGCAAACTCTTAGCCAAGTGCTAAAGCATGCTATTATTGCAATTAAATAGGAATTTGCTGTAACTCAGGCATGGAATGTCCAATCTGCCCCAAACTTCACACTTTTGATAAGAGTCATGGCCTGAACACATCTACATGAGAATGTTCAGTTATAGTAATAGCGCCACCAACTGGCAACAGGAAGTGACATGTTTAACACGTTGATGCCGTTCTAGCAACATGTTAAAACATGCTAACAATGCTTAGCTAAGTTCTAAAGAATGCTAATTCAATGAAACATGACTTTGTTGTTACTCAAGAAGGCAATGTCCAATTTGCACCAAACTTCACATGTTTGATAAGAGTTCTGTCCTGAACACACATCCATGCTCATATTCAGTTATAGTCATAACGCCACCTACTGGCAACAGAAACTGACATGGTTAACACAGTAATGCAGTACTAACCACATAATTATTGTGTACTAAGCATGCTAGAAACAGACTGAACATGCTAGCAACACTTAGCTGAGTCATGAAGCATGCTATTATCACCATTATACAAAACATTTTGTAACTGACTTTGACATACTCTTACTATACCTCCTTAAATGTACATTTCCCAACCATGCTCTGCCTTCCTAAAGCCACCGAGTGTTGATGGCACGGGTGCGAGGGCCCTTTCATCGCTGCTTGCAGCTTTAATTAGGGCCCGAGCACCGATGGTGAGAGGACCCTATTGTTTTTGCTCCGTTTATTATTATTCTTCTTCTTCTTCTCCAAAGTGAATAGCTTTTTAGAGGGCCTAAACATGCTCGAAAACTCATGAAACTTTGCACACGCTTCAGAAGTGGTGAAAATTTACGTGTGATATGGTTTTCAGAATTGGGGGGGGCAAATTCGGTAAATTATTGCCCCCACATTTTGCCCCGGCTCCTGGTTTCACGTACAGGTATGAAATTTGGTACATACATGTAATGACCCAATACCTACAGAAAAGTCTCTTGGAGCATAGCCCTAAACACAACAGGAAGTGAGCTATTTTGAACTTCCTCCTAGATTTTGGGCATTTTTCGTAATTTCCTGATGTTGTACTTTAACGAACTCCTCCTACAGATTTGATCTGATCCTCTTCAAATTTGGTGAGTGTAATCTTAAGGCCTTTGTGACGTTAAATTGCGAAGATCTAGAGTTTTCGTCGAAGGGTGTGCCCTCGGCGGCCTGACAAACGTTCACCCAATTTCGGCCTTCTGGTGATATATGCATGATCAGATAAGTTCAATATTAATGTTGAATGCAGTTCCGATGTTGCTAGGCAACCACAGACAGCCTGCAGTAACTCAGCCATACAATTTCCAATCTGTCCCAAACTTCACATGTTTGATAAGAGTCCTGTCCTGAACACATGACCATGCTCATATTTGGTTATAGCAATAGCGCCACCTGCTGGTAGCAGGAAGTGTGGCAAATACAAAACTTGCTCGAAAAATCATGAAACTTTGCACACGCCTCAGAAGTGGTGAAAATTTACGTGTGATATGGTTTTCAGAATTGGGGGGGGGGGCAAATTCGGTAAATTATTGCCCCCACATTTTGCCCCGGCTCCTGGTTTCACGTACAGGTATGAAATTTGGTACATGCATGTATTGACCCAATACCTACAGAAAAGTCTCTTGGAGCATAGCCCTAAACACAACAGGAAGTGATCTATTTTGAACTTCCTCCTAGATTTTGGACATTTTTCGTAATTTCCTGATGTTGTACTTTAACGTACTCCTCCTACAGTTTTGATCTGATCCTCTTCAAATTTGGTGAGTGTAATCTTAAGGCATTTCCTAAAGGCGCCGGGTGGCGGTGGCAGGGGTGCGAGGGCCCTTTTCATCGCTGCTTGCAGCTTTAATTAGGGCCCGAGCACCGATGGTGAGAGGACCCTATTGTTTTTGCTCCGTTTATTAGGGCCCGAGCACCGATGGTGAGAGGACCCTATTGTTTTTGCTCCGTTTATTATTATTCTTCTTCTCCAAAGTGAATCGCTTTTTAGAGGGCCTAAACATGCTCGAAAACTCATGAAACTTTGCACACGCTTCAGAAGTGGTGAAAATTTACGTGTGATATGGTTTTCAGAATTGGGGGGGGCAAATTCGGTAAATTATTGCCCCCACATTTTGCCCCGGCTCCTGGTTTCACGTACAGGTATGAAATTTGGTACATACATGTAATGACCCAATACCTACAGAAAAGTCTCTTGGAGCATAGCCCTAAACACAACAGGAAGTGAGCTATTTTGAACTTCCTCCTGGATTTTGGGCATTTTTCGTAATTTCCTGATGTTGTACTTTAACGAACTCCTCCTACAGATTTGATCTGATACTCTTCAAATTTGGTGAGTGTAATCTTAAGGCCTTTGTGACGTTAAATTGCGAAGATCTAGAGTTTTCGTCGAAGGGTGTGCCCTCGGCGGCCTGACAAACATCTATCTATAAATTACAGGAACGTCTGTCTGTCTGTCTGTCTGTGTGTGTGTGTGTCTGTTCCTCGCATATCTCTCGAACCGTTAGTCCGATTGATTTCAAACTCGACAGGTGTCTTGCCACGGGCACGAGTAAGTGCAGTGCCAAGTTTGACATTGTTTGGATGAGAAATGCAAAAGATATCGTTAAATATATCATTTTTAGAAGGTTGTGGTTTAAAAATAAACATTCTGACATTAGAGAGTTGTATCGGTCAAAGAAGCCCCAAGAAGGCTGTGGTTTAAAAATAAACATTCTGACATAAACACTCAGTCAGCTACACTGTTTACTTCTGAATATTATAGTTTGGTTCCCGAACGTGATAAATCCATCTATCTATAAATTACAGAAACGTCCGTCTGTCTGTCTGTGTGTTATTCGCATATCTCTCGAATGTGAGATAACCACTAAATGTGTGAAAACCACTATTTTCTGTTTCAAACTTTCACATAGCATCTTTAGGTTATAACAACATTGAAAATCAAAATCTGGATTTGAATTTTTTAAGATTTATTATAAAAACGGATTATTTTTTCCCAAAAATGCAATAAATTCATGACTTTTTTTTTTTTTTTTTAAATGCTATTAATCCATTGAATCAATATAAAGTTATTTTTGATCATATTGCCATCGCAAGAAATATCTCCTGAACTTTTTTGACGGCGATCAGCTCACAAAAACTGATTTTGCACGGGCACTTTGCACTGCTCCCTGAATCGAGGTGCTTATTCATTTGTGGATGTAAACTGAATCTGTAAGTCAGCTATGCTGTTAGTGTTTACTTCTGAATATTATATTTCATTCTGGTGCGCTTAACGTTGTCGCTACTGTGTAATAGTAGCCTATGCTATTCACCAACTAAACATATCCTATTCAATGCGTTCACAGTCTCTTTCACGGGCATCATTTGTAGTTGCCTATTCACAAACTGTTTGCTCAAGCATAGCGTTTTCTCGGAGTTCACTGTGTGCTTTTTACCATGCACAAATAAAAATGTCACTGAACTTTTGCTGTGTAATTGTAACAATGAGCACACACCAAACCAACAATTACTAAAAACACACACAAAAACTGATTTTGCACGGGCATTTTTTGCACTAGTTCACCCAATTTCGGCCTTTTGGTGATATATGCATGATCAGATAAGTTCAATATTAATGTTGCTTGCAGTTCTGATGTTGCTAGGCAACCACAGACAGCCTGCAGTAACTCAGGCATACAATTTTCAATCTGCCACAAACTTCACATGTTTGATAAGAGTCCTGTCCTGAACACATGCCAATGCTCATTATGATTATAGCAATAGCACCACCTGCTGGTAGCAGGAAGTGTGGCAAATACAAAACGTGCTCGAAAAATCATGAAACTTTGCACACGCTTCAGAAGTGGTGACAATTTACGTGTGATGTGGTTTTAAAAATTGGGTGGGGCAAAATGGCTTACTTATTGCCCCTACATTTTGCCCCGGCTCGACGTTTCACGTACAGGTATGAAATTTGGTACACACATGTAAAGACCCAATACCTACAAAAAAGTCTCTTGGAGCATAGCCCTAAACACAACAGGAAGTCAGTTATTTTGAACTTCCTGTCAGATTTTGGGCAGTTTTTGCCATTTCCTGATGTTGTACTTTAACAAACTCCTACAGTTTTGATCTGATCCTCTTCAAATTTGGTGAGTGTAATCTTAAGGCCTTTCCTAAAGGTGCCGGGTGGCGGTGGCAGGGGTGCGAGGGCCCTTTTCATCGCTGCTTGCAGCTTTAATTATTATTCTTCTTCTTCTTCTCCAAAGTGAATCGCTTTTTAGAGGGCCTAAACATGCTCGAAAACTCATGAAACTTTGCACACGCTTCAGAAGTGGTGAAAATTTACGTGTGATATGGTTTTCAGAATTGGGGGGGGCAAATTCGGTAAATTATTGCCCCCACATTTTGCCCCGGCTCCTGGTTTCATGTACAGGTATGAAATTTGGTACATACATGTAATGACCCAATACCTACAGAAAAGTCTCTTGGAGCATAGCCCTAAACACAACAGGAAGTGAGCTATTTTGAACTTCCTCCTAGATTTTGGGCATTTTTCGGAATTTCCTGATGTTGTACTTTAACGAACTCCTCCTACAGATTTGATTTGATCCTCTTCAAATTTGGTGAGTGTAATCTTAAGGCCTTTGTGACGTTAAATTGCGAAGATCTAGAGTTTTCGTCGAAGGGTGTGCCCTCGGCGGCCTGACAAACGTTCACCCAATTTCGGCCTTCTGGTGATATACATGATCAGATAAGTTCAATATTAATGTTGAATGCAGTTCCGATGTTGCTAGGCAACCACAGACAGCCTGCAGTAGCTCAGCCATACAATTTCCAATCTGTCCCAAACTTCACATGTTTGATAAGAGTCCTGTCCTGAACACATGACCATGCTCATATTTGGTTATAGCAATAGCGCCATCTGCTGGTAGCAGGAAGTGTGGCAAATACAAAACATGCTCGAAAAATCATGAAACTTTGCACACGCCTCAGAAGTGGTGAAAATTTACGTGTGATATGGTTTTCAGAATTGGGGGGGGCAAATTCGGTAAATTATTGCCCCCACATTTTGCCCCGGCTCCTGGTTTCACGTACAGGTATGAAATTTGGTACATGCATGTATTGACCCAATACCTACAGAAAAGTCTCTTGGAGCATAGCCCTAAACACAACAGGAAGTGATCTATTTTGAACTTCCTCCAAGATTTTGGACATTTTTCGTAATTTCCTGATGTTGTACTTTAACGTACTCCTCCTACAGTTTTGATCTGATCCTCTTCAAATTTGGTGAGTGTAATCTTAAGGCATTTCCTAAAGGCGCCGGGTGGCGGTGGCAGGGGTGCGAGGGCCCTTTTCATCGCTGCTTGCAGCTTTAATTAGGGCCCGAGCACCGATGGTGAGAGGACCCTATTGTTTTTGCTCCGTTTATTAGGGCCCGAGCACCGATGGTGAGAGGACCCTATTGTTTTTGCTCCGTTTATTATTCTTCTTCTTCTTCTTCTCCAAAGTGAATAGCTTTTTAGAGGGCCTAAACATGCTCGAAAACTCATGAAACTTTGCACACGCTTCAGAAGTGGTGAAAATTTACGTGTGATATGGTTTTCAGAATTGGGGGGGGCAAATTCGGTAAATTATTGCCCCCACATTTTGCCCCGGCTCCTGGTTTCACGTACAGGTATGAAATTTGGTACATACATGTAATGACCCAATACCTACAGAAAAGTCTCTTGGAGCATAGCCCTAAACACAACAGGAAGTGAGCTATTTTGAACTTCCTCCTAGATTTTGGGCATTTTTCGTAATTTCCTGATGTTGTACTTTAACGAACTCCTCCTACAGATTTGATCTGATCCTCTTCAAATTTGGTGAGTGTAATCTTAAGGCCTTTGTGACGTTAAATTGCGAAGATCTAGAGTTTTCGTCGAAGGGTGTGCCCTCGGCGGCCTGACAAACGTTCACCCAATTTCGGCCTTCTGGTGATATATGCATGATCAGATAAGTTCAATATTAATGTTGAATGCAGTTCCGATGTTGCTAGGCAACCACAGACAGCCTGCAGTAACTCAGCCATACAATTTCCAATCTGTCCCAAACTTCACATGTTTGATAAGAGTCCTGTCCTGAACACATGACCATGCTCATATTTGGTTATAGCAATAGCGCCACCTGCTGGTAGCAGGAAGTGTGGCAAATACAAAACTTGCTCGAAAAATCATGAAACTTTGCACACGCCTCAGAAGTGGTGAAAATTTACGTGTGATATGGTTTTCAGAATTGGGGGGGGGGGGCAAATTCGGTAAATTATTGCCCCCACATTTTGCCCCGGCTCCTGGTTTCACGTACAGGTATGAAATTTGGTACATGCATGTATTGACCCAATACCTACAGAAAAGTCTCTTGGAGCATAGCCCTAAACACAACAGGAAGTGATCTATTTTGAACTTCCTCCTAGATTTTGGACATTTTTCGTAATTTCCTGATGTTGTACTTTAACGTACTCCTCCTACAGTTTTGATCTGATCCTCTTCAAATTTGGTGAGTGTAATCTTAAGGCATTTCCTAAAGGCGCCGGGTGGCGGTGGCAGGGGTGCGAGGGCCCTTTTCATCGCTGCTTGCAGCTTTAATTAGGGCCCGAGCACCGATGGTGAGAGGACCCTATTGTTTTTGCTCCGTTTATTATTCTTCTTCTTCTTCTTCTCCAAAGTGAATCGCTTTTTAGAGGGCCTAAACATGCTCGAAAACTCATGAAACTTTGCACACGCTTCAGAAGTGGTGAAAATTTACGTGTGATATGGTTTTCAGAATTGGGGGGGGCAAATTCGGTAAATTATTGCCCCCACATTTTGCCCCGGCTCCTGGTTTCATGTACAGGTATGAAATTTGGTACATACATGTAATGACCCAATACCTACAGAAAAGTCTCTTGGAGCATAGCCCTAAACACAACAGGAAGTGAGCTATTTTGAACTTCCTCCTAGATTTTGGGCATTTTTCGGAATTTCCTGATGTTGTACTTTAACGAACTCCTCCTACAGATTTGATTTGATCCTCTTCAAATTTGGTGAGTGTAATCTTAAGGCCTTTGTGACGTTAAATTGCGAAGATCTAGAGTTTTCGTCGAAGGGTGTGCCCTCGGCGGCCTGACAAACGTTCACCCAATTTCGGCCTTCTGGTGATATACATGATCAGATAAGTTCAATATTAATGTTGAATGCAGTTCCGATGTTGCTAGGCAACCACAGACAGCCTGCAGTAGCTCAGCCATACAATTTCCAATCTGTCCCAAACTTCACATGTTTGATAAGAGTCCTGTCCTGAACACATGACCATGCTCATATTTGGTTATAGCAATAGCGCCATCTGCTGGTAGCAGGAAGTGCGGCAAATACAAAACATGCTCGAAAAATCATGAAACTTTGCACACGCCTCAGAAGTGGTGAAAATTTACATGTGATATGGTTTTCAGAATTGGGGGGGGCAAATTCGGTAAATTATTGCCCCCACATTTTGCCCCGGCTCCTGGTTTCACGTACAGGTATGAAATTTGGTACATGCATGTATTGACCCAATACCTACAGAAAAGTCTCTTGGAGCATAGCCCTAAACACAACAGGAAGTGATCTATTTTGAACTTCCTCCAAGATTTTGGACATTTTTCGTAATTTCCTGATGTTGTACTTTAACGTACTCCTCCTACAGTTTTGATCTGATCCTCTTCAAATTTGGTGAGTGTAATCTTAAGGCATTTCCTAAAGGCGCCGGGTGGCGGTGACAGGGGTGCGAGGGCCCTTTTCATCGCTGCTTGCAGCTTTAATTAGGGCCCGAGCACCGATGGTGTGAGGACCCTCTTGGAATTGCTCTGTTTATTATTATTATTATTATTCTTCTCCGCATTGAATTGCATTTTTGAGGGCCTAAACATGCGCGAAAACTCACGAAACTTTGCACACGCGTCAGAACTGGCGAAAATTTACATCTGATATAGGTTTCAGAATTGGACGGGGCAAAATGGCTCGATAGCGCCACCTATAAAAGTTCAACGGAGTGCGCCTCCTGCAACGTTCCACGTACGTGCACGAAATTCGGTACATACGTGTAATGACCTAATACCTACAAAAAAGTCTCTTGGAGCATAGCCCTAAACACAACAGGAAGTCAGCCATTTTGAACTTCCTCTCAGATTTTTGTGCAGTTTTTGCCATTTTCAGGCCTCGTACTTTAACGAACTCCTCCTACAGTTTTAATCTGATCATCTTCAAATTTGGTGAGTGTAATCTTAAGGCCTTTGCGACGTTAAATTGCGAAGATCTTGAGTTTTCGTCGAAGGGCGGGTCCTCGGCGGCCTTACAAATTTCGATGTTTCGCCATGAAACAGGAAGTTGCTGTAACTCAGGCATGGAATGTCCAATCTCCCCCAAACTTCACACGTTTGATAAGAGTTCTGTCCTGAACACATGGCCATGCTCATATTCAGTTATAGTCATAGCGCCACCTGCTGGCAACAGGAAGTGACATGTTTAACACTGTTATGGACTCCTAATAACATATAAAAAAGTGCCAGCAAGTGCGAAACATGCTAACAACATACTAGAAGCATGCTAAAACATGCTAGCAAACTCTTAGCTAAGTGCTAAAGCATGCTATTATTGCAATTAAATAGGAATTTGCTGTAACTCAGGCATGGAATGTCCAATCTGCCCCAAACTTCACACTTTTGATAAGCGTTCTGTCCTGAACACATCTACATGATAATATTCAGTTATAGTAATAGCGCCACCTACTGGCAACAGGAAGTGTCATGTTTAACACGTTGATGCCATTCTAGCAACATGTTAAAAATGCCATTGAGGTCTAAACATGCTAGAAACATGTTAAAACATGCTAGCAATACTTAGCTAAGTGCTAAAGCATGCTAATTCAATGAAACAGGATGTTGTTGTTACTCAAGAAGGCAATGTCCAATATGCGCCAAACTTCACACTTTTAATAAACGTTCTGTCCTGAACACATGACCATGCTCATATTCAGTTACAGTCATAGTGCCACCTGCTGGCAACAGGAAGTGACATGTTAAACACTGTTGTGGACATATAAAAACATATAAAAAAAGTGCCAGCAAGTGCTAAACATGCTAACAACATACTAGAAACATGCTAAAACATGCTAGCAAACACTTAGCTAAGTGCTAAAGCATGCTATTGCTGCAATTAAATAGGAATTTGCTGTAACACAGGCATGGAATGTCCAATCTGCCCCAAACTTCACACGTTTGATAAGAGTCATGGCCTGAACACATCTACATGAGAATATTCAGTTATAGTAATAGCGCCACCTGCTGTCAACAGGAAGTGACATGTTTAACACTGTTGTGGTCTCCTAATAACATATATAAAAGAGCCAGCAAGTGCTAAACAGGTTAGCAACATACTAGAAACATGCTAGCAAACACTTAGCTAAGTGATAAAGCATGCTATTACTGCAATTAAATAGGAATTTGCTGTAACTCAGGCATGGAACGTCCAATCTGCCCCAAACTTCACATGTTTGATAAGAATCATGGCCTGAACGCATGCCTATGCTCAAATTCAGTTATAGTAATAGCGCCACCTACTGGCAACAGGAAGTGACATGTTTAACACGTTGATGCCGTTCTAGCAACATGTTAAAAATGCCATTGAGTTCTAAACATGCTAGAAACATATTAAAACATGCTAGCAATACTTAGCTAAGTGCTAAAGCATGCTAATTCAATGAAACAGGACTTTGTTGTTACTCAAGAAGGCAATGTACAATCTACCCCAAACGTCACACGTTTGATAAGAGTTATCTCTTGAACACATGTCCATGCTCATATTTAGTTATAGTCATAGCGCCACCTGCTGGCAACAGGAAGTGACGTTTAACACTGTTCTTGACTCCTAATAACATATAAAAAAATGCCAGTAGGTGCTAAACATCCTACCAACATACTAGAGACATGCTAAAACATAATAGCAAACACTTAGCTAAGTGCTAAAGAATGATATTACTGCAATTAAATATGAATTTGCTGTAACTCAGGCATGGAATGTCCAATCTGCCCCAAACTTCACACTTTTGATAAGCGTTCTGTCCTGAACACATGACCATGCTTATATTCAGTTACAGTCATAGCGCCACCTGCTGGCAACAGGAAGTGACATGTTTAACACTGTTGTGGACTCCTAATAACATATAAAAAAGTGCCAGCAAGTGTTAAACATGCTAACAACATACTAGAAACATGCTAAAACATGCTAGCAAACTCTTAGCCAAGTGCTAAAGCATGCTATTATTGCAATTAAATAGGAATTTGCTGTAACTCAGGCATGGAATGTCCAATCTGCCCCAAACTTCACACTTTTGATAAGAGTCATGGCCTGAACACATCTACATGAGAATGTTCAGTTATAGTAATAGCGCCACCAACTGGCAACAGGAAGTGACATGTTTAACACGTTGATGCCGTTCTAGCAACATGTTAAAACATGCTAACAATGCTTAGCTAAGTTCTAAAGAATGCTAATTCAATGAAACATGACTTTGTTGTTACTCAAGAAGGCAATGTCCAATTTGCACCAAACTTCACATGTTTGATAAGAGTTCTGTCCTGAACACACATCCATGCTCATATTCAGTTATAGTCATAACGCCACCTACTGGCAACAGAAACTGACATGGTTAACACAGTAATGCAGTACTAACCACATAATTATTGTGTACTAAGCATGCTAGAAACAGACTGAACATGCTAGCAACACTTAGCTGAGTCATGAAGCATGCTATTATCACCATTATACAAAACATTTTGTAACTGACTTTGACATACTCTTACTATATATACCTCCTTAAATGTACATTTCCCAACCATGCTCTGCCTTCCTAAAGCCACCGAGTGTTGATGGCACGGGTGCGAGGGCCCTTTCATCGCTGCTTGCAGCTTTAATTATTATTATTATTATTCTTCTCCGCATTGAATTGCATTTTTGAGGGCCTAAACATGCGCGAAAACTCACGAAACTTTGCACACGCGTCAGAACTGGCGAAAATTTACATCTGATATAGGTTTCAGAATTGGACGGGGCAAAATGGCTCGATAGCGCCACCTATAAAAGTTCAACGGAGTGCGCCTCCTGCAACGTTCCACGTACGTGCACGAAATTCGGTACATACGTGTAATGACCTAATACCTACAAAAAAGTCTCTTGGAGCATAGCCCTAAACACAACAGGAAGTCAGCCATTTTGAACTTCCTCTCAGATTTTTGTGCAGTTTTTGCCATTTTCAGGCCTCGTACTTTAACGAACTCCTCCTACAGTTTTAATCTGATCATCTTCAAATTTGGTGAGTGTAATCTTAAGGCCTTTGCGACGTTAAATTGCGAAGATCTTGAGTTTTCGTCGAAGGGCGGGTCCTCGGCGGCCTTACAAATTTCGATGTTTCGCCATGAAACAGGAAGTTGCTGTAACTCAGGCATGGAATGTCCAATCTCCCCCAAACTTCACACGTTTGATAAGAGTTCTGTCCTGAACACATGGCCATGCTCATATTCAGTTATAGTCATAGCGCCACCTGCTGGCAACAGGAAGTGACATGTTTAACACTGTTATGGACTCCTAATAACATATAAAAAAGTGCCAGCAAGTGCGAAACATGCTAACAACATACTAGAAGCATGCTAAAACATGCTAGCAAACTCTTAGCTAAGTGCTAAAGCATGCTATTATTGCAATTAAATAGGAATTTGCTGTAACTCAGGCATGGAATGTCCAATCTGCCCCAAACTTCACACTTTTGATAAGCGTTCTGTCCTGAACACATCTACATGATAATATTCAGTTATAGTAATAGCGCCACCTACTGGCAACAGGAAGTGTCATGTTTAACACGTTGATGCCATTCTAGCAACATGTTAAAAATGCCATTGAGGTCTAAACATGCTAGAAACATGTTAAAACATGCTAGCAATACTTAGCTAAGTGCTAAAGCATGCTAATTCAATGAAACAGGATGTTGTTGTTACTCAAGAAGGCAATGTCCAATATGCGCCAAACTTCACACTTTTAATAAACGTTCTGTCCTGAACACATGACCATGCTCATATTCAGTTACAGTCATAGTGCCACCTGCTGGCAACAGGAAGTGACATGTTAAACACTGTTGTGGACATATAAAAACATATAAAAAAAGTGCCAGCAAGTGCTAAACATGCTAACAACATACTAGAAACATGCTAAAACATGCTAGCAAACACTTAGCTAAGTGCTAAAGCATGCTATTGCTGCAATTAAATAGGAATTTGCTGTAACACAGGCATGGAATGTCCAATCTGCCCCAAACTTCACACGTTTGATAAGAGTCATGGCCTGAACACATCTACATGAGAATATTCAGTTATAGTAATAGCGCCACCTGCTGTCAACAGGAAGTGACATGTTTAACACTGTTGTGGTCTCCTAATAACATATATAAAAGAGCCAGCAAGTGCTAAACAGGTTAGCAACATACTAGAAACATGCTAGCAAACACTTAGCTAAGTGATAAAGAATGCTATTACTGCAATTAAATAGGAATTTGCTGTAACTCAGGCATGGAACGTCCAATCTGCCCCAAACTTCACATGTTTGATAAGAATCATGGCCTGAACGCATGCCTATGCTCAAATTCAGTTATAGTAATAGCGCCACCTACTGGCAACAGGAAGTGACATGTTTAACACGTTGATGCCGTTCTAGCAACATGTTAAAAATGCCATTGAGTTCTAAACATGCTAGAAACATATTAAAACATGCTAGCAATACTTAGCTAAGTGCTAAAGCATGCTAATTCAATGAAACAGGACTTTGTTGTTACTCAAGAAGGCAATGTACAATCTACCCCAAACGTCACACGTTTGATAAGAGTTATCTCTTGAACACATGTCCATGCTCATATTTAGTTATAGTCATAGCGCCACCTGCTGGCAACAGGAAGTGACGTTTAACACTGTTCTTGACTCCTAATAACATATAAAAAAATGCCAGTAGGTGCTAAACATCCTACCAACATACTAGAGACATGCTAAAACATAATAGCAAACACTTAGCTAAGTGCTAAAGAATGATATTACTGCAATTAAATATGAATTTGCTGTAACTCAGGCATGGAATGTCCAATCTGCCCCAAACTTCACACTTTTGATAAGCGTTCTGTCCTGAACACATGACCATGCTTATATTCAGTTACAGTCATAGCGCCACCTGCTGGCAACAGGAAGTGACATGTTTAACACTGTTGTGGACTCCTAATAACATATAAAAAAGTGCCAGCAAGTGTTAAACATGCTAACAACATACTAGAAACATGCTAAAACATGCTAGCAAACTCTTAGCCAAGTGCTAAAGCATGCTATTATTGCAATTAAATAGGAATTTGCTGTAACTCAGGCATGGAATGTCCAATCTGCCCCAAACTTCACACTTTTGATAAGAGTCATGGCCTGAACACATCTACATGAGAATGTTCAGTTATAGTAATAGCGCCACCAACTGGCAACAGGAAGTGACATGTTTAACACGTTGATGCCGTTCTAGCAACATGTTAAAACATGCTAACAATGCTTAGCTAAGTTCTAAAGAATGCTAATTCAATGAAACATGACTTTGTTGTTACTCAAGAAGGCAATGTCCAATTTGCACCAAACTTCACATGTTTGATAAGAGTTCTGTCCTGAACACACATCCATGCTCATATTCAGTTATAGTCATAACGCCACCTACTGGCAACAGAAACTGACATGGTTAACACAGTAATGCAGTACTAACCACATAATTATTGTGTACTAAGCATGCTAGAAACAGACTGAACATGCTAGCAACACTTAGCTGAGTCATGAAGCATGCTATTATCACCATTATACAAAACATTTTGTAACTGACTTTGACATACTCTTACTATATATACCTCCTTAAATGTACATTTCCCAACCATGCTCTGCCTTCCTAAAGCCACCGAGTGTTGATGGCACGGGTGCGAGGGCCCTTTCATCGCTGCTTGCAGCTTTAATTAGGGCCCGAGCACCGATGGTGTGAGGACCCTCTTGGAATTGCTCTGTTTATTATTATTATTATTATTCTTCTCCGCATTGAATTGCATTTTTGAGGGCCTAAACATGCTCGAAAACTCACGAAACTTTGCACACGCGTCAAAACTGGCGAAAATTGACATCTGATATAGGTTTCAGAATTGGACGGGGCAAAATGGCTCGATAGCGCCACCTATAAAAGTTCAACGGAGTGCGCCTCCCGCAACGTTCCACGTACGTGCACGAAATTCGGTACATACATGTAATGACCTAATACCTACAAAAAAGTCTCTTGGAGCATAGCCCTAAACACAACAGGAAGTCAGCCATTTTGAACTTCCTCCCAGATTTTTGTGCAGTTTTTGACATTTTCAGGCCTCGTACTTTAACGAACTCCTCCTACAGTTTTAATCTGATCATCTTCAAATTTGGTGAGTGTAATCTTAAGACCTTTGCGACGTTAAATTGCGAAGATCTTGAGTTTTCGTCGAAGGGCGGGTCCTCGGCGGCCTGACAAATTTTGATGTTTCGCCATGAAACAGGAAGTTGCTGTAACTCAGGCATGGAATGTCCAATCTGCCCCAAACTTCACACATTTGATAAGAGTTCTGTCCTGAACACATGACCATGCTCATATTCAGTTATAGTCATAGCGCCACCTGCTGGCAACAGGAAGTGACATGTTTAACACTGTTATGGACTCCTATTAACATATAAAAAAGTGCCAGCAAGTGCTAAACATGCTAACAACATACTAGAAGCATGCTAAAACATGCTAGCAAACTCTTAGCTAAGTGCTAAAGCATGCTATTATTGCAATTAAATAGGAATTTGCTGTAACTCAGGCATGGAATGTCCAATCTGCCCCAAACTTCACACTTTTGATAAGCGTTCTGTCCTGAACATATCTACATGAGAATATTCAGTTATAGTAATAGCGCCACCTACTGGTAACAGGAAGTGTCATGTTTAACACGTTGATGCCATTCTAGCAACATGTTAAAAATGCCATTGACTTCTAAACATGCTAGAAACATGTTAAAACATGCTAGCAATACTTAGCTAAGTGCTAAAGCATGCTAATTCAATGAAACAGGATGTTGTTGTTACTCAAGAAGGCAATGTCCAATCTGCGCCAAACTTCACACTTTTAATAAACGTTCTGTCCTGAACACATGACCATGCTCATATTCAGTTACAGTCATAGTGCCACCTGCTGGCAACAGGAAATGACATGTTAAACACTGTTGTGGACATATAAAAACATATAAAAAAAGTGCCAGAAAGTGCTAAACATGCTAACAACATACTAGAAACATGCTAAAACATGCTAGCAAACACTTAGCTAAGTGTTAAAGCATGCTATTGCTGCAATTAAATAGGAATTTGCTGTAACACAGGCATGGAATGTCCAATCTGCCCCAAACTTCACACGTTTGATAAGAGTCATGGCCTGAACACATCTACATGAGAATATTCAGTTATAGTAATAGCGCCACCTGCTGTCAACAGGAAGTGACATGTTTAACACTGTTGTGGTCTCCTAATAACATATATAAAAGAGCCAGCAAGTGCTAAACAGGTTAGCAACATACTAGAAACATGCTAGCAAACACTTAGCTAAGTGCTAAAGCATGCTATTACTGCAATTAAATAGGAATTTGCTGTAACTCAGGCATGGAATGTCCAATCTGCCCCAAACTTCACATGTTTGATAAGAATCATGGCCTGAACACATGTCTATGCTCAAATTCAGTTATAGTAATAGCGCCACCTACTGGCAACAGGAAGTGACATGTTTAACACGTTGATGCCGTTCTAGCAACATGTTAAAAATGCCATTGAGTTCTAAACATGCTAGAAACATATTAAAACATGCTAGCAATACTTAGCTAAGTGCTAAAGCATGCTAATTCAATGAAACAGGACTTTGTTGTTACTCAAGAAGGCAATGTACAATCTACCCCAAACGTCACACGTTTGATAAGAGTTATCTCTTGAACACATGTCCATGCTCATATTTAGTTATAGTCATAGCGCCACCTGCTGGCAACAGGAAGTGACGTTTAACACTGTTCTTGACTCCTAATAACATATAAAAAAATGCCAGTAGGTGCTAAACATCCTACCAACATACTAGAGACATGCTAAAACATACTAGCAAACACTTAACTAAGTGCTAAAGAATGATATTACTGCAATTAAATATGAATTTGCTGTAACTCAGGCATGGAATGTCCAATCTGCCCCAAACTTCACACTTTTGATAAGCGTTCTGTCCTGAACACATGACCATGCTTATATTCAGTTACAGTCATAGCGCCACCTGCTGGCAACAGGAAGTGACATGTTTAACACTGTTATGGACTCCTAATAACATATAAAAAAGTGCCAGCAAGTGTTAAACATGCTAACAACATACTAGAAACATGCTAAAACATGCTAGCAAACTCTTAGCCAAGTGCTAAAGCATGCTATTATTGCAATTAAATAGGAATTTGCTGTAACTCAGGCATGGAATGTCCAATCTGCCCCAAACTTCACACTTTTGATAAGAGTCATGGCCTGAACACATCTACATGAGAATGTTCAGTTATAGTAATAGCGCCACCAACTGGCAACAGGAAGTGACATGTTTAACACGTTGATGCCGTTCTAGCAACATGTTAAAAATGCCATTGAGTTCTAAACATGCTAGAAACATGTTAAAACATGCTTAAATGCTTAGCTAAGTTCTAAAGAATGCTAATTCAATGAAACATGACTTTGTTGTTACTCAAGAAGGCAATGTCCAATTTGCACCAAACTTCACACGTTTGATAAGAGTTCTGTCCTGAACACACATCCATGCTCATATTCAGTTATAGTCATAACGCCACCTACTGGCAACAGAAACTGACATGGTTAACACAGTAATGCAGTACTAACCACATAATTATTGTGCACTGAGCATGCTAGAAACAGACTAAACATGCTAGCAACACTTAGCTGAGTCATGAAGCATGCTATTATCACCATTATACAAAACATTTTGTAACTGACTTTGACATACTCTTACTATATATCCCTCCTTAAATGTACATTTCCCAACCATGCTCTGCCTTCCTAAAGCCACCGAGTGTTGATGGCACGGGTGCGAGGGCCCTTTCATCGCTGCTTGCAGCTTTAATTATTATTCTTCTTCTTCTTCTTCTCCGCATTTAATTGCATTTTTGAGGGCCTAAACATGCTCGAAAACTCACGAAACTTTGCACACGCGTCAGAACTGGCGAAAATTTACATCTGATATAGGTTTCAGAATTGGACGGGGCAAAATGGCTCGATAGCGCCACCTATAAAAGTTCAACGGAGTGCGCCTCCCGCAACGTTCCACGTACGTGCACGAAATTCGGTACATACATGTAATGACCTAATACCTACAAAAAAGTCTCTTGGAGCATAGCCCTAAACACAACAGGAAGTCAGCCATTTTGAACTTCCTCTCAGATTTTTGTGCAGTTTTTGCCATTTTCAGGCCTCGTACTTTAACGAACTCCTCCTACAGTTTTAATCTGATCATCTTCAAATTTGGTGAGTGTAATCTTAAGGCCTTTGCGACGTTAAATTGCGAAGATCTTGAGTTTTCGTCAAAGGGCGGGTCCTCGGCGGCCTGACAAATTTCGATGTTTCGCCATGAAACAGGAAGTTGCTGTAACTCAGGCATGGAATGTCCAATCTGCCCCAAACTTCACACTTTTGATAAGCGTTCTGTCCTGAACACATGACCATGCTCATATTCAGTTACAGTCATAGCGCCACCTGCTGGCAACAGGAAGTGACATGTTTAACACTGATATGGACTCCTAATAACATATAAAAAAGTGCCAGCAAGTGCTAAACATGCTAACAACATAATAGAAGCATGCTAAAACATGCTAGCAAACTCTTAGCTAAGTGCTAAAGCATGCTATTATTGCAATTAAATAGGAATTTGCTGTAACTCAGGCATGGAATGTCCAATCTGCCCCAAACTTCACACTTTTGATAAGCGTTCTGTCCTGAACACATCTACATGAGAAAATTCAGTTATAGTAATAGCGCCACCTACTGGTAACAGGAAGTGACATGTTTAACACTCTTGTGGTCTCCTAATAACATATAAAAAAGAGCCAACAAGTGCTAAACAGGTTAGCAACATACTAGAAACATGCTAGCAAACACTTAGCTAAGTGCTAAAGCATGCTATTACTGCAATTAAATAGGAATTTGCTGTAACTCAGGCATGTAATGTCCAATCTGCCCCAAACTTCACACATTTGATAAGAATCATGGCCTGAACACATGTCTATGCTCAAATTCAGTTATAGTAATAGCACCACCTACTGGCAACAGGAAGTGACATGTTTAACACTTTGATGCCGTTCTAGCAACATGTTAAAAATGCCATTGAGTTCTATACATGCTAGAAACATGTTAAAACATGCTAGCAGTACTTAGCTAAGTGCTAAACCATGCTAATTCAATGAAACAGGACTTTGTTGTTACTCAAGAAGGCAATGTACAATCTACCCCAAACTTCACACGTTTGATAAGAGTTATCTCTTGAACACATGTCCATGCTCATATTTAGTTATAGTCATAGCGCCACCTGCTGGCAACAGGAAGTGACGTTTAACACTGTTCTTGACTCCTAATAACATATAAAAAAATGCAAGTAGGTGCTAAACATCCTACCAACATACTAGAGACTTGCTAAAACATACTAGCAAACACTTAGCTAAGTGCTAAAGAATGATATTACTGCAATTAAATATGAATTTGCTGTAACTCAGGCAAGGAATGTCCAATCTGCCCCAAACTTCACACTTTTGATAAGCGTTCTGTCCTGAACACATGATCATGCTTACAGTCATAGCGCCACCTGCTGGCAGCAGGAAGTGACATGTTTAACACTGTTATGGACTCCTAATAACATATAAAAAAGTGCCAGCAAGTGCTAAACATGCTAACAACATACTAGAAACATGCTAAAACATGCTAGCAAACTCTTAGCTAAGTGCTAAAGCATGCTATTATTGCAATTAAATAGGAATTTGCTGTAATTCAGGCATGGAATGTCCAATCTGCCCCAAACTTCACACATTTGATAAGAATCATGGCCTGAACACATGTCTATGCTCAAATTCAGTTATAGTAATAGCGCCACCTACTGGCAACAGGAAGTGACATGTTTAACACTTTTATGCCGTTCTAGCAACATGTTAAAAATGCCATTGAGTTCTAAACATGCTAGAAACATGTTAAAACATGCTAACAATGCTTAGCTAAGTGCTAAAGAATGTTAATTCAATGAAACATGACTTTGTTGTTACTCAAGAAGGCAATGTCCAATTTGCACCAAACTTCACACGTTTGATAAGAGTTCTGTCCTGAACACACATCCATGCTCATATTCAGTTATAGCCATAACGCCACCTACTGGCAACAGAAACTGACATGGTTAACACCGTAATGCAGTACTAACCACATAATTATTGTGTACTAAGCATGCTAGAAACAGACTAAACATGCTAGCAACACTTAGCTGAGTCATGAAGCATGCTATTATCACCATTATACAAAACATTTTGTAACTGACTTTGACATACTCTTACTATATATACCTCCTTAAATGTACATTTCCCAACCATGCTCTGTCTTCCTAAAGCCACCGAGTGTTGATGGCACGGGTGCGAGGGCCCTTTCATCGCTGCTTGCAGCTTTAATTATTAGGGCCCGAGCACCGATGGTGTGAGGACCCTCTTGGAATTGCTCTGTTTATTATTATTATTATTATTCTTCTCCGCATTTAATTGCATTTTTGAGGGCCTAAACATGCTCGAAAACTCACAAAACTTTGCACACGCATCAGAACTGGCGAAAATTTACATCTGATATAGGTTTCAGAATTGGACGGGGCAAAATGGCTCGATAGCGCCACCTATAAAATTTCAACGGAGTGCGCCTCCCGCAACGTTCCACGTACGTGCACGAAATTCGGTACATACATGTAATGACCTAATACCTACAAAAAAGTCTCTTGGAGCATAGCCCTAAACACAACAGGAAGTCAGCCATTTTGAACTTCCTCTCAGATTTTTGTGCAGTTTTTGCCATTTTCAGGCCTCGTACTTTAACGAACTCCTCCTACAGTTTTAATCTGATCATCTTCAAATTTGGTGAGTGTAATCTTAAGGCCTTTGCGACGTTAAATTGCGAAGATCTTGAGTTTTCGTCAAAGGGCGGGTCCTCGGCGGCCTGATAAATTTCGATGTTTCGCCATGAAACAGGAAGTTGTTGTAACTCAGGCATGGAATGTCCAATCTGCCCCAAACTTCACACGTTTGATAAGAGTTCTGTCCTGAACACATGACCATGCTCATATTCAGTTATAGTCATAGCGCCACCTGCTGGCAACAGGAAGTGACATGTTTAACACTGTTATGGACTCCTAATAACATATAAAAAAGTGCCAGCAAGTGCTAAACATGCTAACAACATACTAGAAGCATGCTAAAACATGCTAGCAAACTCTTAGCTAAGTGCTAAAGCATGCTATTATTGCAATTAAATAGGAATTTGCTGTAACTCAGGCATGGAATGTCCAATCTGCCCCAAACTTCACACTTTTGATAAGCGTTCTGTACTGAACACATCTACATGAGAATATTCAGTTATAGTAATAGCGCCACCTACTGGTAACAGGAAGTGTCATGTTTAACACGTTGATGCCATTCTAGCAACATGTTAAAAATGCCATTGACTTCTAAACATGCTAGAAACATGTTAAAACATGCTAGCAATACTTAGCTAAGTGCTAAAGCATGCTAATTCAATGAAACAGGATGTTGTTGTTACTCAAGAAGGCAATGTCCAATCTGCGCCAAACTTCACACTTTTAATAAACGTTCTATCCTGAACACATGACCATGCTCATATTCAGTTACAGTCATAGTGCCACCTGCTGGCAACAGGAAGTGACATGTTAAACACTGTTGTGGACATATAAAAACATATAAAAAAGTGCCAGCAAGTGCTAAACATGCTAACAACATACTAGAAACATGCTAAAACATGCTAGCAAACACTTAGCTAAGTGCTAAAGCATGCAAATGCTGCAATTAAATAGGAATTTGCTGTAACACAGGCATGGAATGTCCAATCTGCCCCAAATTTCACACGTTTGATAAGAGTCATGGCCTGAACACATCTACATGAGAATATTCAGTTATAGTAATAGCGCCACCTGCTGTCAACAGGAAGTGACATGTTTAACACTGTTGTGGTCTCCTAATAACATATAAAAAAGAGCCAGCAAGTGCTAAACAGGTTAGCAACATACTAGAAACATGCTAGCAAACACTTAGTTAAGTGCTAAAGCATGCTATTACTGCAATTAAATAGGAATTTGCTGTAACTCAGGCATGGAATGTCCAATCTGCCCTAAACTTCACACGTTTGATAAGAATCATGGCCTGAACACATGTCTATGCTCAAATTCAGTTATAGTAATAGCGCCACCTACTGGCAACAGGAAGTGACATGTTTAACACGTTGATGCCGTTCTAGCAACATGTTAAAAATGCCATTGAGTTCTAAACATGCTAGAAACATATTAAAACATGCTAGCAATACTTAGCTAAGTGCTAAAGCATGCTAATTCAATGAAACAGGACTTTGTTGTTACTCAAGAAGGCAATGTACAATCTACCCCAAACTTCACATGTTTGATAAGAGTTATCTCTTGAACACATGTCCATGCTCATATTTAGTTATAGTCATAGCGCCACCTGCTGGCAACAGGAAGTGACGTTTAACACTGTTCTTGACTCCTAATAACATATAAAAAAATGCCAGTAGGTGCTAAACATCCTACCAACATACTAGAGACATAATAAAACATACTAGCAAACACTTAGCTAAGTGCTAAAGAATGATATTACTGCAATTAAATATGAATTTGCTGTAACTCAGGCATGGAATGTCCAATCTGCCCCAAACTTCACACTTTTGATAAGCGTTCTGTCCTGAACACATGACCATGCTTATATTCAGTTACAGTAATAGCGCCACCTGCTGGCAACAGGAAGTGACATGTTTAACACTGTTATGGACTCCTAATAACATATAAAAAAGTGCCAGCAAGTGTTAAACATGCTAACAACATACTAGAAACATGCACTCTAAAAAATGATGTGTTGGATTTACTTAAAATATATATGCACCATTTTTGCATCATACTTTTTAAGTAATCCTAACTTGTAATAATTTTACTTAAAGTTAATAAGAAAACCTTTGTTATATGTACTTAAATATTTGAGTTCATGCAACATTCTTTACTTAAAAATATAAGTACGTATAACAAAGGTTTTCTTGTTAATTTTAAGTAAAATTATTCCAAGTTGGGATTACTTAAAAAGTGTGATGCAAAAATGGTGCATATACATTTTAAGTAAATCCAACACATATACATTTTAAGTAAATCCAACACAGTGCAGGCCATGTGAGATCAAAATAAATCTTAGTTGTGTTAACTTAACATTTAAGCTCATTTATAAATAAAAATAAGACAATTAAATGAATTAACATTTTTACTTAACATTTTTAACTTATTTTAGATCTTCAGCTATTGGTCTGCTTACTGCACTGCTTTCAATGTCTTAAAATAAATAAAACATGCAAATCACACACAATAAAGCATTTCACTTTATTTTTTTGCCACAGGCTGCAAAGCCTGAAACCACACATCATGAAATATACAACAACATATGGCAAATTGACAAATGGAAGTTCACTTACAACAGGTCACTTTTTCACCCTTTGCAACACTTAAAAAGATTTTCTGTTGAGCCACCTTTCATGATGATCCTCAATGTGAGCTGTTCCAGTTCCTCTTCGTTCCCATGAGTATCCTTAAAAACAAAACAAAAAAAACAGCAAATCTGCATTTACTTGCAACATCACCTGCTATTGTTCAGATTGTCGCGAAAAATACATTGCATTGAAAATACATTGTATTGAATCACAAAATTAGAAAGAAATGTATAGAATTTCTATAATGTAAGTATAATGCATACTTGCTGAATAAAAGTATTCATTTTGTTTCTTTAAAAAAAAAAAAAAAAAAAAAAAAAAAACGAACTGACCCTAAACTTTTAAATTGCATCTTAAAATATATTCAAATAGAAAACAGTTACTTTAAATTGTAAAAGAAATTCACAATATTACAGTTTTTGCTGTATTTTGGATCAAATAAATTAAGCCTTGCGAACAGATGGAACTTCTTTTATAACATTAAAAAAATCTTACTGGTTGTGTGTGTGTGTGTATCTATATCTATATAATTATTATTTTGTCTGTTGATCAAAAATCTATCTAAAAATAAAAAAATAATAATTAAATGTTACAAATTAGTCCATTATTAAATGCCTATAAATATAAAAAATTAGTCTATTCAATAATATTGATTAATATATATATATATATATATATATATATATATATATATATATATATATATATATAATAAATAACTATAAGTTAATTAATGAAGACTTTTGTCCAGAGGTTTGGAACGAATCTCATTGAAAACATTTTAACAACTACTGGAATAGCCTAACAATGTAATAGATCTACAATCTTTATTTGCATTTACTTATTTTGATAATAATTTCGAAGGTTTAATAGACAGTCGTCGTTGTCATTTAGGAATAATATTGTGCTTGAATCAAGATCGCCATTTTTTTATGATAAATAGTGCACACATATGGAGCTGTAGCCAATGTGTTTTCGAATTTAATATTTATACAGTACGTTAACGTTACCAAAAGTAACCCGCGCAAGGCCACAGGCCGCCCCCATTTCCCGCGATCCATAGAGAATATGGGAATATGTAAACATGCAAAGAACAACTTATATGCATATATAATAAATGACAACTACATTTACTTAAAAAATACTGAAGTCTACGTGACAACTCGTTAATGTAAAGTACGAATTTCTCCGTGCGGGAGAGCAAGCCTCCCAATAACGCCGTCTGAATAGTCATCTTAATGCATACGTGCCAATGCGATGCATGGTCATATCCCACGAAATAAACAATAAATACTCTGACTATAAACACTTATCCCTACATTCGATGGAAGCTCACTCGCTTAATAATTCAAATAAAATATAGCCTATAGCCTATGTTTTTGAATACTCGCACACAGTCACTCATTTCATAGGCTACATCAACTAATGTCTACAAACGTTTTCATAAGTATTCGTAAGTAACACGTTTCTTGTTGAAAATTCATAGCAATTCTGAAATTCAGTTTAAAAGTTAATTTCTTGACCAAAAATGCAATAATCTAGTGTAGCCTACCTTAAGTGAAAAAAGTTAAGCTTACCTCTTTTCAGTGTCTTCATCACGTTGCGTTTCAGAAAATCTTCACCCACTAACACAATAAACAATAAACAAGTGTTTAGCCTATTAATGTTAAAACGTCAAAATCTAATATTTTACTAAGTTTGTAGAAAGTTAAGCTTACCTTTTCACCATCCTCATGTGCTTCACAAAATGGCTCCAATTTTTTGGCTGGAAAGGCATCACGGGAAATTGCATATCACGTGGCTCGTATAGTTACTTAAAATGTTATGCTAGATTTACTTAATTTTGACACAATTGTTATAGTAGTTGATTTGACTTGTGTTTTTTCATTTTATTTATGCATACATTTAAGTTCACCTGGTAACTTATATTTTTGTGTTACACACACTATATATGTTAAGTAGAGGTTGAAAAGTTATGAATACTACGTTTTTTGTGTTTAATCTAATTACTTTTATAAGTAATGGTTGTTCAGCCAACGAAGCGTTTTTTAGAGTGTGCTAAAACATGCTAGCAAACTCTTAGCTAAGTGCTAAAGCATGCTATTATTGCAATTAAATAGGAATTTGCTGTAACTCAGGCATGGAATGTCCAATCTGCCCCAAACTTCACACTTTTGATAAGAGTCATGGCCTGAACACATCTACATGAGAATGTTCAGTTATAGTAATAGCGCCACCTACTGGCAACAGGAAGTGACATGTTTAACACGTTGATGCCGTTCTAGCAACATGTTAAAAATGCCATTGAGTTCTAAACATGCTAGAAACATATTAAAACATGCTAGTAATGCTTAGCTAAGTGCTAAAGAATGCTAATTCAATGAAACATGACTTTGTTGTTACTCAAGAAGGCAATGTCCAATTTGCACCAAACTTCACAAGTTTGATAAGAGTTCTGTCCTGAACACACATCCATGCTCATATTCAGTTATAGTCATAACGCCACCTACTGGCAACAGAAACTGACATGGTTAACACAGTAATGCAGTACTAACCACATAATTATTGTGTACTAAGCATGCTAGAAACAGACTAAACATGCTAGCAACACTTAGCTGAGTCATGAAGCATGCTATTATCACCATTATACAAAACATTTTGTAACTGACTTTGACATACTCTTACTATATATACCTCCTTAAATGTACATTTCCCAACCATGCTCTGTCTTCCTAAAGCCACCGAGTGTTGATGGCACGGGTGCGAGGGCCCTTTCATCGCTGCTTGCAGCTTTAATTATTATTATTATTATTCTTCTCCGCATTGAATTGCATTTTTGAGGGCCTAAACATGCTCGAAAACTCACGAAACTTTGCACACGCGTCAGAACTGGCGAAAATTTACATCTGATATAGGTTTCAGAATTGGACGGGGCAAAATGGCTCGATAGCGCCACCTATAAAAGTTCAACGGAGTGCGCCTCCCGCAACGTTCCACGTACGTGCACGAAATTCGGTACATACATGTAATGACCTAATACCTACAAAAAAGTCTCTTGGAGCATAGCCCTAAACACAACAGGAAGTCAGCCATTTTGAACTTCCTCTCAGATTTTTGTGCAGTTTTTGCCATTTTCAGGCCTCGTACTTTAACGAACTCCTCCTACAGTTTTAATCTGATCATCTTCAAATTTGGTGAGTGTAATCTTAAGGCCTTTGCGACGTTAAATTGCGAAGATCTTGAGTTTTCGTCAAAGGGCAGGTCCTCGGCGGCCTGACAAATTTCGATGTTTCGCCATGAAACAGGAAGTTGCTGTAACTCAGGCATGGAATGTCCAATCTGCCCCAAACTTCACACTTTTGATAAGCGTTCTGTCCTGAACACATGACCATGCTCATATTCAGTTACAGTCATAGCGCCACCTGCTGGCAACAGGAAGTGACATGTTTAACACTGTTATGGACTCCTAATAACATATAAAAAAGTGCCAGCAAGTGCTAAACATGCTAACAACATACTAGAAGCATGCTAAAACATGCTAGCAAACACTTAGCTAAGTGCTAAAGCATGCTATTATTGCAATTAAATAGGAATTTGCTGTAACTCAGGCATGGAATGTCCAATCTGCCCCAAACTTCACACGTTTGATAAGCGTTCTGTCCTGAACATATCTACATGAGAATATTCAGTTATAGTTATAGCGCCACCTACTGGTAACAGGAAGTGTCATGTTTAACACGTTGATGCCATTCTAGCAACATGTTAAAAATGCCATTTACTTCTAAACATGCTAGAAACATGTTAAAACATGCTAGCAATACTTAGCTAAGTGCTAAAGCATGCTAATTCAATGAAACAGGATGTTGTTGTTACTCAAGAAGGCAATGTCCAATCTGCGCCAAACTTCACACTTTTAATAAGCGTTCTGTCCTGAACACATGACCATGCTCATATTCAGTTACAGTCATAGTGCCACCTGCTGGCAACAGGAAGTGACATGTTAAACACTGTTGTGGACATATAAATACATATAAAAAAAGTGCCAGCAAGTGCTAAACATGCTAACAACATACGAGAAACATGCTAAAACATGCTAGCAAACACTTAGCTAAGTGCTAAAGCATGCTATTGCTGCAATTAAATAGGAATTTGCTGTAACACAGGCATAGAATGTCCAATCTGCCCCAAACTTCACACGTTTGATAAGAGTCATGGCCTGAACACATCTACATGAGAATATTCAGTTATAGTAATAGCGCCACCTGCTGTCAACAGGAAGTGACATGTTTAACACTGTTGTGGTCTCCTAATAACATATAAAAAAGAGCCAGCAAGTGCTAAACAGGTAAGCAACATACTAGAAACATGCTAGCAAACACTTAGCTAAGTGCTAAAGCATGCTATCACTGCAATTAAATAGGAATTTGCTGTAACCCAGGCATGGAATGTCCAATCTGCCCCAAACTTCACACGTTTGATAAGAATCATGGCCTGAACACATGTCTATGCTCAAATTCAGTTATAGTAATAGCGCCACCTACTGGCAACAGGAAGTGACATGTTTAACACGTTGATGCCGTTCTAGCAACATGTTAAAAATGCCATTGAGTTCTAAACATGCTAGAAACATATTAAAACATGCTAGCAATACTTAGCTAAGTGCTAAAGCATGCTAATTCAATGAAACAGGACTTTGTTGTTACTCAAGAAGGCAATGTACAATCTACCCCAAACTTCACACGTTTGATAAGAGTTATCTCTTGAACACATGAACATGCTCATATTCAGTTATAGTCATAGCGCCACCTGCTGGCAACAGGAAGTGACGTTTAACACTGTTCTTGACTCCTAATAACATATAAAAAAATGCCAGTAGGTGCTAAACATCCTACCAACATACTAGAGACATGCTAAAACATACTAGCAAACACTTAGCTAAGTGCTAAAGAATGATATTACTGCAATTAAATATGAATTTGCTGTAACTCAGGCATGGAATGTCCAATCTGCCCCAAACTTCACACTTTTGATAAGCGTTCTGTCCTGAACACATGACCATGCTTATATTCAGTTACAGTCATAGCGCCACCTGCTGGCAACAGGAAGTGACATGTTTAACACTGTTATGGACTCCTAATAACATATAAAAAAGATGCCAGCAAGTGTTAAACATGCTAACAACATACTAGAAACATGCTAAAACATGCTAGCAAACTCTTAACCAAGTGCTAAAGCATGCTATTATTGCAATTAAATAGGAATTTGCTGTAACTCAGGCATGGAATGTCCAATCTGCCCCAAACTTCACACTTTTGATAAGAGTCATGGCCTGAATACATCTACATGAGAATGTTCATTTATAGTAATAGCGCCACCTACTGGCAACAGGAAGTGACATGTTTAACACGTTGATGCCGTTCTAGCAACATGTTAAAAATGCCATTGAGTTCTAAACATGCTAGAAACATGTTAAAACATGCTAACAATGCTTAGCTAAGTGCTAAAGAATGCTAATTCAATGAAACATGACTTTTTTGTTACTCAAGAAGGCAATTTCCAATTTGCACCAAACTTCACACGTTTGATAAGAGTTCTGTCCTGAACACATATCCATGCTCATATTCAGCTATAGTCATAACGCCACCTACTGGCAACAGAAACTGACATGGTTAACACAGTAATGCAGTACTAACCACATAATTATTGTGTACTAAGCATGCTAGAAACAGACTAAACATGCTAGCAACACTTAGCTGAGTCATGAAGCATGCTATTATCACCATTATACAAAACATTTTGTAACTGACTTTGACATACTCTTACTATATATACCTCCTTAAATGTACATTTCCCAACCATGCTCTGTCTTCCTAAAGCCACCGAGTGTTGATGGCACGGGTGCGAGGGCCCTTTCATCGCTGCTTGCAGCTTTAATTAGGGCCCGAGCACCGATGGTGTGAGGACCCTCTTGGAATTGCTCTGTTTATTAGGGCCCGAGCACCGATGGTGTGAGGACCCTCTTGGAATTGCTCTGTTTATTATTATTATTATTATTCTTCTCCGCATTGAATTGCATTTTTGAGGGCCTAAACATGCGCGAAAACTCACGAAACTTTGCACACGCGTCAGAACTGGCGAAAATTTACATCTGATATAGGTTTCAGAATTGGACGGGGCAAAATGGCTCGATAGCGCCACCTATAAAAGTTCAACGGAGTGCGCCTCCTGCAACGTTCCACGTACGTGCACGAAATTCGGTACATACGTGTAATGACCTAATACCTACAAAAAAGTCTCTTGGAGCATAGCCCTAAACACAACAGGAAGTCAGCCATTTTGAACTTCCTCTCAGATTTTTGTGCAGTTTTTGCCATTTTCAGGCCTCGTACTTTAACGAACTCCTCCTACAGTTTTAATCTGATCATCTTCAAATTTGGTGAGTGTAATCTTAAGGCCTTTGCGACGTTAAATTGCGAAGATCTTGAGTTTTCGTCGAAGGGCGGGTCCTCGGCGGCCTTACAAATTTCGATGTTTCGCCATGAAACAGGAAGTTGCTGTAACTCAGGCATGGAATGTCCAATCTCCCCCAAACTTCACACGTTTGATAAGAGTTCTGTCCTGAACACATGGCCATGCTCATATTCAGTTATAGTCATAGCGCCACCTGCTGGCAACAGGAAGTGACATGTTTAACACTGTTATGGACTCCTAATAACATATAAAAAAGTGCCAGCAAGTGCGAAACATGCTAACAACATACTAGAAGCATGCTAAAACATGCTAGCAAACTCTTAGCTAAGTGCTAAAGCATGCTATTATTGCAATTAAATAGGAATTTGCTGTAACTCAGGCATGGAATGTCCAATCTGCCCCAAACTTCACACTTTTGATAAGCGTTCTGTCCTGAACACATCTACATGATAATATTCAGTTATAGTAATAGCGCCACCTACTGGCAACAGGAAGTGTCATGTTTAACACGTTGATGCCATTCTAGCAACATGTTAAAAATGCCATTGAGGTCTAAACATGCTAGAAACATGTTAAAACATGCTAGCAATACTTAGCTAAGTGCTAAAGCATGCTAATTCAATGAAACAGGATGTTGTTGTTACTCAAGAAGGCAATGTCCAATATGCGCCAAACTTCACACTTTTAATAAACGTTCTGTCCTGAACACATGACCATGCTCATATTCAGTTACAGTCATAGTGCCACCTGCTGGCAACAGGAAGTGACATGTTAAACACTGTTGTGGACATATAAAAACATATAAAAAAAGTGCCAGCAAGTGCTAAACATGCTAACAACATACTAGAAACATGCTAAAACATGCTAGCAAACACTTAGCTAAGTGCTAAAGCATGCTATTGCTGCAATTAAATAGGAATTTGCTGTAACACAGGCATGGAATGTCCAATCTGCCCCAAACTTCACACGTTTGATAAGAGTCATGGCCTGAACACATCTACATGAGAATATTCAGTTATAGTAATAGCGCCACCTGCTGTCAACAGGAAGTGACATGTTTAACACTGTTGTGGTCTCCTAATAACATATATAAAAGAGCCAGCAAGTGCTAAACAGGTTAGCAACATACTAGAAACATGCTAGCAAACACTTAGCTAAGTGATAAAGCATGCTATTACTGCAATTAAATAGGAATTTGCTGTAACTCAGGCATGGAACGTCCAATCTGCCCCAAACTTCACATGTTTGATAAGAATCATGGCCTGAACGCATGCCTATGCTCAAATTCAGTTATAGTAATAGCGCCACCTACTGGCAACAGGAAGTGACATGTTTAACACGTTGATGCCGTTCTAGCAACATGTTAAAAATGCCATTGAGTTCTAAACATGCTAGAAACATATTAAAACATGCTAGCAATACTTAGCTAAGTGCTAAAGCATGCTAATTCAATGAAACAGGACTTTGTTGTTACTCAAGAAGGCAATGTACAATCTACCCCAAACGTCACACGTTTGATAAGAGTTATCTCTTGAACACATGTCCATGCTCATATTTAGTTATAGTCATAGCGCCACCTGCTGGCAACAGGAAGTGACGTTTAACACTGTTCTTGACTCCTAATAACATATAAAAAAATGCCAGTAGGTGCTAAACATCCTACCAACATACTAGAGACATGCTAAAACATAATAGCAAACACTTAGCTAAGTGCTAAAGAATGATATTACTGCAATTAAATATGAATTTGCTGTAACTCAGGCATGGAATGTCCAATCTGCCCCAAACTTCACACTTTTGATAAGCGTTCTGTCCTGAACACATGACCATGCTTATATTCAGTTACAGTCATAGCGCCACCTGCTGGCAACAGGAAGTGACATGTTTAACACTGTTGTGGACTCCTAATAACATATAAAAAAGTGCCAGCAAGTGTTAAACATGCTAACAACATACTAGAAACATGCTAAAACATGCTAGCAAACTCTTAGCCAAGTGCTAAAGCATGCTATTATTGCAATTAAATAGGAATTTGCTGTAACTCAGGCATGGAATGTCCAATCTGCCCCAAACTTCACACTTTTGATAAGAGTCATGGCCTGAACACATCTACATGATAATATTCAGTTATAGTAATAGCGCCACCTACTGGCAACAGGAAGTGTCATGTTTAACACGTTGATGCCATTCTAGCAACATGTTAAAAATGCCATTGAGGTCTAAACATGCTAGAAACATGTTAAAACATGCTAGCAATACTTAGCTAAGTGCTAAAGCATGCTAATTCAATGAAACAGGATGTTGTTGTTACTCAAGAAGGCAATGTCCAATATGCGCCAAACTTCACACTTTTAATAAACGTTCTGTCCTGAACACATGACCATGCTCATATTCAGTTACAGTCATAGTGCCACCTGCTGGCAACAGGAAGTGACATGTTAAACACTGTTGTGGACATATAAAAACATATAAAAAAAGTGCCAGCAAGTGCTAAACATGCTAACAACATACTAGAAACATGCTAAAACATGCTAGCAAACACTTAGCTAAGTGCTAAAGCATGCAAATGCTGCAATTAAATAGGAATTTGCTGTAACACAGGCATGGAATGTCCAATCTGCCCCAAATTTCACACGTTTGATAAGAGTCATGGCCTGAACACATCTACATGAGAATATTCAGTTATAGTAATAGCGCCACCTGCTGTCAACAGGAAGTGACATGTTTAACACTGTTGTGGTCTCCTAATAACATATAAAAAAGAGCCAGCAAGTGCTAAACAGGTTAGCAACATACTAGAAACATGCTAGCAAACACTTAGTTAAGTGCTAAAGCATGCTATTACTGCAATTAAATAGGAATTTGCTGTAACTCAGGCATGGAATGTCCAATCTGCCCTAAACTTCACACGTTTGATAAGAATCATGGCCTGAACACATGTCTATGCTCAAATTCAGTTATAGTAATAGCGCCACCTACTGGCAACAGGAAGTGACATGTTTAACACGTTGATGCCGTTCTAGCAACATGTTAAAAATGCCATTGAGTTCTAAACATGCTAGAAACATATTAAAACATGCTAGCAATACTTAGCTAAGTGCTAAAGCATGCTAATTCAATGAAACAGGACTTTGTTGTTACTCAAGAAGGCAATGTACAATCTACCCCAAACTTCACACGTTTGATAAGAGTTATCTCTTGAACACATGTCCATGCTCATATTTAGTTATAGTCATAGCGCCACCTGCTGGCAACAGGAAGTGACGTTTAACACTGTTCTTGACTCCTAATAACATATAAAAAAATGCCAGTAGGTGCTAAACATCCTACCAACATACTATAGACATGCTAAAACATACTAGCAAACACTTAGCTAAGTGCTAAAGAATGATATTACTGCAATTAAATATGAATTTGCTGTAACTCAAATGTCCAATCTGCCCCAAACTTCACACTTTTGATAAGCGTTCTGTCCTGAACACATGACCATGCTTATATTCAGTTACAGTCATAGCGCCACCTGCTGGCAACAGGAAGTGACATGTTTAACACTGTTATGGACTCCTAATAACATATAAAAAAGTGCCAGCAAGTGTTAAACATGCTAACAACATACTAGAAACATGCTAGCAAACTCTTAGCTAAGTGCTAAAGCATGCTATTATTGCAATTAAATAGGAATTTGCTGTAACTCAGGCATGGAATGTCCAATCTGCCCCAAACTTCACACTTTTGATAAGAGTCATGGCCTGAACACATCTACATGAGAATGTTCAGTTATAGTAATAGCGCCACCTACTGGCAACAGGAAGTGACATGTTTAACATGTTGATGCCGTTATAGCAACATGTTAAAAATGCCATTGATTTCTAAACATGCTAGAAACATGTTAAAACATGCTAACAATGTTTAGCTAAGTGCTAAAGAATGCTAATTCAATGAAACATGACTTTGTTGTTACTCAAGAAGGCAATGTCCAATTTGCACCAAACTTCACACGTTTGATAAGAGTTCTGTCCTGAACACACATCCATGCTCATATTCAGTTATAGTCATAACGCCACCTACTGGCAACAGAAACTGACATGGTTAACACAGTAATGCAGTACTAACCACATAATTATTGTGTACTAAGCATGCTAGAAACAGACTAAACATGCTAGCAACACTTAGCTGAGTCATGAAGCATGCTATTATCACCATTATACAAAACATTTTGTAACTGACTTTGACATACTCTTACTATATATACCTCCTTAAATGTACATTTCCCAACCATGCTCTGTCTTCCTAAAGCCACCGAGTGTTGATGGCACGGGTGCGAGGGCCCTTTCATCGCTGCTTGCAGCTTTAATTATTATTCTTCTTCTTCTTCTCCAAAGTGAATAGCTTTTTAGAGGGCCTAAACATGCTCGAAAACTCATGAAACTTTGCACACGCTTCAGAAGTGGTGAAAATTTACGTGTGATATGGTTTTCAGAATTGGGGGGGGCAAATTCGGTAAATTATTGCCCCCACATTTTGCCCCGGCTCCTGGTTTCACGTACAGGTATGAAATTTGGTACATACATGTAATGACCCAATACCTACAGAAAAGTCTCTTGGAGCATAGCCCTAAACACAACAGGAAGTGAGCTATTTTGAACTTCCTCCTAGATTTTGGGCATTTTTCGTAATTTCCTGATGTTGTACTTTAACGAACTCCTCCTACAGATTTGATCTGATCCTCTTCAAATTTGGTGAGTGTAATCTTAAGGCCTTTGTGACGTTAAATTGCGAAGATCTAGAGTTTTCGTCGAAGGGTGTGCCCTCGGCGGCCTGACAAACGTTCACCCAATTTCGGCCTTCTGGTGATATATGCATGATCAGATAAGTTCAATATTAATGTTGAATGCAGTTCCGATGTTGCTAGGCAACCACAGACAGCCTGCAGTAACTCAGCCATACAATTTCCAATCTGTCCCAAACTTCACATGTTTGATAAGAGTCCTGTCCTGAACACATGACCATGCTCATATTTGGTTATAGCAATAGCGCCACCTGCTGGTAGCAGGAAGTGTGGCAAATACAAAACTTGCTCGAAAAATCATGAAACTTTGCACACGCCTCAGAAGTGGTGAAAATTTACGTGTGATATGGTTTTCAGAATTGGGGGGGGGGGCAAATTCGGTAAATTATTGCCCCCACATTTTGCCCCGGCTCCTGGTTTCACGTACAGGTATGAAATTTGGTACATGCATGTATTGACCCAATACCTACAGAAAAGTCTCTTGGAGCATAGCCCTAAACACAACAGGAAGTGATCTATTTTGAACTTCCTCCTAGATTTTGGACATTTTTCGTAATTTCCTGATGTTGTACTTTAACGTACTCCTCCTACAGTTTTGATCTGATCCTCTTCAAATTTGGTGAGTGTAATCTTAAGGCATTTCCTAAAGGCGCCGGGTGGCGGTGGCAGGGGTGCGAGGGCCCTTTTCATCGCTGCTTGCAGCTTTAATTATTATTAGGGCCCAAGCCCTGAAAGGGCGAAGGCCCTATTGTTTCCGTAAGGATTATTTTTTTTTTTTTTCTTCATTATTTTTTTTTTTGCCTTTTTGACACTTTTGGGGCCCTTAACACGCTCAAAAACTCTTGAAATTTTGCACACACGTCAGAACCCGCGGCCATCAGGGCCGGGCTGAAGCTGGTACCGGGGCGTGGCAGGGGGGCTCGACGGCGCCCCCTGGAATGGGGTCCGAAAACTTGGTCCATAAATCAAACACGCTTGCATGTAATAATATGAAACTCAGTACACATATAGATCTCATCGGGCCGAACAACTTTCGTGCTCTAAGTTTTACAAAAGCCCAACAGGAAGTCGGTTATTATACGTTGTTTGGAAAACGCATACAATGGAATGTGAAATACTCCTCCTAGGGATTTCATCCGATCGCCACCAAACTCGGTGAGAATAAAGTCAAGACATTGAGGATGAATTCTTGCGAACAGATTTTTGATATCTCGAACGGTTTGGCCGTGGCGAGGAAACTAATTTATGGCGAATAATGGGACACAGGAAGTGTGTTATAACTTCTGCATACATTATCTGATCTTGATGAAACTTCAGCAGTGTATTCGTTGTAAGAGGCCGATCACATGGATGTGACTATTGTGAGTCAAAGTTATAGCGCCACCAACTGGCAGCAGGAAGTGTGTCACTTTCAAAATGCTTTGAAGTCACCCTCTTACTTTTACCCGATTTGCTTCAAACTTTATGTGTATAATGTAAACACACGGCAGATGTAGACCTGTGAAAGGATTATTGATATCTTAGATACTGTTGCCGTGGCAACGCATCAAATTTTAATATTCTTTTCGGATGCGTTTGAAACTCTTAGCATGCTTGAAATTGGATGAAACTCGACAGACACATAACACTTATTAGCCAGTAGACATGTGAAAAGTTTCAGAAACGGGCGTGGCAGGGGGGCTCAACAGCGCCCTCTTGAACAGGGTCTGAAAACTTGGTCCATATATCAAACACGCTTGCATGAATTAATATGAAACTCGGTACACATATAGATTTCATCGGGCTGAACAACTTTCCCTCTGTCAAGTTTCACGCCAGCCCAACAGGAAGTCGGCTATTATGGGTTGTTTGGAAAACGCTTGCTGTGGAATGCGATGTACTCCTCCTAGAGAATTCATTCAATCACCTCCAAACTCAGTCAGCATGAAGTCAAGACATTGAGAATGCTAAATTGCGGACGGATTTTTGATATCTCGAACGGTTTGGCCGTGGCGAGGAAACAAATTTATGGCGAGAAAAGAGAGGAGACGAAGTGTTATAACTTCTGCATACATTAACTGATCTTGATGAAACTTTAGCAGTGTGTTCGTGGTAAGAGGCAGATCAGATGGATGTAACTATCGTGAGTCAAAGTTATAGCGCCACCAACTGGCAGCAGGAAGTGTGTCACTTTCAACATGCGTTTGACAAAAGTGGGTGGGTTAGTTTTACCAACAGTTACAAAAATCAGTATATATATTGGTCTCACCGAGCCGGACAACTTTCTAATTTACAGTTATTAGCTCAGAGCAAAAGGAAGTCAGATATTTTGGTTTGAATGTGGATTTTTTGGATATTTCAGACTCTGAGTTTTTAGCTACTCTTCCTAACTGGTTTATTTTATTCACACCAAACTTTTTCAAAATGATGAAAATACATTAAAGATGCTAAATTGTGAACGGATATTAAACATCTCAAATGGTTTTGCTATAGTGAGGGACTAAAGTAAAGTAACACTTAAAGCCTCATCTTCTAAAAATGTAATTAAACCATTTATTTCTATATAAAAGTATAAAAATATCACAACTAAACCCATTTTATTCTTTTCTTTTCCAATTTAATAATTATTTATAAGTTTAAAAATAGTAATTGTACTATTTAGTCCCATAAAAGTCAAGTCATACATAGGGCTATACTGCCCTCTTGTGTTCAAAATCAGGTAGGCCTATTGTATCTACATAAAAATATACTAGGTTTGTGACGGTGAGAATATTTTACCACTGGTTAATCTATGTGTGACACCGCTGGGGGCTTTTGAATCGCCAACTTAAAAACGAAAGTAAAATATGCTCGTCCACACTGACATTGATAGTGGTTGAGCGAGCGTTTCAAATGAATTCCTATGGAAGTAGGAATTAACTGAAAAACATTCACTCTGTTCTGCTCGTTCCTCGCCGTGGATGCGCACCGTTATGAATGCCCGTGCAGCCATGAGCATTTTAGTTTAATTTTACAATTAGCGCCTTTCGGGGGGTGGATTGCTTGAAATTATTTTACAAAAGCACAATGTTGTGTTTTATTGCGACTGTACACACATATAAGTTAACACTTTGCAGTTTGAATGTCGTCCTGTATAATGACGGAGTATGTTTTTATGTGTCCACTGTTCAATCGCGCCCACGCCACACACACACACACACGGTTTACTATCTTTGTGGGGACTCTCCATAGACTTAATGGTTTTATACTGTACAAACTGTATATTCTATCTCCTCACACTAACCCTACCCCTAAACCTACCTATCCCAGAAAACTTTCTGCATTTTTACATTTCCAAAAAAACTCATTCTGTATGATTTATAAGCTTGTTTACCCATGGGGACCTCTATTTAGGTCCCCACTGTGACATGAGTCCCCATGAGTCTGTGTGCATTCAGGTTGAAGTCCCCACCGGGATAGAAAAACATGAACACACATATACACACACACACACACACACACACACACACACACACACACACACACACACACAAACACACAAACACACATTCCAGTATTGCAATCTTGACATCGCAGCCTGTTCATTATAGCCTTAATAAAATATAATAATAAAATAGTTAACCTAACATATAAAAATTACACTGCTCTAAATAGTCAGTAGTACAATTCGTACATTCACAGTAAGCACCGCACCACTGTGATGTTTCAAGCACATTTTTGCGCGTGTGAAGAGGATGATTTTTTCCGTCGATATTGGAACACGAGTGAAGAACAAAGCCTATAATAAAGAATAGTTTAGCATCCAAATACATCGCAAATGCTGAAACATTTTGATTCTAATGAGAGGGTTACGTGAGCCCAACAGTGCTTACTTTCGTTTTTATTTTTACATTAAATTTAAAAGATTTGTTGTGGAATATTTTGAGTGTATCATAAAATCAGAATAAGGTAATAAGGTTTCTGTCTTATATATATATATATATATATATATATATATATATATATATATATATATATATATATATATATATATATATATATAAAAATATAGCTGCGAGCAGCGATGAAGGGCCAAAGCCGGTGGCACCGCCACCCCGGTGCCTTTAGGTAACTAAAGGCAACAGGGTTGCGGTGCCACCGGCTTGGGCCCGTAATCGCTGCTCGCAGCTATATTTATTATTATTATTCTCCGCATTTAATTGCATTTTTGAGGGCCTAAACATGCTCGAAAACTCACAAAACTTTGCACACGCGTCAGAACTGGCGAAAATTTACATCTGATATAGGTTTCAGAATAGGACGGGGCAAAATGGCTCGATAGCGCCACCTATAAAAGTTCAACGGAGTGCGCCTCCCGCAACGTTCCACGTACGTGCACGAAATTCGGTACATACATGTATTGACCTAATACCTACAAAAAAGTCTCTTGGAGCATAGCCCTAAACACAACAGGAAGTCAGCCATTTTCAACTTCCTCTCAGATTTTTGTGCAGTTTTTGCCATTTTCAGGCCTCGTACTTTAACGAACTCCTCCTACAGTTTTAATCTGATCATCTTCAAATTTGGTGAGTGTAATCTTAAGGCCTTTGCGACGTTAAATTGCGAAGATCTTGAGTTTTCGTCGAAGGGCGGGTCCTCGGCGGCCTGACAAATTTCGATGTTTCGCCATGAAACAGGAAGTTGCTGTAACTCAGGCATGGAATGTCCAATCTGCCCCAAACTTCACACGTTTGATAAGAGTTCTGTCCTGAACACATGACCATGCTCATATTCAGTTATAGTCATAGCGCCACCTGCTGGCAACAGGAAGTGACATGTTTAACACGTTGATGCCGTTCTAGCAACATGTTAAAAATGCCATTGAGTTCGAAACATGCTAGAAACATATTAAAACATGCTAGCAATACTTAGCTAAGTGCTAAAGCATGCTAATTCAATGAAACAGGACTTTGTTGTTACTCAAGAAGGCAATGTACAATCTACCCCAAACTTCACACGTTTGATAAGAGTTATCTCTTGAACACATGTCCATGCTCATATTTAGTTATAGTCATAGCGCCACCTGCTGGCAACAGGAAGTGACGTTTAACACTGTTCTTGACTCCTAATAACATATAAAAAAAAATGCCAGTAGGTGCTAAACATCCTACCAACATACTAGAGACATGCTAAAACATACTAGCAAACACTTAGCTAAGTGCTAAAGAATGATATTACTGCAATTAAATATGAATTTGCTGTAACTCAGGCATGGAATGTCCAATCTGCCCCAAACTTCACACTTTTGATAAGCGTTCTGTCCTGAACACATGATCATGCTTATATTCAGTTACAGTCATAGCGCCACCTGCTGGCAATAGGAAGTGACATGTTTAACACGGTTATGGACTCCTAATAACATATAAAAAAGTGCCAGCAAGTGTTAAACATGCTAACAACATACTAGAAAAATGCTAAAACATGCTATCAAACTCTTAGCTAAGTGATAAAGCATGCTATTATTGCAATTAAATAGGAATTTGCTGTAACTCAGGCATGGAATGTCCAATCTGCCCCAAACTTCACACTTTTGATAAGCGTTCTGTCCTGAACACATGACCATGCTTATATTCAGTTACAGTCATAGCGCCACCTGCTGGCAACAGGAAGTGACATTTTTAACACTGTTATGGACTCCTAATAACATATAAAAAAGTGCCAGCAAGTGTTAAACATGCTAACAACATACTAGAAACATGCTAAAACATGCTATCAAACTCTTAGCTAAGTGATAAAGCATGCTATTATTGCAATTAAATAGGAATTTGCTGTAACTCAGGCATGGAATGTCCAATCTGCCCCAAACTTCACACTTTTGATAAGAGTCATGGCCTGAACACACCTAGATGAGAATGTTCAGTTATAGTAATAGCGCCACCTACTGGCAACAGGAAGTGACATGTTTAACACGTTGATGTCGTTCTAGCAACATGTTAAAAATGCCATTGAGTTCTAAACATGCTAGAAACATGTTAAAACATGCTAACAATGCTTAGCTAAGTGCTAAAGAATGCTAATTCAATGAAACATGACTTTGTTGTTACTCAAGAAGGCAATGTCCAATTTGCACCAAACTTCACACGTTTGATAAGAGTTCTGTCCTGAACACACATCCATGCTCATATTCAGTTATAGTCATAAAGCCACCTACTGGCAACAGAAACTGACATGGTTAACACAGTAATGCAGTACTAACCACATAATTATTGTGTACTAAGCATGCTAGAAACAGACTGAACATGCTAGCAACACTTAGCTGAGTCATGAAGCATGCTATTATTACCATTATACAAAACATTTTGTTACTGACTTTGACATACTCTTACTATATATACCTCCTTAAATGTACATTTCCCAACCATGCTCTGTCTTCCTAAAGCCAACGAGTGTTGATGGCACGGGTGCGAGGGCCCTTTCATCGCTGCTTGCAGCTTTAATTAGGGCCCGAGCACCGATGGTGTGAGGACCCTCTTGGAATTGCTCTGTTTATTAGGGCCCAAGCCCTGAAAGGGCGAAGGCCCTATTGTTTTCGGTAGGATTATTATTATTAGGGCCCAAGCCCTGAAAGGGCGCAGAGCCCTATTGTTTTTGTAAGGATTATTATTAGGGCCCAAGCCCTGAAAGGGCGAAGGCCCTATTGTTTCCGGTAGGATTATTATTAGGGCCCAAGCCCTGAAAGGGCGAAGGCCCTATTGTTTCCGGTAGGATTATTATTATTATTAGGGCCCAAGCCCTGAAAGGGCGAAGGCCCTATTGTTTTCGGAAGGATTATTTATTATTATTATTATTATTATTATTATTATTTTTCTGTCAACCTTTCGGGCACTTTTGAGACCCTTAACGTGCTCGAAAACTCTTGAAACTTTGCACACGGGTCAGAACCCGCGGCCATCAGGGCCGGGCTGAAGCTGGTACCCGGGCGTGGCAGGGGGGCTCGACAGCGCCCCCTTGAACGGGGTCCGAAAACTTGGTCCATAAATCAGACACGCTTGCATGTAATAATATGAAACTCGGTACACATATAGATCTCATCGGGCCGAACAACTTTCGTACTTTTACTTTTTACGCCAGCCCAACAGGAAGTCGGCTATTATGGGTTGTTTTGAAACGCATGCTGTGGAATTTAATGTACTCCTCCTAGAGAATTCATCCAATCGCCTCCAAACTCGGTCAGCATGAAGTCAAGACATTGAGGATGCTAAATTGCGGACGGATTTTTGATATCTCGAACGGTTTGGCCGTGGCAAGGAAACGAATTTATGGCGAATAAGGGACACAGGAAGTGTGTTATAACTTCAGCATACATTATCTGATCTTGATGAAACTTCAGCAGTGTGTTCGTTGTAAGAGGCCGAACACAAGGATGTGACTATTGTGAGTCAAAGTTATAGCGCCACCAACTGGCAGCAGGAAGTGTGTCACTTTCAAAATGCTTTGAAATCACTCTCTTATTTTTACCCGATTTGCTTCAAACTTTATGTGTATAATGTAGACACACGGCAGATGTAGACCTGTGAAAGGATTATTGATATCTTAGATACTGTTGCCATGGCAACGCATCAAACTTTAATATTCTTTTTTGATGCTTTTGAGACTCTTAACATACTTGAAATTGCATGAAACTCGACAGACACATCACACTTATTATCCAGTAGACATGGGCAAAGTTTCAGAAACGGGCGTGGTGAGGGGCTCAGTAGCGCCACCTTTAGTCAAAAATGGGGGCTTAGTTTTACCTAGAATCACAAAACTTGGTATGTATATTGTTCTTATCGAGCCGGACAACTTTCTAATTTACACTTATTAGCTCAAAGCAACAGAAAGTCAGATATTTTGGTTTGAATGTGATTTTTTGGAGAATTTTCTCTCTCTCTCTGTCTCTGAGTGTGTGAGGGGTGGGGGTGATTTGTCAGTTGAGTGAGATTTACTTTTTCATTTGTTTTTCAAGGTTTCTGGGGCTTTTGGGTCCCTAAACGTGCTCGAAAACTCTTGAAACTTTGCACACAGGTCAGAACCCGCGGCCATCAGGGCGGGGCTGAATCTGGTAGCCGGGCGTGGCAGGGGGGCTCAACAGCGCCCCCTTGAACGGGGTTCTAAAACTTGGTCCATATATCAAACACGCTTGCATGAATTAATTTGAAACTCAGTACACATATAGATCTCATCGGGCCGAACTACTTTCGTGCTCTAAGTTTTACGCCAGCCCAACAGGAAGTTGGCTATTTAGGGTTGTTTGGAAACGCTTGCTGTGGAATTTAATGTACTCCTCCTAGGAAATACATCGATTCGCCTCCAAACTCAGTCAGCGTGAAGTCAAGACATTGAGGATGCTAAATTGCGGACGGATTTTTGATATCTCGAACGGTTTGGCTGTGGCGAGGAAACGAATTAATGGCGAGAAAAGAGAAACACGAAGTGTTATAACTAATGCATACATTAACTGATCTTGATGAAACTTCAGCAGTTTGTTCATGGTAAGAGGCCGATCAGATGGATGTAACTATTGTGTGTCAAAGTTAAAGCGCCACCAACTGGCAGTAGGAAATGTGTCACTTTCAAAATGCTTTTGACAAAAGTGGGGGGGGTCGTTTTACCTACAGTAGCACAACTCAGTACGTATGTTGATCTCATCGACCCGGACAACTTTCTAATTTAAAGTCATTAGCTCCGACCATCAGGAAGTCAGATATTTTGGTTTGAATGTGGATTTTTTGCAAAATCAGCCTCCAAAAGGCACTAAAAGCCTCAAATCTTCTAAAAATGTAATTTTATACCATTTAATTCTATATAAAAGTATACAAATATCACAACTAAACCCATTTTATTCTGTTTTTAAAAAGAATTTTATTCTAATTTTATTCTAAATTTTAAAACAGTAAAGTAAAAAAAAAATTCAAGTCATACATAGGGCTATACTGCCCTCTTGTGTCCAAAAGGACATCAAAATAATATATAAAACTTTTTACCAGCTAGGCCAATAATGTATTTAAATATACATTTATTAGGTATGTGTCTGAGGATATTTTCCCACCGGTTAATCGACGTGTGTGACACGAGCGGGTGCTTTTAAATCGCTAATATAAAAGTGAAAGAAAAATACGGACGTCCGCACGGACATTTATAATGGTGCACACACAAATCACACACACGTTGGAAATAATTATGCTTTTAAACAACACTAAACCGCCATTAGATGTCGCCAAGTGACCGTCTTAATGAGCGAGTCATTGATTCATTCGTTCAAACGATTCGTAATCCATAAACATATACAGATCCAGAAACATGGATCCAGAAACATCCAATCCATAAACATAAACAGATGTTTATGGATTGATCATTCAATCTTTGAGTCAACCAATTCGTTCAAAATGCTGAATCATTCAGTTATGAGAAAACACGTTCCTGTGAGATGCGTTCTTCTGTGATCTTTGTTTAACTATTTTCGCTGCTGAAACAGAACAAAAACAGTCAATATTGTATCTAAAATGTAAATGACTTCATTTTAACTGTTAATATCCTGTTGTATGAAATCAATGTCACAGTTTCAATTGTGATTGTATTCAGGAAAAGTTAGGTACGGAGAGCGAGCGATTTCAACGAAATCAGAACTAAACCCATTTTATTCTTTTATTATTATTATTATTCAATTTAAGAATTATGTTTGAGTTTAAAAAAAGCCAGAATGTTTTAGTCCAAAAAATAAATAAATCATGCCATGGATTGCTTGAAATTTAATTTTTTTATTATATTTATTTTTTCGTTTTGGCTTTGTTTATAGTTTATTTTTTATTTTTTATTCTTGTTCCGTTCTGAATATCATTACATTTAAATGATTTGTTGTGGAATATTTTGAGTGTATCATAAAATCAGAATATTCTCTCGATTTAGTGATCCCCTACTTATTATTTTATTTTATTTTTTTCTTTGTTCTAATCAAGTCAGGCAAGTAAAATTATCTGTGTCTTGTCCCTTAAATTTATTTATATATATATATATATATATATATATATATATATATATATATATATATATATATATATATATATATATGTATGTGTGTGTGTGTGTGTGTGTGTATATATATATATAAATATAAATATAAATATAGCTGCGAGCAGCGATGGAGGGCCAAAGCCGGCGGTACCGCCACCCTGGCACCAGGATTGCGGTGCCACCGGCTTGGGCCCGTGATCGCTGCTCGCAGCTATATTTAGGGCCCAAGCCCTGAAAGGGCGAAGGCCCTATTGTTTTCGGTAGGATTATTTATTATTATTATTATTATTATTATTCTTATTTTTCTGTCAACCTTTCGGGCACTTTTGAGACCCTTAACGTGCTCGAAAACTCTTGAAACTTTGCACACGGGTCAGAACCCGCGGCCATCAGGGCCGGGCTGAAGCTGGTACCCGGGCGTGGCAGGGGGGCTCGACAGCGCCCCCTTGAACAGGGTCTGAAAACTTGGTCCATAAATCAGACACGCTTGCATGTAATAATATGAAACTCGGTACACATATAGATCTCATCGGGCCGAACAACTTTCGTACTTTTACTTTTTATGCCAGCCCAACAGGAAGTCGGCTATTATGGGTTGTTTTGAAACGCATGCTGTGGAATTTAATGTACTCCTCCTAGGGAACTCATCCATTCGCCTCCAAACTCAGTCAGCATGAAGTCAAGACATTGAGGATGCTAAATTGCGGACGGATTTTTGATATCTCGAACGGTTTGGCCGTGGCGAGGACACAAATTTATGGCGAATAATGGAAACAGGAAGTGTGTTATAACTTCTGCATACATTAACTGATCTTGATTAAACTTCAGCAGTGTGTTTGTTGTAAGAGGCCGATCACATGGATGTGACTATTGTGAGTCAAAGTTATAGCGCCACCAACTGGCAGCAGGAAGTGTGTCACTTTCAAAATGCTTTGAAATCACCCTCTTATTTTTACCCGATTTGCTTCAAACTTTATGTGTATAATGTAGACACACGGCAGATGTAGACCTGTGAAAGGTTTATTGATATCTTAAATACTGTTTCCGTGGCAACGCATCAAACTTTAATATTCTTTTCAGATGCTTTTGAGACTCTTAACATACTTGAAATTGGATGAAACTCGACAGACACATCACATTTATTATCCAGTAGACATGTGCAAAGTTTCAGAAACGGGCGTCGTGAGGGGCTCAGTAGCGCCACCTTTAGTCAAAAATGGGAGCTTAGTTTTAAGTAGAGTCACAAAAATCGTTATGTATATTGTTCTCATCAAGCCGGACAACTTTCTAATTTATAGTCATAAGCTGTGACCAACAGGAAGTGAGATATTTTGGTTTGAATGTGATTTTTTGGAGAATTCTCTCCCTCTCTCTCTCTGCCTCTGCGTCTCTGTGTGTGTGAGGGGTGGGGGGATTTGTCTTTTGAGTGAGATTTGTTTAAAATTCCTGTTTTTCAAGGTTTCAGGGTCTTTTGGGGCCTTTAACGTGCTCGAAAACTCTTGAAACTTTGCACACAGGTCAGAACCCGCGGCCATCAGGGCCGGGCTGAAGCTGGTACCCGGGCGTGGCAGGGGGGCTCAACAGCGCCCCCTGGAACGGGATCCGAACACTTGTCCATAAATCAAACACACTTGCATGTAATGATATGAAACTCGGTACACATATAGATCTCATCGGGCCGAACAACTTTCGTGCTCTAAATTTTACGCCAGCCCAACAGGAAGTCGGCAATTATGGGTTGTTTGGAGAACGCTTGCTGTGGAATTTGAAACACTTCTCCTAGAGAATTAATTAAATCGCCACCAAACTCGGTGAGCATGAAGTCAAGACATTGAGGATGCTAAATTGCGGACGGATTTTTGATATCTCAAACGGTTTGGCCGTGGCGAGGACACGAATTTATGGCGAGAAAAGAGAAACACGAAGTGTTATAACTTCTGCACACATTAACTGATCTTGATGAAACTTCAGCAGTGTGTTCGTGGTAAGAGGCCGATCAGATGGATGTGACTATTGTGAGTCAAAGTTATAGCGCCACCAACTGGCAGCAGGAAGTGTGTCACTTTCAAAATGTTTTTGACAAAAGTGGGGGGGTTAGTTTTACCCACAATTACAAAAATCAGTACGTATATTGGTCTCATCGAGCCGGACAACTTTCTAATTGACAGTTATTAGCTACGACCAACAGGGTGTCAGATATTTTGGTCTGAATATGGATTTTTTGTTAAATCAGCCTCTGAGTTTTTAGTTACTCCTCCTAAAAGGTTTATTTTATTCCCACCAAACTTTTTCAACATGATAAAAATATATTAATGATGCTAAATTGTAAACGGATATTGAATATCTCAAACGGTTTTGCTATGGCGAGGGATTAAATTAATGTCAAAAAGGAAGCAGGAAACATCTCATAACTTCTAAAAATGTAATTATACACCATGTATTTTTATATAAAAATATTAGAACTAAACCTATTTTATTCTGTTTTTGCAATTCAAGAAGTATGAAAAAGTTAAAAACAGGCTATTTAGTGCTATTTGGTTCAACAAAAAAGCAAACATAGGGCTATACTGCCCTCTTGTGTCCAAAAGGATATCAAAATACTATATAAAACGTTTTACTAGGTAGGCCTATTGTATTTAAATATAAATTTATTAGGTATATGACTGTGAGGATATTTTCCCATCGGTTAATCGACGTGTGACACGAGCGGGTGCTTTTAAATCGCTAACTATAGTATACTATATACTAGTAAAATACAGACGTCCGCACAGACATTGATAATGGTGCGGAGTAGAGCGAGCATTTTCAATGTATTCCTATGGATGTAGGAATTAACTAAAACATTTTATTTATGTTTTTGTGTCCACTGTTCAACCGCAACCGCGTCACACACACACACACATTCCAGAATTGCAATCTTGACATCGCAGCCTGTTCATTATAGCCCTAATACTATATAATAATAAAAATAGTCAACCTAACATAAACGAATTACACTGCTCTGTTTAAATAGTCAGTAGTACAATTTGTACCATTCACAGAAAGCAGAGCTCCACTGTGATGTTTCCAAGCACATTTTTGTGCGTGTGAAGAGGATGATTTTTTCCATCGATATTGGAACACGAGTGAAGTACAAAGCCTATAATAAAAAATAGTTTAGCATCCAAATACATCGCAAATATTGAAACATTTTGATTCTAATGAGAGGGTTACGTGAGACCAACACTGCTTACTGTCGTTTTTATTTTTACATTAAATTGAAAGGATTTGATGTGGAATATTTTGAGTGTATCATAAAATCAGAATAAGGTAAGACAAGTAATATTTTCTGTCTTATATATATATATATACACGTGTATATATATATATATATATATATATATATATATGTATATGTATATGTATGTGTGTGTGTGTGTATATATATATATATATATATATATATATATATATATATATATATATATATATATATATATATATAGATAGATAGATAGATAGATAGATAGATAGATAGATATTTATATACATATATATATATATATATATAAATATAGCTGCGAGCAGCGATGGAGGGCCAAAGCCGGCGGCACCGCCATCCCCGGTGCCTTTAGGTAACTAAAGGCTCCGGGGTTGCGGTGCCACCGGCTTGGGCCCGTAATCGCTGCTCGCAGCTATATTTATTATTATTATTATTATTTTGTCAACCTTTCGGGCACTTTTGGGGCCCTTAACATGCTCGAAAACTCTTGAAATTTTGCACACACGTCAGAACCCGCGGCCATCAGGGCCGGACTGAGGCTGGTACCCGGGCGTGGCAGGGGGGCTCGACAGCGCCCCCTGGAACGGGATCCAAACACGTGTCCATAAATCAAACACGCTTGCATGTAATAATATGAAACTCGGTACACATATAGATCTCATCGGGCCGAACAACTTTCGTGCTCTAAGTTTTACGACAGCCAAACAGGAAGTTGGCTATTTAGCGTTGTTTGGAAACGCATGCTGTGGAATTTAATGTACTCCTCCTAGGGAATTCATCGATTCGCCTCCAAACTCGGTGTGCATGAAGTCAAGACATTGAGGATGCTAAATTGCGGACGGATTTTTGATATCTCGAACGGTTTGGCCGTGGCGAGGAAACAAATTTATGGCGAAAAAATGAAACAGGAAGTGTGTTATAACTTCTGCATACATTAACTGATCTTGATGAAACTTCAGCAGTGTGTTCGTTGTAAGAGGCCGATCACATGGATGTGACTATTGTGAGTCAAAGTTATAGCGCCACCAACAGGCAGCAGGAAGTACATCACTTTCAAAATGCTTTGAAATCAGTGTCTTATTTTTACCCGATTTGCTTCAAACTTTATGTGTACAATGTAGACACACGGCAGATGTAAACCTGTGAAATGATTATTGATATCTTAGATACTGTTGCCGTGGCAACACATCAAACTTTAATATCATTTTTTGATGCTTTTGAGACTCTTAACATACTTGAAATTGCATGAAACTCAACAGACACATCACATTTATTAGCCCGTAGACATGTGCAAAGTTTCAGAAACGGGCGTGGTGGAATGGCTCAGTAGCGCCACCTTTAGTCAAAAATGGGGGCTTAGTTTTTCCTAGAATCACAAAACTTGGTATGTGTATTGTTCTCATCAAGACGGACAACTTTCTAATTTACATGAACCATCTCCGACCAACAGGAAGAGAGATATTTTGGTTTGAATGTGGATTTTCTGAAGAATTTTCTCTCCCTCTCTCTGTGTCTGTGTGTGTGTGAGGGGAGGGGGGGATTTGACTATTGCTTTTAAATTGTTAATCAAGGTTTCAGGGGCTTTTGGGGTCCTTAACGTGCTCAAAAACTCTTGAAACTTTGCACACAGGTCAGAACCCACGGCCATCAGGGCCGGGCTGAAGCTGGTACCCGGGCGTGGCTGGGGGGCTCAACAGCGCCCCCTTGAACGGGGTTCTGAAACTTGATCCATATATCAAACACGCTTGCATGAATTAATATGAAACTCGGTACACATATAGATCTTATCGGGCCGAACAACTTTACCCCGGTCAAGTTTTACGCCAGCCCAACAGGAAGTCGGCTATTATGGGTTGTTTGGAAAACGCTTGCTGTGGAATGTGAAATACTCCTCCTAGAAAATTCACCGTGTCCCCTTCAAACTCGGTGTGCATGTAGTCAAGACTTTGAGGATGCTAAATTGCGGACGGATTTTTGATATCTCGAACGGTTTGGCTGTGGCGAGGAATCGAATTTATGGCGAGAAAAGATAAACACGGAAGTGGAATAACTTCTGCATACATTAACTGATCTTGATGAAACTTCAGCAGTGTGTTCGTGGTAAGAGGCCGATCAGATGGATGTAGCTATTGTGAGTCAAAGTTATAGCGCCACCAACTGGCAGCAGGAAGTGTGTCACTTTCAACATGCTTTTGACAAAAGTGGGGGGGTTAGTTTTAACTACAGTAAAGAAAAAATAGTTTGTATATTGTTCTCATCAAGCCGGACAACTTTCTAATTTACATTCAATAGCTCTGGCCATCAGGAAGTCAGATATTTTGGTCTGAATGTGAATTTTTTTGCAAAATCAGCCTCTGAATTTTTAGCCACTCCTCTTAAACTATTTATTTTATTCGTACCAAACTTTTTCAACATGATGAAACTACATTAAATATGCTAAATTGTGAATGGATAATAAATATCTCAAACGGTTTTGCTATGGCGAGGGATTAAAGTAATGTCCAAAAAGGAAACACTAAAAATCTTCTAAAAATGTAATTATATACCATTTATTTCTATATAAAAGAATACAAATATCACAACTAAACCCATTTTATTCTGTTTTTGCAATTCAAGAAGAATGAAAAAGTTAAAACAGGCTATTTAGTGCTATTTGGTTCAACAAAAAAGCAAACATAGGGCTATACTGCCCTCTTGTGTCCAAAAGGACATCAAAATAGTATATAAAACTTTTTACCAGGTAGGCCAATATTGTATTTAAATATACATTTATTAGGTATGTGTCTGAGGATATTTTCCCACCGGTTAATCGACGTGTGACACGAGTGGGTGCTTTTAAATCGCTAATATAATAGTGAAAGAAAAATAATGATAATGTTGCACACACAAATCACACACATGTGGGAAAGAATGATGCTTTTAAACAACACTAAACCGCCATTAGGTGTCGCCAGGCATCCATCTCAATAAGCGAGTCATTGATTCATTCGTTCAAACGATTCGTTCGAATGAGTCGATCATGATTAAGACAGATGTTTATGGATTGATCATTCAATCTTTGAGTCAACCGATTCGTTAAAAATGCTGAATCGTTCAGTTATGAGAAAACACGTGATGCGTGATGGTTCTGCCGTGATCTTTGTTTAACTATTTTCGCTGCTGAAACAGAACAAAAACAGTCAACATTGCATCTAAAATGTAAGTGACTTAATTGTAACTGTTTATTAACCTGTTGTATGAAATCTAGGGGTGGGAGAAACAAATTATTCTTAGATGCATCGCGATGCGGACGTGGACGATTCTGAATCGATTCACAAATGTCAAAAAATCGATTCTCTAAAAAAATATTTTTCTAATAACGTAATATTGACGGAAGGCAAAAGGCGGAACTCTAAGCGGACGTGCGTGCAGTCTGTGGCGCGCACATAACAGAGAAGTTTCTTCTGCTCACCAAGGCTGCATTTATTTGATTCAAAATACAAACAAAAACAGTAATATTGTAAAATATTATTACAATTTAAAACAGTTTAAAATATATTAAAATAGAAAGCAGCTGTTATTTATTCCTGTGATCAAAGCTGAGTTTTCAGCATCATTACTCCAGTCGTCACTGTCACATGATCCTTCAGAAATTATTCTAATATGATGATTGATACTCAAGAAACATTCATTATTATTTTAAATGTCGAAAACAGTTGTGTACAGTCTTTGATGAATAGAAAGTTCAAAAGAACAGCATTTATCTGAAATCTAAAGCTTTTGTAACGTTAAACACTACCGCTCAAAAGTTTTGGGTTAGTAATAATTAAAATTTTATTTTTGGGGGAAATAAATTAAATAAATCAGTACTTTTATTTATGAAGGATGAGTTAAACTGATCAACAGTTACAGTAAAGACATTTATAATGTTAAAAATATATATATTTGAAATATATGCTGTTCTTTTGAACTTTACATTCATCAAAGCATTTTGAAAAAAAAAATCTGTACACAACTGTTTTCAACATTGAAAATAATAATGAATATTTATTGAGCATCAATCATCATATTAGTATGATTTCTGAAGGATCATGTGACACTGAAGACTGGAGTAATGATGCTGAAAACTCAACTTTGATCACAGAAATGAATTACTATGTAAAATATTTAAAAATTGAAAACAGCTGTTTTAAATTGGAATAATATTTCACAATATTACTGTTTTTGTTTGTATTTTTAATCAATAAATGCAGCCTTGGTGAGCAGAAGAGACTTCTCCTAAAAACATTAAAAATCTTACTGACCCCAAACTTTTGAACAATAATATATATATATATATATATATATATATATATACATATATATGTATGTGTGTGTATGTATGTATGTGTATATATATATATATATATATATATATATATATATATATATATAATATAAATATAGCTGCGAGCAGCGATTACGGGCCCAAGCCGGCGGTACCGCCACCCCGGTGCCTTTAGGTAACTAAAGGCACCGGGGTTGCGGTACCACCGGCTTGGGCCCGTAATCGCTGCTCGCAGCTATATTTAGGGCCCAAGCCCTGAAAGGGCGAAGGCCCTATTGTTTTCGGTAGGATTATTTATTATTATTATTATTATTCTTATTTTTCTGTCAACCTTTCGGGCACTTTTGAGACCCTTAACGTGCTCGAAAACTCTTGAAACTTTGCACACGGGTCAGAACCCGCGGCCATCAGGGCCGGGCTGAAGCTGGTACCCGGGCGTGGCAGAGGGGCTCAACAGCGCCCCCTTGAACGGGGTCCGAAAACTTGGTCCATAAATCAGACACGCTTGCATGTAATAATATGAAACTCGGTACACATATAGATCTCATCGGGCCGAACAACTTTCGTACTTTTACTTTTTACGCCAGCCCAACAGGAAGTCGGCTATTATGGGTTGTTTTGAAACGCATGCTGTGGAATTTAATGTACTCCTCCTAGAGAATTCATCCAATCGCCTCCAAACTCGGTCAGCATGAAGTCAAGACATTGAGGATGCTAAATTGCGGACGGATTTTTGATATCTCGAACGGTTTGGCCGTGGCAAGGAAACGAATTTATGGCGAATAAGGGACACAGGAAGTGTGTTATAACTTCAGCATACATTATCTGATCTTGATGAAACTTCAGCAGTGTGTTCGTTTTCAGAGGCCAAACACAAGGATGTGATTATTGTGAGTCAAAGTTATAGCGCCACCAACTGGCAGCAGGAAGTGTGTCACTTTCAAAATGCTTTGAAATCACTCTCTTATTTTTACCTGATTTGCTTCAAACTTTATGTGTATGATGTATACACACGGCAGATGTAGACCTGTGAAAGGATTATTGATATCTTAGATACTGTTGCCATGGCAACGCATCAAACTTTAATATTCTTTTTTGATGCTTTTGAGACTCTTAACATACTTGAAATTGCATGAAACTCGACAGACACATCACACTTATTATCCAGTAGACATGGGCAAAGTTTCAGAAACGGGCGTGGTGAGGGGCTCAGTAGCGCCACCTTTAGTCAAAAATGGGGGCTTAGTTTTACCTAGAATCACAAAACTTGGTATGTATATTGTTCTTATCGAGCCGGACAACTTTCTAATTTACACTTATTAGCTCAAAGCAACAGAAAGTCAGATATTTTGGTTTGAATGTGATTTTTTGGAGAAATTTCTCTCTCTCTCTGTCTCTGAGTGTGTGAGGGGTGGGGGTGATTTGTCAGTTGAGTGAGATTTACTTTTTCATTTGTTTTTCAAGGTTTCTGGGGCTTTTGGGTCCCTAAACGTGCTCGAAAACTCTTGAAACTTTGCACACAGGTCAGAACCCGCGGCCATCAGGGCGGGGCTGAATCTGGTAGCCGGGCGTGGCAGGGGGGCTCAACAGCGCCCCCTTGAACGGGGTTCTAAAACTTGGTCCATATATCAAACACGCTTGCATGAATTAATTTGAAACTCGGTACACATATAGATCTCATCAGGCCGAACAACTTTCGTGCTCTAAGTTTTACGCCAGCCCAACAGGAAGTCGGCTATTTAGGGTTGTTTGGAAACGCTTGCTGTGGAATTTAATGTACTCCTCCTAGGAAATACATCGATTCGCCTCCAAACTCGGTCAGCGTGAAGTCAAGACATTGATGATGCTAAATTGCGGACGGATTTTTGATATCTCGAACGGTTTGGCTGTGGCGAGGAAAAGAATTAATGGCGAGAAAAGAGAAAAACGAAGTGTTATAACTAATGCATACATTAACTGATCTTGATGAAACTTCAGCAGTTTGTTCATGGTAAGAGGCCGATCAGATGGATGTAACTATTGTGTGTCAAAGTTATAGCGCCACCAACTGGCAGCAGGAAATGTGTCACTTTCAAAATGCTTTTGACAAAAGTTGGGGGGGTTGTTTTACCTACAGTAGCACAACTCAGTACGTATGTTGATCTCATCGACCCGGACAACTTTCTAATTTAAAGTCATTAGCTCCGACCATCAGGAAGTCAGATATTTTGGTTTGAATGTGGATTTTTTGCAAAATCAGCCTCCAAAAGGCACTAAAAGCCTCAAATCTTCTAAAAATGTAATTTTATACCATTTATTTCTATATAAAAGTATACAAATATCACAACTAAACCCATTTTATTCTGTTTTTAAAAATAATTTTATTCTAATTTTATTCTAAATTTTAAAACAGTAAAGTAAAAAAAAAATTCAAGTCATACATAGGGCTATACTGCCCTCTTGTGTCCAAAAGGACATCAAAATAATATATAAAACTTTTTACCAGCTAGGCCAATAATGTATTTAAATATACATTTATTAGGTATGTGTCTGAGGATATTTTCCCACCGGTTAATCGACGTGTGTGACACGAGTGGGTGCTTCTGTATCGCTAATATAAAAGTGAAAGAAAAATACGGACGTCCGCACGGACATTTATAATGGTGCACACACAAATCACACACACGTTGGAAAGAATTATGCTTTTAAACAACACTAAACCGCCATTAGATGTCGCCAAGTGACCGTCTTAATGAGCGAGTCATTGATTCATTCGTTCAAATGATTCGTAATCCATAACATACAGATCCATAAACATGGATCCATAAACATCCAATCCATAAACATAAACAGATGTTTATGGATTGATCATTCAATCTTTGAGTCAACCAATTCATTCAAAATGCTGAATCATTCAGTTATGAGAAAACACGTTCCTGTGAGATGCGTTCTTCTGTGATCTTTGTTTAACTATTTCCGCTGCTGAAACAGAACAAAAACAGTCAATATTGCATCTAAAATGTAAATGACTTCATTTTAACTGTTAATAACCTGTTGTATGAAATCAATGTCACAGTTTCAATAGTGATTGTATTCAGGAAAAGTTAGGTAAGGAGAGCGAGCGATTTCAACGAAATCAGAACTAAACCCATTTTATTCTTATATTATTATTATTATTCAATTTAAGAATTATGTTTGAGTTTAAAAAAAGCCAGAATGTTTTAGTCCAAAAAATAAATAAATCATGCCATGGATTGCTTGAAATTATTTTTTTTTATTATATTTATTTTTTCGTTTTGGCTTTGTTTATAGTTTATTTTTTATTTTTTATTCTTGTTCCATTCTGAATATCATTACATTTAAAAGATTTGTTGTGGAATATTTTGAGTGTATCATAAAATCAGAATAATTCTCTCGATTTAGTGATCCCCTACTTATTATTTTATTTTATTTTTTTCTTTGTTCTAATTAGGTCAGGCAAGTAAAATTATCTGTGTCTTGTCCCTTAAATTTATATATATATATATATATATATATATATATATATATATATTTATATATATATATATATATATATATATATATATATATATATATATATATATATATATATATATATGTATGTATGTATGTATGTGTGTGTGTGTATATATATATATATATATATATATATATAAATATAAATATAGCTGCGAGCAGCGATGGAGGGCCAAAGCCGCCGGCACCGCCACCCTGGCACCAGGATTGCGGTGCCACCGGCTTGGGCCCGTAATCGCTGCTCGCAGCTATATTTATTATTATTATTATTATTTTGTCAACCTTTCGGGCACTTTTGGGGCCCTTAACATGCTCAAAAACTCTTGAAACTTTGCACACATGTCAGAACCCGCGGCCATCAGGGCCGGACTGAAGCTGGTACCCGGGCGTGGCAGGGGGGCTCGACAGCGCCCCCTGGAACGGGATCCGAACACTTGTCCATAACTCAAACACACTTGTATGTAATAATATGAAACTCGGCACACATATAGATCTCATCGGGCCGAACAACTTTCGTGCTCTAAGTTTTACGCCAGCCCAACAGGAAGTCGGCTATTATGGGTTGTTTGGAAACGCATGCTGTGGAATTTAATGTACTCCTCCTAGAGAAATCATCCAATCCCCTCGAAACTCAGTGTGTATGAAGTCAAGACATTGAGGATGCTAAATTGCGGACAGATTTTTGATATCTCGAACGGTTTGGCCGTGGCGAGGAAACGAAATTAGGGCGAATAATGGAAACAGGAAGTGTGTTATAACTTCAGCATACATTAACTGATCTTGATGAAACTTCAGCAGTGTGTTCGTTGTAAGAGGCCGATCACATGGATGTGACTATTGTGAGTCAAAGTTATAGCGCCACCAACTGGCAGCAGGAAGTGTGTCACTTTCAAAATGCTTTGAAATCACCCTCTTATTTTAATCTGATTTGCTTCAAACTTTATGTGTATAATGTAGACACATGGCAGATGTAGACCTGTGAAAGGATTATTGATATCTTAGATACTGTTGCCGTGGCAACGCATCAAACTTTAATATTCTTTTCGGATGCTTTTGAGACTCTTCACATGCTTGAAAATGCATGAAACTCGACAGACACATCACATTTATTAGCCAGTAGACATGTGCAAAGTTTCAGAAATAGGCGTGGTGAGGGGCTCAGTAGCGCCACCTTTAGTCAAAAATGGGGGCTTAGTTTTTCCTAGAATCACAAAAATCGGTATGTATATTGTTCTCATCGAGCCGGACAACTTTCTAATTTACACTTATAAGCTCCAACCAACAGGAAGAGAGATATTTTGGTTTGAATGTGGACTTTCTGAAGAATTTTCTCTCTCTCTCTGTGTGTCTGTGTGTGTGTGGGGGGGGGTTTGTCTATTCCATTTAATCTTTGTTTTTCAAGGTTTTAGGGGCTTTTGGCGCACTTAACGTGCTCAAAAACACTTGAAACTTTTCACACAGGTCAGAACCCACGATCATCAGGGCCGGGCTGAAGCTGGTACACGGGCGTGGCAGGGGGGCTCAACAGCGCCCCCTTGAACACAGTCTGAAAACTTGGTCCATATATCAAACACGCTTGCATGAATTAATATGAAACTCGGTACACATATAGATCTCATCGGGCCGAACAACTTCCGCACTCTAAGTTATTAGCTCCGCCCAACAGGAAGTCGGCTATTATGGGTTGTTTG